>NC_133005.1:24701439-25004469 GCF_048564905.1 Vicugna pacos
TGTAGAATACCCCCTGCTTGGTGATGCTGGGGCCTCAGACATGAACCAGACATTGTCCTGGCTTCAAAGAGCTGCCAGTATGAGACTAGGCCCAAGAGTCATGATCCTGTGAGTTCAGGGCAGTGACGGAGACAGTCCGGCCAGGTGTGGGAGCTGCTTAGAAGAAGGCATTTGCCTGCATCAGAGAAGCAGGAAAGAGAGATTCCTGCAGGAGGAGACACCCTAGCTGAAATCAGGAGAGCTGTCAGCTAGCTGACAGTGGATTCAGAATGGAAGGAAAATCAAGGAAAGGATGTTCCAGACTGAGAGAACAGCTGAGGCAAAGGCCCAGAGGACAGACAAAATAATGAACTGTGGGGAGCTGTGTCTGAGAACCCCCTTGGGTTGATATACAAGCCTAGGAGGTGGGAGTGGGAGGACAATGACTTAGGCCGGAGACTGAAGCAGGGTTGCAGCCATGGGGATGGGGTCGGGGGAGCACTTTAATTCATTGAGCCTCCAGTGAGGATGATGGTTTACAGTTCTAGAGCATGTGCTTTACCAGCTGCTGCACCTACCTTATCTCATTTGTCTTTGTAACATGCCTCTAAGTGAGTACTTGTATTACCCCCCTTCACAGGTGAAGAAACCGAGGCCCAGAGAGGTGAAGTCACAGGCCCAAGGGCCCACTGTTGGTTTTATGGGTTAGAGGTGGGATGGGAGACACACCGGAGAGAGGCTGTAGGTGCTTGCTGCCTGGTCTGGGATGGTCCAGGCACTAAGGGAGTGGCGCTGGGGGGTGTCTGGTAGTGAGTGGCCTTCTCCACACAGCCTGACGTTTGAGGAGGTCACACTGCCAAAGGTGTCTCTGAAGCTGCTGCCGGGGTTTGGGGTGCAGGTGACCCTGCACACCAAGGTGGGCCTGCATGGCTCTGGGTGAGTGTGCCCCTGGGAACCTCTACCCTACTGCTCCCCACCCCATCCCACTGCCCTACTAGGGACCCCCTACCCTATTGTCCCCCAACACCCACCCCCCTGCCCCCTATTTTATCCCACCCTACTTCCTTCCCAAGGGACTCTCATTCTCCTATTCCCTCCCTGAATCTCAACCCACTACCCCTCCCCAGGGATGTTCAACCCACTGATGTCTGGGACTTCCATCTCACTCTCCCTGAAGACCCCTACCCCACTGCCTGGAGCTCACCGGTGGGGTTGAGGAAAGGGGGCTTGGGGACTAGACGGCTCGCAGGGCTAGCCCACCCACCTCTCGTCAGAGCCCTGGGGTGGGCGTGGCTGAGGCGACCTGGTGGGTGGAGCGTGGCCAGACCAGGTCCCAGCCTCTGGTCTTGCAGCCCTCTGGGGGGACTCCTGCAGCTGGCCGCCGAGGTGAACGTGTCGTCGCGGGTGGCACTGGGCGTGAGCGCGCGAGGTACGCCCATCCTCATCCTCAAGCGCTGCAGCACGCTCCTGGGCCACATCAGCGTGCTCTCGGGGTGAGTGCGCAGGCTTGAGCCGGTGCTGGGCCGTTTCCCGCGCCCCTACCTGCCGGGCTCATCGCGCCTGCGCGCACGGGCATCTCCTGGGTCTCCTGGGACCGGCCCGCTGGGCGGGTCCTGAATTCACCCCGCCTCCGTCGGTCTTGCTGGCTCAACCCGCCTCACAGAGCCGTAGACTGAGGCCAGCACCGTCACGAGCTCTGGCCCAGTCCGCGGTTTGCCATATCCACTCCTGAGTGTCCCCTTTCTCCTGCTGTCCTTTCTTCCAAATAGAACAAGGGTCCCCTGTGGTCCCTTGACCTGTGGACATCTCAGTCCCTTCTCTTAGCAAATCAGACACCCAGCTCAGCCCTGACTTGCTGTGTGACCCCCACAGAAACCCCCACCCCTGTCTGGGCTTCACTGTCCCCATCTGTATTACGAGGACCTAAATTCAATGATCTGGAAATCTCTGACACTTTTGTATCCATTTCTTCCAACACAATGGCCCTTCCTATACTTGTTTGAATCGTCACTCCCATGGGACAGCTGAGGCCCAAAGAGGGCAAGGAACTTGTCCAAGGTCACACACACAGATTGAGGCAAGCATGAAGATGCGCTGGTTATGGACTCAGGTCCTAGGCTTTCTCTCAGCACTCTACACAGACCCCCAGCGGCCCCTGCCCTAAAATTTGAGTCAACCCCTGTTAGTCTTTCTGTTCCAGGCCAAATCCCACACTTACACTCCACCTGTGCTGGGTGGCCCTGAGCAGTGATGGGTGATCAGGCAGCTCTGTGTTAGCTCCCAAGAAGAGGGTACCTAGATTGGTCCTGTCTGCAGAACGGCCTTAATAAGGGGTTTCTGGGCAGGGTCTTTGGGCTCCATCCTGCTCCTATGGGCTAGAGGGGGCTTGGAGGAGGTGGAGCCCAGGAGGGTGTTGGTGACCTGTGGTTGTGGTCCTGTGGTTGTCACCCCTCCCTCTGTACCCCCATGGTCTCCAAACAGACCTAAGCCCATCTGCATGCACTTCTCATCCTCAGGCCACCCTCTCATGCGCTCATTTATTCAACAGATATTTATTAATTCAACAAATATTCATTCATTCAACGAATACTTATTAAACCCTCACTCTAAGTCAGGTGCTGTTCTAGGCCAAATGTCACTTGTCTATACTTATTGGAGGATACAGGGTATCAGATATTTATTGAGTACAGACACATAAACACTCCCATTTGATCTCAGCGGCAACAACTCTAAGGCAGGCACTGTATGGATGGGGAAACTGAAATCCTCCTCTGGGTCCCATGTTGAGACAGACCCAGAATTTGAACCCAGGTCCCCAAAGCCCCAGCCAACCCCACCAGGAGAGAAGACAGGAGATGTCCAGAGCCCCCAGTGCTCAGCCTGCTACGACATCTGGGTTGGCACTGTCCCTGTGCACTGACCACACCCTCACGCATCTCTCTCTGCCCAGGGTTCTGCCTGCACCGCTCTTTGGGGTTGTGGAACAGACACTCTTCAAAGTGCTGCCAGGATTGGTGAGTGTGGGGGTCATAGGCTAGTGGCACCCCTCCCCCTGGGCTTGCCCCTCCTCCCCCAGCTTGGAGTAAATCTGGGCGCCAGACAGGATTAGGCCGTTCTTTCCTTTCACGCCCACCAGGTAATCCCATCCTGGCTTGCCCACGGGACTCCCAGGTGCCACCTATCAGTCTGGAGGTGGCTTGGCACAATGTGTCCCCAGAGTTCCCAATCCTAAACTCACAGCTTCAGGTGACCTGAGTCCCCTGCTCCCAAATCCAAGTCCCTTTCTTATCCCCTGCTCTGTCTTTGCCACGTGTATTATATTATTATTATTTATATATTTCTTTAAACTAGCTCTGAATTAAAATTGGGTCACTCAGTGATTTTAAACTGAGCCCTGTGCTTAGCCAACATGTCCAGAAAATCATGTACATGTATAGTAATGCATCATATGTTAAGCACCTTACGATTAAACTGCTCCAGGATGCTTGTCCCTGGCCTGCCCCCGCTGTCCCTTGAACTACACTTGAGAAGAGCTGGTCTGGCCAAGACCCCACTTCATCGAGGACGGAGAGGGGAGGGGCCTGCGGGGGACACACAGCCTGCAAAGGGCAGTCAGGCCTCCTGATCCCCGGGCAGGACCTCTCATGAGAAGAACCCCCGTGGAAGCGGCAAAACTGCCCTGAGCTTGAAGAATCCAATCAGAAAAGCAGCTCAGGGGGAGAAGGGAAGTTCCCAGCAGCAGAGACCCCAGCCAGGCCTGTCTCAGCTGGATTTCAACAAGGGGATGTGGGTACATTTCAACTGTGGCCCCTAACTTAGGCCTCTGAACAACTGGCTACAAGACAGGATTTATGTGACTCCAAGAGATTTTAAAAATAAGACTTAATTGCTGGCACTTAGAGATTAGAAATTTCTCTTAACAATCCGATTTCTGGCCTCTCCTATGCAATCAGCCACCCCAGCTGCACGTACCTCCTTCCTGCAGGTCACACCTGGTTGGCGCCCAGGGGGTCCTCCCTCCTCCCATCACAGTCCCTCTGGTCTCCTCTCATTTCTGTAACGTGCCTGACCCCAGAAGCCCTAGAGTCTGGGGCTCCAAGTTTAAGTGGAAAGGCAGCCCTCTCTCGTCTCTCTGAGAAGAGCTGTGACCTTGAGCAGGTCGCCCGTCTCCTCCGGCCCCAGCTGTGGACTGAAGGCCCTGTGCTGGGTCACCTCTGGGGTTTCTGCTCCAGGGGCCTCAGCTTCTGTGACTCCCAAACTCAGGATTCTGGAAGCCGAACTGCTTGCTCTCTGTTCTCACAGCCCAAGGGTTTTCAGGAAACACAGGGTGGTGTGCGCAGTGGATGCCCTGGGCCCAGGCCTGCCTCCAGGTAGAGGCAGGAGGCGCCCTTCTGTGGGGTCTGGACTGTACATCTCCCAGCGCCCACCTGGGTGGCAGGAGGGCCTGAGGCCTCAGAGGGAAGAGCCACTCTGCCTCCCCAGGGGAGGGCCTGGTCCCCACGCCCCCAACTGGTCTCTGGAATGTGTCTCTCCATCCCTGCAGCATCCTCCAAGGATTTCTGAGGGGGCCCTTGTAACTTGTCCTCTGTTCCAACCACTCTGCCCTCTGACACTTCCAGCTCCTGTCCCCTCCCTCTGTGTGCCCCTCCCCGCGTCCATCTCCACATTCTGCCTTGCCTTGGTCCCGGAACCACATAGCAAATCATTTAAAGAAAGTGCTGCTGTTCCCTGTGCCAGGCTGGGGCCCGCTCTTACTTTCCTGTAACTCCCGTCTCCTCCGGACACAGCTGTGCCCCGTGGTGGACAGTGTGCTGGGCGTGGTGAACGAGCTCCTGGGAACTGTGCTGAGTAAGTTGGGGTCCACCCCTCCTCTTTGCACCTCCTCTTACCCACTCCCCCATTACCCCAATGGGTGGGGTACCAGGGAAGAGGACAGGTCAGAATTCTGGGTCCTTTCATGTGTTCCTCAGACTGACAAGGCCGCCCCTTTAAGGAGGCCTGCTGGTGGAGTTCTGGGCTGAGGCCAGTTCAGCAGGGCGTGGAGACTCGGAGCCATCCAGTTCCCCATCTGCCCGGGGCTTCTGGTCACATACTGAGCACCGGTGGTGTGTCCGGCACTGGCAGAAGCATGAGGCAGAAGCATGTTATTATTATCTGGACAGACAAGATGATCCAAGTCCAGAGCTTATGTTAGGAACCCCAGGCCCCACAGTTCCAGTGACCCCCAGTCTCTCTGAGCCTTATGGAGACACAGATGCCTTTTGTATTCACAAAAGGGCCTTGAAAAGTATAAAAGTGCATAACTAGGATAAGGATAGAAAACTTGGGGGCAGCTATGTCTCTATACGTGATGTTATATGAGAGAGGCAGGGCAACAAGGTAGTTAGTGGTACCAGCTCTGGAAAACAGGAATCCTGGCTTTGCTGCTCTGGGGCTTGTGTAGCCTGGGGCTGGTGACTTCCTCTGTTGGAGCCTCAGTTTCTGTATCTGTAAAATGGGGATTATAGGAGCACCCAGTGAGTCTTAGTAGAATGCTAGGCATTCAGCAAGCACTCAATAAATTGAAGTAAGGCCTGTAATTTTTGGGGCCTGGACTTGTGGGGTCCTTCTCCCTCTTCCCCTCTCCATGCAGGCTTGGTGCCCCTTGGGGCTCTTGGGTCCGTGGAATTCACTCTGGCCACACTGCCTCTCATCTCAAACCAGTACATAGAGCTGGACATCAATGTGAGTGCCCACTGAGGCCCTGCCCACAGCTGGGGGTTGAGTACCGGTGGAGGCCAGGTGGGGAATGCTGAGTCAAAGGGAGGTGAGCAAGCTCCCTGAGACCCCGCCACTCCCTGTCTCCGGCCCCTGCAGCCCATCGTGAAGAGCATAGCAGGTGACATCATCGACTTCCCCAAGCCCCACCACCCCATCAAGGTGCCCCCCAAGGAGGACCACACATCCCAGGTGACCGTGCCTCTGTACCTCTTCAACACTGTGTTTGAGCTTCTGCAGACCAATGGTGCCCTTGACCTGGACATCACCCCTGAGCTGGTGAGTGTGGCTCCCTGCTTTGCTGTGCCTTGGTGATGCTAGTGGTGACCTAGTCACATCATCACTGATCAACCTTGATGAACCCTTTTCTTCTAACTGGAGAGAGTTAGACAAGTTTACAGCACACACATGCCCACTTTTGTCCCTGTGGCAGATGTTGCTATTTGATGGTGGCCCTCTACTTGGCTAAACCTGAATGGGACTTCTGAATCCTTCTCAACATGATACTTCAGAAAGTCACTTTCAGTTGATCCAAATTGGCATATGAAATGTAGCCAACTTTCCATCCCTGTGCCAGATGAGCCCTTGAGTCAAAGCCCAATTTCACACTAAAGTGTGAATGGCTAACATTTCCACTGCTTCCTCAAGAGCAGATTTGAGTTGGCGAGAACAGTAGGGTTGGACTATACCAAGGTTTCTTGGATATTTGTTCCAAAGCTTCTTAGACCTCTCTGTTTCCATTCTGGCCCCTCTCATGCCCTCACAGATGTCTGGAAGGCCAAGCCCCCAAAAACCTTACCCAGAGACATTTTCTTGATCTCAGCCCTGTCTAAAGACAATGAATTCTGAGCCACTGCCCCCCCACCCCATCTGCAGCTCAGCCCAAGGGAGCAGGGATTGATCACTTATTTCCTGCAGGGTGCGGCCAGAGAGAACTCCAAAGGCCTCTGGGTGGTTGAAACAGACCCCTGAGCTGGGAGGCAGGTGTGACCAGATTTTCCAATTTTTTAGCCAGAAACTGGCAAACTTAAGTGAAATGTCCTGATTTGTAAATACTGGAAACAAATTCATAGTTTTTAAACATACTTTTTTGGTGAAAGGCAAAACTGTCTAGTGTCAGATTCCTGGCCCTTCAGATTGTGTGCTGGCAGGGCAGTTTAGAAGTTCTAGAATTAGCCTACCCAGGTCAAAGCCTAGTGCCACCACTTACCAGCTTATGACCCTGAACGGGAGCCTTGAGTTTCCCATCTGTAAAATGAGAGTAATCATAGCGGCTCCTTTTTGGAGCTGTTGTAAAGGTGAAATGAGCAAAGGCACACAAAACCCTTAGCATGTGCCTAGCACATAGTAAGGCTTATCATTGACCAACAGAAGAAAAATGAGTGTCTGTAAGAGATGTGTGTATGTAATTGGGGGTTGGGGCGGGAAAAAATATTCTATATGTGCTGAGGGATCCCTATCTCATCTCTGTATTTACCCTCCATCCTGTTTGGTCTCGGGTCCAGGTTCCCAGCAATGTCCCATTGACAACTACAGACCTGGCGGCTTTGGCCCCTGAGGTGAGTGACCCTCTCATAGGCTTTTATCTCTGTAGTCCTTTCCTGATGACCCTGAATGGACTCTAGAATCTTTCCCAATACAGCTCTCCAGAGAGCTGTGATTGAATGTTGAGTCCAAATTCACACTAAAGTGTGATTGACTAACACCTATCCTTTCCTGATAGCAGATTTTGCTTAGAGAGGAAAGGACCAGGATTTAGCTGCCCCAGAAGTCAACTGGGCATTTATCCTGTGACTGTTACTCCTCTGTCAAGCAGAGGACAAGAGATTCTTTCCGAGTGACTGAACCTCCACCCTTCAGCTGCCTTATTTCATCTTGGTTTTAGTCTTTCTTCTTTGTCCTCGGAGAGAAGACTCAGGGCAGTGGCCTTGGGAAGGGAATTGAAGGGAGAAGATTCAGAGACATTTGACCAGTGGGCATCAATCAGTACATGACTACAGGGCCTGGCCTTCAGCATTCCACCCCTTGGCTGGGGATGAACCAGCTTCTTTCCAGCTGTTGGACTCTGATTTATACTGAAGTTGAAATGACTACTACCAGGTCTTTACAAAACAGCAGTTTTTGATAGAGGTTAGGAAGAAACCGGCAAGGTCTGGGTTTCCACCAGAAAGAGTGGCAGGGGCAGCTGAATCTGGGGGCACGGACCAACTCTGTGAGCCCTCTTGAAAGTAACGATTCAAAGCATGAGTGGGGCCTCTGCTTATTGGAGTCTTTGGCTAAAGGGCTTAGGAGTCTCAGGCAAAGGAGGAGATTGGAGCTAGACACGCAGCAGAGGCTCTTTCTTCTGGGGAGTTTAAAGATGGTGGAGAGGGGCTTCAGGGAGGCAAAGGTGGTAGAATCAGGGATCCCTGATTCTATTAGTGGGGCTGCCCTCATGCCCCATGCTCGGCTCCTGCTTCTCTCCAGGCCCTGAGGAAGTTGCCCCCTGGTCAGCAGCTCCTGCTCTCACTGCGGGTGAAAGAAGCACCCACAGTCACGCTCCAGAACAAGAAGGCCACGGTCTCCATCCCAGCTGACATCCATGTGCTATCCTACTTCCCTAAAGGGACCCCTGAAGCCCTCTTTGAGCTGAACGGGGTGAGTGGCTGAGGGGTGGGAGCTGGCACTGGGGTTATGAGTAGGCTGACCCTCTCCAGGATGCAGATTTCAGGGTAGGAAGCCCCACATGGTACAGCACACACAGGAAGTCCCTCCCCCAGTGTCATCACCTGAGCTGAGACCCAAGTGCCATTAGACACCTGCCTGCTCCTGCATCACACACGTCCATGCTGTTTCCTCAGGATCTCAGGAATTGCCCCCATCTCCCCGGCCTCTCTGCTCAGATATCTCTGGGATCTCTGGGATGACCCTCTAGTTTCCTGCTGGCCCCCTACCTCCAGTCTGCTCCCCTCCACCCCACCTCTGCTAGTTTTCCCTAACACATACTTGGGCAGAGGCAGGTCCCTCTCCTGCTCACTTGCTCCCATGACCACACACCATTCAATGCCCTCTGCCTCATTCCCTTGCCTTTCCTGTCCTTGCACACTAAGCCTCAGTTACCCGGGACTGCCAGGTCCCATCACCCTGCCTTTGAGCAGGGACCACCACCTGGAGTGCCGTTTCTCCCCTTCCCTTGGCTCACTCCTCACCTTTCAAGATTCAGCTCAGGTGTCACCTCGCTGGGGATCCCTTTCATCGGCTCACCGCAGGCTGGACTGAGGGTCTGTTCAAGTTCCTGCAGCCCCAGGACTTGCTCTCATATGACACTGGTTGCCCTCAGTGCTCTGTTTCCTGAGCACCAGAACCTTCAAGTTGCCTCCTCATAGCCCAGCATGGACCCTAACAACACAATAGGGCCTCAGCAAGGGTTAGTGGAGGGAATGGATGGTGGAAATTCATCCATTGGCCAAGGCAGACCTGTCCTCAAGCTCCTCCTGCTTAATCTGCCCGCTTTTCCTGTGCAGGTGATGACTTTAAATGCCCAGCTGGCTCCCTCAGCTACCAGGCTGCACCTCTCCCTGTCTCTGGAACGGTAACGTGGGATCCTAGCCCTTGCCTTTATGAACAAGAATTAAGGACCAACAGAAACCGCCTCTTAGATCTTGAGCATCAACTAAATTATAGGTGTTTTACCAGCATCTTCTTTGCCTTCAGAATCTGTGGGGAAGGGGTAGTGTTGGCCCATTTTATAGATGAGGCAACTGGAGCTCAGAGAAGTGGCTCCAGAGCAAGCATCTTCCACTGTGGCTGCTCAAAACCTGGCCCTGGAGAGAAACCCACTGCTGGGATATGGAGTCCAGACTCCTGAGTTATCAGCCCTGAAGCGGGCCACAGAGCTAACTGTCCTTGTTATTCATGTGAACTAGTTATTTCTCTCTAGTTTCTCCACCCCTGTGATAATCATAGTAACAAAGATGATGAAGCTGATGACAATTCTTCCTCATAAACACGCAGCAATTTACAGCTTGCAAAGCACAACGTGCACAGCGGGTTGTCCCGGGAGGCAGGTACACAGTCTGGGCCTCCGCTCTCCAGGCCCAGTGCCTTCACCTCGGCCTGGGGCCTGGGGCCAGGGGCCAGTCTGTCCCGCCCCTGGATGCAGGGGTTTTCCCAGGGGGCTCTGGGATCTGACTGTCCTGAGCCATAGGTTCCCAGTGCTCATCTGACCCCATTTTATGGTCCCCTGCAGACCCCTTTGGCTACTACTGCCCCCTGCAAGTCTCCACCGCCACCCTATTTCTAAGCTTGGCAAAGGCCTTGCCCACTACCTCAGTTCATCTCCCCTTCCTGGTGGTGGTTGACGCCTCGGGCCTCAGGAGACAGAGACATATGTCTGGGCTCTGGCCCTGGACCTCATTTGGGCCAGCTGTGATCTGTTGGTGGTTTACTGCCTTCAGTGAGCAACTGCTGAGTGCAGGGCGCCCTGTGTCCAGGGCTCAGTCTGTGAGAGGGCCACTCCTTAGAGAGCTTTAGTCAAACAGTTGAGAGTCAGACCAAGGCTCTGGGGCCATGGAGTCAGAGGTGGCGGTCATGATGTCTCAGAGGGAGGTTAGATCCCTCCAGGTCCGTTTTACAGGTAGGAAAACTGAGTCTCTGAGCCAAGGCTGGTTAGAGGCAGAATGGGGCCTGGAATCCTGTTTCTTGATCCTGAGGAGCTAGGGGTGGGGCAGGCAGGGTGGGTGGGGCAGAGTGCCACTCAGCAGGTGGGGTGGTGGGTGCCAGGGCCCCTCAACATCTGTCTTTTCTCCACCAGGCTCAGTGTCAAGCTGGCCTCCCCCTTCAGCCACGCCTTCGATGTAAGTTTCTGGGAGGGTGAGCAGCTTGGCGGTGGTGAGGGTCTATAAGTCGGGGTGGAAAGGGTGCGTCATGGGCCCTGTGATGAGCTGGCCTTGGTCGGAGCTCTGCCCCAACAAGACAGGGTGGGCGGACATCAGGGCATGTGTGTATGTGCGTGTGCATGTGTGTGTATGTGTGTGTGGGGGCGCACGCACACGCATGTGCACGTGTGAAACTGTCATCATCTTGGGAACGTGAATCTCACGATCTTCCAAAGCCTTGGAACCTCACAAAATTGTAAATATCTCAAATCTTACAAGGATTCAGAATTCTGGAACTTTACATAGGTAATAAAGTTTCTGAACTCAGACAGTCTCAGTATTTCAGAGGCACACAGAGCCCTTAGTTTGCTGCTTCTCATAGAGTTCTGACGTTCTGGAATCTCACGGTGGTCTCAGGTTCTGGATTGTTCTCAATGTTCGTAAACTGATAGGAATCTAAGAGCAGACCACACAGAGTTACTGGAGACAGGCACATCTCCTTCTTTCTCAGACACGGGCCCCTTCCAGGACCCACGGACCCTTCCTCCAGGAGAGCAGCTTTTCCAAGCTCATGGGGCCCAGAGTGAAGCCGACCTAAATCAGAGTCCCCTTTGGGGTCCCTGGTGGACAGCCCACCAGGAACTGCCTTCAGGCTTGGGGCGGTGAGGCTGGGGCAACTGGGCCTCTGGGTTTTTCTCCCTGGGAAGGATTGCGCCGTTCCCTGTGGGGCCACACCTCCCAGCCCTCCATGTGCTCTGTTGCAGGCATCCCGCTTAGAAGAATGGCTCAGTGATGTGGTCCGAGTGGCTTATGTGCCGAAGCTCAACAGTACGGGCTGCCTTCACTGTCTTCTTTGGACACGAGGAGTGTCTGAACTCAGGATTTCTGAATCATTGCCTCTCTCCATTGTTCTTAATAGAGACACTGAGGCTGGAGAGGGGTCTATCCCTATTTCTAAGACGCAGAAATCAAGATAATTTTCACTCAAACAACACTGATTAGCTCCTGCATCACAACAGACTCTGGGCCCCAAGAGCTATCTGACCTGAGTCATGTCTTCAAGCTCACAGTTCAGAGGGAAATAGTCATGTAAATGAGTAGAATATAGATGACCCAGAGCATGCAAGGCACTGACAGAACTTCAAGGAGGCTTTGCTGAGGGGAGCTACTTACAACAGTACAGAAAAGGGGTGTTTTCATTTGGGTTTAGTAGAATGAGTAAGAGTAGGCCAATAAGGGAACCTGAGTCTCCAAGAAGAGAGCTGGCCAGCTCAAGCAAAGTGGTGGAATAGGGTCAGCAGGTCCCACCCAGACCCCACACATATCTTTGCTTTCAACCACCCCCTCTTCACAGTGAACCTGGATGTTGGAATTCCCCTGCCTAAGGTTCTCAATGTCAATTTTGCCAATGCAGCCCTGGAGATCATAGAGGTGAGTTTCTCACGCAGATGTGGCCTAGATGGACCTTAAGATTGTCTCTGGAGAACCCTGCTTGAAACTTATGATGGGATTGCTCTGCCTCATCATCTGGTCTGTCCTGCACCATTTGCTAAATTGCTCAGGGAATTATAAATTACCCAACTTGGAAATGGCAAATATATGACATACCTGCTACCATTCCTTCCTTACTTGCCCATGGCAGACATTGTCAATCAATCACAGAGTTCTTTCCTGTTGAATTCAGACACATGACTGGCCTATAGGATGGACTCTCAGATTTTTCTCACAGAATCACAGTTTCCCTGGCCCAGGGGTGGCAAATACATATTCTGTCTCTGCCTTCTGCTGTGCCTGTGGCAGACATGGCTAATAGATTGACCCTTTTTCTTACTGAATATTGACATGGCCCCACAATCCTTTTCAGTCTAGCACAACTTTTTGAGCCTTGGAACTGCTGGGAGTGGGCAGATCAGGGAGTTCTGAGTCCATTTCTCAGATGAGGACCAAGGCTGGAGGAGGCCAAATTTCTGGCCCAAGTTCACACAGTAAATTAGTAGGAGAAATGGCACTTTAACTTAGATCTCTTAAATCCCAAAGTCAGTGACCTTTCCCACACTGAATGTCGTTTAATCATCATTCATTCATTTGTTCATTCATTCATTTAATGAGTGCCAGCTATGGTCCAAGTGTGGTGCTAACCCCAGGGTGGTAAGGGAGGAACACAGAGATGGCTGCAGGGATGGGGGGATATGGCGGGGGTGTTGGGCACAAGGACTCAGGGGACCTAACCTAGAACTGTCGCTCCTTGTAGAATGCCGTTGTGCTGACTGTGGCATCGTGAGGCTGACAGACGGCCGCCATCCCTCCCTGTCGACTGCCAGATTCCTGTCCACCTGCCCACTCTGCCTCAATTTCCCTCCCAGGTCTAGCCTGTGTTGGTGACAGTTTAAGTGTCCCTTATCCACCCAGGCCCACCCAGGTGCTCTGGCCCTGCAGCTCTGCCCCGAGTCTGGGGAGGGGACTGCAGGGTTAGCCATGAAACTGCTTTGGAGAAAGCTCTGGGGCCTCCCTGGCAAGTCCTGAGCTCCCAATAAACAATCCTCTGTCTCAGCACCTCCCCGCTGATTTGTTCTCTCGTCACACAGAGGCTGCCTCGCTTTCTGCCTCTGTTGCCCTCCCCAGCCTCAGGCAGGGCTCCTGGGAGGCGAAGGGACTGGGACCTAGTCTTTGTAGCTTCGTGTTACAAACTTACCTGGTTGGCCTGGCAGCCTCTGTGTCTTGTCCTGCCTTCCTCCCCCTCTGCCTCGAGCTCCCTGTGTCTCCCTCTCCTCCCCTCCCCACCCCTGCCCTTCCCTCTCCTCTCTCTATTTTTCTAAATATCTCCATCTTTCACTCTGACTTTGGGACACTTCTCAGAAGTGATGTCTAAGCTGAATTTTGAAGGGTAAATAAGAATTTTCCAGGGAGAAGAGGAGCCAGCATTCTAGGCAGCAAAGATGAGTGAAACCCTGTGCTGCTCTGGTCGGGTTCCTACTGGCTGCACACCTTGCTGTTAACACACCTCAGGACAGACCTCAGAACAGAGATACTCTGGATGCTCATAGTGCAGGTGGGGAAGTTGACACCAGAGAGGAGCCTAGCTGGCCCAAGACCACACAGTGGCAGACTGGGGGCCTGCCTCTCTTTTCTGGGCTCCTCTCCATTGCTCAAGATGGGTCTCCTTAGTTTTAGGAAATGGCCCTAAGTTGATATTTATGGGTGGGGCTAAGTGAAAAGGTGCCAGTGACGTTTTGGGAACTGGCTCAGAGGATTTGAGGGGACAGAGGAGAGTTGGAACCCATCTAGAGGTTTACCTACCAATGGGAATGATCCTCTGACCATCCAGCCATCCATTCACCATTCGCCAGACACTCTTCTGAATACTTTAAATATATTATGTCATCAACTCCTTATATCAACCCTGCTTTCAAGGAACAGTTTTTGCCCTCATTCCAGAGTTGTGGAAACAGAGGCACAGAGAGGTTGAGTCTTGCCCAAGGCCACATAGCTAGGAAGTGATGAAGTTAGGACTTGAAGCCAGGCCCCCTGACTCTTGACCCAGGCCCAGGCTCTGAACCTCCATACTTAAGAATGGGCGATAAAACAAGACATGCAGGAGCCCCCTCCCTTGGCAGCCCCCCTGCAGGCCTGTGAGCTGACAGTTCATGAGAAGGACAAGGGCTGAATAGTGGGGCTGGTTCTGTTTCCTGGTCCTGACAGCTCCCTGCATGAGCCCCTCACATGACCCCCGGCCTGGCTGAATCACCTTTGGAGTGGGTCACCTCCCAGGGCCTGGTCCCGCCAGTGCCAGACAAAGGTGCCTTTTGGACACTAAGCCCAGCTGATCTCCCTGGCGCCAGAGCTACACTAATCCTCTTGGGGCCGCAGTGGGCAGGCCAGTCTTATGGCCACCAGGGCCTGGCTGGTCTCAATACAGAGGACAGGGACAGAGCCTTGGTGACTGACCTTTGTGTGTGCACCGCCCTCTACAATTCACAGTGGTCGTTGATCCCTGACCCCCCAGTGTTGGAGAGGGGCCAGTGGGGAAGGCACAGTTGTCTTCTTTGCATTGTATTTCAATTTAGAAAGGTAATATTTTTGTTTCACAAGCATTTATGTCACACTAAGTACCAGGCAATTGGGAGCCAAAAAGGGGGATTACTGAGCCCCGATAAAGTTCCAGGCACATTCCACATGTTTCCTCTGTAATCTTCAAAACCCTGCTGGGGAAGTACGATTATGCCCATTTCTCAGATGGGCAGACTGAGGCCCTAGAGGAGCACTTTCCAGGGCTGAGAGGGCAAATGGGATGTGGGAACACAAGTGTGTGTGGTTCTTGGGGTCCCTGCCCTGGAGCCCTTCTGCGAAGACTTCACAGATGATAAGGTGGTCCAGGGCCTAGACTCAAGAGCTCTTCCCACCTCCACACCCCTCACATCTTTCACAGACTTACTGCTACACAGAACCAACAGGGATCCAGGATGATGGGGATAAAAATGCCACCTACTGAGTACCTACTGTGTTCAGCACTTTACATGATTAAGTCATGTGACCTTTACAACATCCTTTTGAGGCCAGGCTGCTCTGCTCACCATCTCAAAACCAAAGAACCAGAGGCTTGGCGAGAACTGGTAGCAAAATTCGAACTCAGCGTTCAGCTCCAAATCTTGTTTCATCAATGTACCTACCGCAGATGGGGAAATTGAATCCCAGAGAGGGGCTGCCCAGGGACCAGCGGTGACACTGGTGAGTTTGGCAGGACTTGACATCAGCCATGCCTGCCTTCAGGGCCCCACAACCCCCAAGGTGTTTAGGAGAACACACATTTATTCTTAGCCCGGTTTGAGAGCAGGCCTCGGAGGGGAGAGAAACATACCCCCTCACCCCAGAGGAGTTCTCAGGTGAGCGTGGTAGGGGAAGGAGGAGGTGGCATCAGTTAAAAGTAAAGGTCAGACCTAGTCTGGGTCTAGGGGATGGGAAATGAGAAGGACTCAGAGAACTTTCCAACTGATGTGGAGAGTAAGAGCATTCATTCATTCATTCATTTGCTACACTGTCATCTGTGCCCATGCTGGGCTAGGAGTGGGGCACAAGCTTGCTTTGCTCAGAGCAATGCCATCATCTCAGTGTGGGCTTCAGAGGGCCCTGGGTGGTCCAGAGGAAGGGTCGGAGTTGGAGATTGTCACAGAAAGCTTTCCAGAACAGCTGGCGTTTCTGCACTAATGTGACCAGTGTAGTCTGGAGAAGAGTATTCTATGGCAGAGATTGCATGTGCAAAGGCCCGGAGGCAGTGAGGCTGTGGGCGGAGTGGTGATGGTAAAGGAATGAGCAGCACCATGTAAGTGGAGGAGCAGTACTGAGTGTAGAAGGCAGATCTGCCTTGAAGGCTGAGGCAGAGCTCTGGGCTATGGTCCCAGCAGGTCTTGGAGGGGACAGTGGCTGCTCTGAGGCATGGGAGCAGGCACTGATTGGGACAGGGCAGGATGAAACATTCTGGGGTGATGGAGATGCTCTATATTGAGATACAGGTTGGGGCTACATGCTGTATAACATTGTCAAAACTCAACAAATAAACACTTAACATTTGTGCATTTCACTGTTTATAAACTTTACATTTCAAGAAAAGAATCATAATGGCCTACAAGATGAAGTGTTTTGAGAGGAATGCACTGTTAACTGCAATTTATTTTGAAAGACAGTTTTTAAAAAAGGTGGGTTAATGGATGGATAGGTATGCAATAAAGCAAGTGTAACAATGTTAAAGGGAGATGTAGCTGGTGGGTGTGAGGTGACAGGTACGTGGGTGTTCGCTGTACAGTTCTTTCAACTTCGCTGTATGGGTGGACATTTCATAATGAAATATTGGGAGAAAATCTTCAGGTCAAAAGAAGCCAGTCGCCTTGTTCTCTTCGCACCTGCCCCAAGTTTGAAGAGTCAGATCCATATTTATCTCCCTGAATCCTGAAATCTGCCCTGTGAGACAGGTATTGTACCCATTTATCAGGTGGAAACACGTAATGAGAGGCACAAAAGAAGGAAGTGACTGGCTCAGGGAGTTCAAGGTTGAACAGGATCTGAACCGGGGCCAGCTGGATGCTGAGTCCAGTCCGGGCCTGTGTGGTCTGCCCAGGCCCTCTGAAGTGGGCAGTGCCTGCTTTAGAGCTGGAAACTAGATGCTTCTGAAGGTGCTTCCACCTCCCCCATCTAGGGGCCCAGCTAGGGTCTCCAGGAATGTGCCCAGACCAGGGGATGATAAACCCCAGCTCATGTGACACCATCCGGGGCTGAATACAGCTCTCAGAATTAGCCACAAACCGCAAACTCTTGTGGTTTTGGGTCTCAACGCCCAATTTGCAGAGCAAATTTGGATTCGGATTCTGGTCTTTTGTAATTACACGGAGTTTCCCTCCCTGGGTCTGGGATCAGACTCTAGCTGCTATATAAGGCTGACCTGTGAGCAGATTCAGCCAAAAGCAGAGGGCCCAGAGAACAGGACCTCTCAAGACTGAGCTGCAGGGACCTCCCGGGGGTAAGAAGGAGATCCCTCCCTCTTGAGTGTCTGGGCGAGGGCAGCTGAGACCTGGGGAGGCAATGAGGAATGTCCCAGAATGGAGACCTGCCTAGATGACCCCTCTCTGAGCTTCAGTTATCTTGCCTGTAAAGTGGGCGCGTCAGGTAAACTTCTCAGGGATGAACAAACGGGTTGAGCCACTTCAGTTACATGGTTGAACCGAGCTGCACTCATCTTTCCCAGGGCTGCTGGGTACCTGGAACCTTTGCTATGTCCCTGAGACCCCTCATCTGCTTGCTGATACCAGAAATCCCTCCATTGATGCCTGTCTTTTTAACTGGAGGTGGTGATGCCACTTTGAACACAGAATTCTCTGGGCAGTGAGATTAGGATGAAGTGAGAAAGCCAGAAAAAAAAAAAAAGCCCCGACTCTTACACATATTAGTCCTTAATGTTCTAGTATAAATGAGTGCCTTCGACAATCTCCTGGGAGCAGATAGGAGTGGGGAAAGAACTTGGGGGCTTTGTGAACTTCGATGGAAGTAGGGGCAGGGAAAAGGGAAGAGGGTGCATAAATGGAGGGGCCTGAAGCCAGTAATTTCACAGTTTGGCCCCGATGGGAGGCCATGTCCTGCTCTGATTCTCTGAGGCTGGAGAGTGGATAGACTGGGCTGGTGTAGCAAAGGAAGTAGGTGAAGGCATGGAGACAGCAAAACAGTTTCCTAGAGGTTGACCTGCTCATCCCAAATGCATCCTTCACTCCTCCAATCTCATAATACTTCACACCCACTTCTTAGAGGTCTGAAATAATAGTCCCAAAACAATAGCTACTGTTTATTGAGTGTCAGCTATGTCCCAGGCATGATGTACTGGTGACTAGGAAGCAGGGGTTCAAAAAGGTCAAGCTCTTGCCTAAGAACCCAGATAGCGCTGATCCAGAGCCCTTAATCTTAGCACATGATGCAGAACCGTCTCCTCCAAAGAGGCGAGGAAAGGTATTTGCTGGCTGGCTGGCTGCATGGAAGTGTGACTAGATGAATGTGTTGATAGATGGAAGGACTGATGGAAGAATGTGTGGATGTGTAGATGTGTGGATGTATGGATAAAAGGGAGGGAGGGAGGGAGGAAGGAAGGAGAGATGAATGAATATATATGACTGGCTTGCTGGATCATATATGACTGGTTGGATCATGGATAAATGATGGAGAGATGAGAAGAAGGATGGATGGATGGATGATGAATAAGAGGGGGAGAATGGATGGCTGATAAGTGGATGAATGGACAGATGGATGGATGAATGGATGGGTGAATGGAAGGATGGGTGGGTGGGTGAATAAATGAGTAGATTTCTGCAGAAATCTCTGGAGAGATTTCCCCAGAGTCTGCCTTGTAATTTGCTATTTTCATTGGCACCCTCATTACTCCTCTCTCTTCCTAAGGCTCCATTTGGAAATTCTCATCTCAGGAAGTAATAAAACATCCATGCTGTGAGACACTTTGGTTAATGGGTCTGCTCTGTGCCTCCAGATTCATTGCAGTTTGAAAAACTTGGAAAGTGGTATCAGGAATTCTGGACCTGCCTCACTGTGTGATCTTCGGTCCATTTCCCCTGTCTCTGGGCCTCAGGGTCTTGATATGACTCTTGGTTGTAGGGGTGGAGGTGCTAACTCCACCTGCTGGCCAGGGTGGTGACACCCAGCCATGGCCACATGATGCCCTATCTCCTTAGCAGAGAAGCAGTGGCATCATGTGGACGGCATGGTGTGTGGCTGCTCTGTCCGTGGCAGCTGTGTGTGGCATCCGCCAAGAGACAAACACTGTCCTCAGGGTTACCAAGGATGTGCTGAGCAATGGTGAGTCCAGCCCTGCCGGGGGTGGGGGGTGGCATGGGGTAGGGAAGCCCAGCCAACTCTGAAGTTCCCACGGACTCTTTTCCTCACTGGTAGATTTTGCATAGGGTGGATGGCTGACTTTTCTCTGGGTCTCAGTTTCTTTGGTTACTATTTCCTGAGCACCTGCTATGTGCCTGACGCCACATTGGGGACTTTATGCCTGAGGCAGTAGAAAGTAGTGATTAAGAGCTTGAGTCCTAAAGTCAGGCTTCCTGGGGTTTAGATACTGACTGTGTGACCTTAAGTCTATGACGTGAGTTCTCTGAGTCTCAGTTTTCTCATCTGCAAAGAGGGTGTAATTATGGTCCCCATCTCAGAGGACTGATATCAGAATTAAATAAGATAATCTTTTGAAAACTTAGCACAGTTCCTGGTTCACAGAAAGCCCTCAAAAGTGGGAGCTGTCATTAATCCTGCCTCCAATTCTTGGGACCTCATCTGGCAAACGAGGACACGTTTCTGGCCCTACTTCCAGTCCAAGGCAATCATGAGAATAAAAAATGAGGTCTTATCTTTCTTAAATGTAACAGGCTTCCATTTCTTTATCCATCAAATGGGGACAATAATTCTGGCCTTGACTGTTTCCCAGGAATCAGCTAGGATAGTGCATGAGGAAGTAGGTTTTTAAGCTGTGAGGTGTGGAGCCCTTGGAAGGGAGGATCCTGAGAAAGATCCACCCAGGTTTGGCTGAATGCTGTCGAAACCCAGATAAAGTGCTAGCAGATCAAGGCCAGCAGCTAATGAGCTCACCAGGATGTCATGGCTGGGTTGGTCTGGAGGAGCCTTCTTGTTCGACCTTGGCATTTTACAGAAGGGGAAAGTGGGGCCCAGAGAGTTGAGCAATGCTCTGAAGTGGGGGCTGGAGCAGGAGCCCCTGACTGACACCTCTGCTTCTCTGCAGCCATCTCGGGCACCCTGCAGCAAAGTGATGCTCTCCGCTCGGCCCTGAGAGAGGTGCCCTTGGGTAAAGCTGGTGGTGATGGTGGTGGGCCTCTCCTCGGGGGTCTGCTTGGTGGAAGTGGAAGTGGAGGTGGCGGGGGAGGTGGTCTTCTGGGGGGCCTGCTTGGTGGTGGGGGCGGAGGGAGTGGTGGTGACCTGTTGGGTGGAGTTGGAGGAGGGTTACTGGGTGGCGGTAGCAGCAGTGGTGGCGGGCTCCTGGGTGGCAGTGGTGGGGGGCTGCTGGGTGGTGGGAGTGGCAGTGGTGGGGGGCTGCTGGGTGGTGGGAGTGGCAGTGGTGGGGGGCTGCTGGGTGGCAGTGGTGGTGGTCTCTTGGGTGGCGGTCTTTTGGGTGGCGGCCGGCACCATTATGATGACTACAGACGCGCTGAATTCTCCCGAGGTGTCGGTGGTGTTCCCTACAATGACTTCCATGTCCGAGAACCACCCCCAAAGTATACCAATGGCAAGCAGCTTGGTGGTAATTACAAGTATGGTCACATTGAGGCTAATGACAACACCGCTCAGCTGGGGGGCAAATACCGATACGGGGAGATCCTTGAGTCTGATGGAAGCACCAGGGACCTCCGAAACAGCAACTACCGCCATGCTGAGAATGCATATGGCAGCCACAGGGACCACGGGCGGTACAGGTCAGCTGAAGGTGTGGCAACTGTGGGCAGACTTCACCGGCGAGAGCTGCGGCCAGGAGAGATCCCACCCGGTGTAGCCACTGGGGCACTGGGCCCAGGTGGTTTGCTGGGCACTGGGGGCATGCTGGCAGCTGATGGCATCCTAGCGGGCCAAGGTGGTCTGCTCGGCGGAGGTGGTCTCCTTGGTGACGGAGGACTTCTCGGAGGAGGAGGTGTCCTGGGCGTGCTCGGCGAGGGCGGCATCCTCAGCACCGTGCAGGGCATCACGGGGTAAGGAGGGGCCAGGCTCTCCCTGTCAAGCTCCCTGTGCACCTTCAGCCAGGACAGATCACCCCCAGAGGCCGGTATTTGGAAAAGGGAGGGTCTTCAGAACTCTGTAGACTTTAGGGCTTGGCTCCAGGACTGGACATCTTGAATTCCAAGTTGTATGGTTTGGGGTCTGGTCAATAAACAGTTCTGAATTTGAATTCCAGCTCAACTTTTAATATTAGTGTATGACTTTGGGCCATTCTTTTCCTCTCTGAGTCTCAGGTTTTTCATCTGTAGAAAGGTCATAGTAATATGTCTAGGAGTCAAAAACCCAAGGATTTAAAATCATACATGCATTATTATAATTTCAGTTATGCCCAGCCTCCTCCTCAGGCTCACTATTTCGTTCAGTACTTAGAACACGTACTATGTGTGGGCCGTTATGTTGGCACTAGGGACACAACCTCATGGTTAGCCAAGAAAAGACATGTCCTCATAGAGCTTGCAGGCTGGTGGGGTATATGGCTTTGACAAAGAAGCCTGGAAATAATCATACAATTACAACAGTGGTAAGAAGATAATGGAGAAACGAGGATGTGTATAGTGGGGAGATCAGAGGAGGCTTCCTGGAGGAACAGGACCTGGAGCTGAAATCTAAAGAATGTGTAGGAGGGAACTGGGCAAAGAAGGGCAGGAACAGGCAGAAGAAATAGCATCTTTACGTGAAAAAAAAATTTACATGGAACTGTAAACAGTGGATCTCCAGGCAGTGGGAATTTAGGTCATGGCATTTTGTTGCCTTTAAATTCTCTGTGTTTTTAGAACCACAGGTCTTTTTAGAGTCAGGAGGAATGAATGGGGCAAAGAGGAGGCGGGTGTAGGGAGGGTGGTCCCGGGAGAGTGGGGTGGCAGGCAGTGGTGGTGGCTGCCTCTCACCGCTCTCGCCCCACCACGCAGGCTGCGCATCGTGGAGCTGACCCTCCCTCGGGTGTCCGTGCGCCTCCTGCCTGGTGTGGGCGTCTACGTGAGCTTGTACACCCGCGTGGCCATCAACGGGAAGAGGTGTGTGCCCTTGGCCCTGGGGGATCCCGGTCACATCTTGGCTGGGAGATCTTGGGCAGGTCATCTCCCCTCTTTGTCCATAATGAGGGGACTAAAAGACCTAATGCTTCACCAGCTCACGCATGGCTTATACCTTTGGACTCAGGTCATCTCCTGAGCAGTCAGCAGTGAAGGCAGCTTGTGTGCTTGTTAAGATCTGGAAGGCTAGAGTCAGGGGACAGCCTGGATTCGAATCCTGACTCTCTTTTAATCTGCATGACCTTGGACCAGTCCCCTAATATCACCGAGCCTTAGTGTCTTCACCTGCAATGAGCATGATAAGGTGGCTGCGGCCACATTGAGGGAAGGTGAGCAAAAGCCTCCCTGAATAGTGCCTGCCACATGGTTGGTGCTCATTAGAGGCCCTCAGAGGGTGGACTTCTGCATCAGTTTATCCCCATGGGACGAGGTCATATCTCCAAAGCTAGGTGATTGGGTGGTCACCTTGCAAACCAGAATTTATACATGGAGTTCATTTTTTGGCCTGTTTCCAGCCTTTGAAGCTCTCGTAGATTAAGGGGAGATAGATTCATTTATAGATAACTTGAGGGACTGGGGAAACCTTCTGGTTTGGGACCCCTGGAGAGGAGAAAGCAGCATAGCAGATAGCAGGGACAGCCAGGGCAAAGCCCAAGGGGTGAGGTAGTGGTTGGGGGTTGACTCACTGCCTCCCTGGCCCCATGATCTCCTCCAGTCTTATCGGCTTCCTGGACATCGCAGTGGAGGTGAACATCACAGCCAAGGTCCGGCTGACCATGGACCGCACGGGTTACCCACGGCTGGTCATTGAGCGATGTGACACGCTCCTCGGGGGCATCAAAGTCAAGCTGCTGCGAGGGTGAGTACCAGTGAGCAGGGGAATGCCTTTGGGGATGGTGGAGTGGTCTGTCTTGGGCAAACCATGTGGCTAAGAGCAGAAGATCTGGAAGCAGCCTGGGGTTCAAACCTCTTCAGCTTCACTATCCCTTGCTGTGTGACTTCAGGTAACTCTGTTGCCCTCTGTGAGCTCCACTTTCTTTATCTGTAAAATGGGGGTAATTTCTTCCCCTTCGGAATTAAGATAATGAATGTAAAATACTTAGTGGAGAATCTGGCACATTTAAAGAGTTTATGAATATATGCCTCATGGGGTTTTGTGTCCATTTGTGCCCCAACTCCCAGGGAGACTTCACAAATGATTCTGTTCAATATGACCTTGGTCAGGTGGTGAGTTTTTTCTATTACACACACCCCACAAAGTGGCCAAGTCCACACCCTCACTCCAGGGAGGTCCAGGTGATGGTCTAGATGTGGGCGCATCAGGGCAGTTCAGAGCTAAGTCCCTTTCTCTTCACTCCCTGACCCGCATCCTGAGAGATGTTTGTTCTGCTTTGAGGCCCCTACTCCTTCCCCTCCTGTCTTACCAATTTCTTGGCCCAATCCCCCCAGCCCGCATCTCGTCTAAACTGAAGAATCAGAGAAATTCACTGTACAATGAGAAACCCAAATTTCTGATCCATGTGGACTTCTCTGAGTCTTTGTTTCTGCCCCAGGATGGCTGGAGGCAGAGAAATCAGTTCCTGGTGTGCTGGTGAGGAGGGGGAGAGAAATACAGAAACCTCACAGGTCCTTAATTCATATTTTCACGAGGAAATCTATCGGATAGTACATGGTTCAAAAATATAAAATGATAAAAAGGCACAGATCCTTCCCACCCTGCCTCCCATCGCCCCATCCCATCGAGCTCACCATTGTGGTTTCTCGATTCTCCTTCCTATATCTTTGCACAAATGAAGCAAAGAGGAATGTAGATTCTTTCCCCAACCTCATTTTAACACAAATGGGCACAAACTATAAACATCATTTTGCACTTCTCTCTCACCATTCATCTATTGGAAGAATTTTCTATACGAAACACAGAGTGTCCTTTTGTTTTCCTTTTCACAGCTACATAATACTCCACTGTCTGGATAGACAGTCATTTATTTGCCCTGTCCCCTTATTGGTGAACATTGTCTAATCTGCTGTAACAAATGAGGTTGCAATGAATAGCCTCTTACATATGTCCTCTTACACATGAGCCAATGTGTCTGTTGCATAACTTCCCTGGAGGAAACAGACTGTGCCCTGAATATACACAGATTAACTTCAGACTATCCCCCAACACACATGTGCACGTGCACACACACTTGGGTAAACATGCGTGTGCATTCTCACAGGCCTTCTCATCCAAGGAGAGTTAGAACCAAGACAGGGCCCCTTAAGGTGAATCCACTTACAGTGGAGACCATAATGCATAGTAACCTTGGGAGAAATGACCTAATTTGGACTTTATCTGAAGAAATTCTTTGCTTTGCACAGCATGAGACAGTCAGCTACATCCTGGGGGTGGGGGTGGGGTGCACAGACAAGGCAGAGGTGGACCGATTTGCAAGGGGTCAGGCTGTCAGTGATACCTTTGTGTTAGGATAGCCATGTTTCCCTCATATTCTCATCACTACAGAGCCTCGGGAAACAAATACCTGCATTACAAGTCTGTCTGTCCGCCCATTTATATGTCTTGTCTATGCACCAATGATCTCTTTCCTTCCTTCAGTAGCTGGTTAAGAGCGTCAGTTTAGAGCTGGGTGATGCGCTTAGAACTTGCTCTGGGTCACTTCTCTGTACCTCAGTTTCCTTGTCTGTAGAATGGGTCATGTTTCCTAATCTTTTCAGCACCAACAACTCATTTTCCCTTGTGGACCAGTATCTCTTCTTCCCTCCCTTCCACAAACATTTACTGAGCACTGATTATGCGCCAGATACTGTGCTAGGTGCTTATTTTCCCTTCGGGAAGATTATGCAATGCTGCAGCAGACAGCCCATTAGAGGGACAGATGTGCAGGAGGGAATGACATTTGCAGTTAAAAATCAGAAACACCCCAGCCTGGGCCTGGCCCTCTGGAGATCTCAAAGAGCATTTGCTTGTTTGTTGATTGAATGAATGAATAGATGAATGAGTGAATGAATGAATGAAAAGCCAAGAAATTTGCCTGGGTAGCCTGTCCAGCCAGGTCTAGGGTCAATGTACACTGCCCTTCTAGCCTTCAGAATGATTTTCCAGCACCCCAGGGCTCCCACTGTTTCGACAGTTCCTGGACTAGGGCCCCAAGTGTACAAGCTTGGTGAGCCTCCTCGTCCCATTCCTCTCTCCCCAGGCTCCTCCCCAACCTCGTGGACAACTTAGTGAACCGAGTCCTGGCCAACGTCCTCCCGGACTTGGTAAGAACCCATCCTGGGATGGGGAGTGGGGAGCACAGACTTTCCTGAGACAGAGGGGCCACAGACTGGCCTCCATCCCTGGGGGCATGCGGGTGATCCAGAGGGACGGAGGGAGCCAGGGGGCTGGGACATGTTGTGGGGAGTCTGGGAAGGGCCCTGAGGAATATGGGGAGGCACACTGGGGGTGGGACAAGGAGGTGAAGCTTGAGAATCACAGTTCTGGGCTTGAATCCCAGTTCCGGCACTTCCAAGCTATGTGACATCTCACATCACCTCCTGAGTCTCAGTTTTCCCATCTGTAAAATGGGAATTGTGAGACAGCCTTCCCCATAGGGCTGTGGGGAGGACAGTGCCAAGCACAGAGAGGCAGTCAGTAAACATTGGCTATTGTTACTGTGTGCATCCCCCTCCCCAACCACTGCGCGTCACCGGAACTCAGTGACCTCTCTCCTTTATAGCTCTGCCCCATTGTGGACGTGGTGCTGGGTCTTGTCAACGACCAGCTGGGTCTTGTGGACTGTAAGTTCTTCTTGCTTTGCTTCATTCAGCCACTGTCTACTAGCGCCTGATCTGGGCCCAGCCCGCAGAAGTCACTGGGGACACAGCAGTGCCTGGGAGGAGAGTCCAGTGTGGTGGAGTGCTGGGTGACTGATGCCAGGAGAGAGGGAGCTACCTGGCCTTTTCTCTTGTCCCCAAACATCCCCCCAAGTCCCAGAGGGACCTCTTGGACCCCAGGGCACTATGGCTCTGGACTGGGAGTCAGGAGGCTGGATTCAAGCCCTGGCTCTGCCCTGGCAGCATGCGGACTTGGAGAGACTCTTCCCAGTTGCCTCATCTCTAAATGGGGGAGTTGGCTTCAACCGCCCAGAGAAATTGGAGAGTGAATAGCAATAGATTGGCAAGTAACAGACGCCATGGAGAATCCAGAATCATGCTCCATCACCAGCCCTTAATCCAAAATTTCTGAGTGAACATCCCCTGAGGCAAGCCTACTCCATGTAGTTGTGCAGTTGTGCACTCCGTAGTTCCAGGGACCTCCTTTTAAGCAGACCACAGCACAATGGTGGCGCTGAGTTGTGCAGGGCACAGCCTCGACAGCTGTATAGGGCAGCCCTCTGGGATGGTGCTCCTATTTCTCTGGGACTCTAGGTAGTTTGAGGATGGCTTTCCCAGACAGGTAAAATTCTCTCCCTTTGTGTCCAGGAGGTGGGGCTGTTCCTCATAAGCAGTCAGGGAAATGCCAGATTCAGTTAAGCCTCCTGTTGTGGAACCCTAAAACTTCTTCTCTGGTGTACAGCACGTCACAGTTTACAAAGCTTATCAATATCCACCATCTCTTTGGCCCCCCAATACAGTCTAAGGAGTTCTACTAAGCCTATTTTATAAAGGAGGAAACAGATTCAGAGAGGTACAGTGTCTTGACTGAGATCACACAGCAAGGAAGAGGCAAAACTGGGATTTGAACCCAGAAGTTTTACTCTTTCCATGGTGTCTGGAACTGGAGCCTCATCACCCCACCCTTCTCAGGGCACAAGGAGGGTGTCTGGGTTGGTGAAGGGGACCTTCCTGTGACCTCCACTTTTGTCTGCAGCTCTGATTCCTCTGGGGATATTAGGAAGCATCCAGTATACCTTCTCTAGCCTCCCGCTTGTGACTGGGGAATTCTTGGAGCTGGACCTCAATGTGAGTGCCTGGGCTTTGGGGCTTGGGGAAGTGGCCCTCTCCTCATGGGCAGAGCTGTGAGAGTCCCCCAGGCTGCTGCTGAGTGCCTGGGAAGCAACATTTGAACAGGACCCTTTCCTGATTAGATGAGGGCCTTCTCAGAGCCATGCTGGAAAATCCAATCGCAGCCAACACTTATCTAATGCTTACTATATGCCGGGCATATCCCAGTGCTTTCTGTAGATTAACCGTATGAGGTAAGCACTCTTACTGAGGAAATTGAGGCACAGAGAGGGTAAGCCACTTGCCAAAGGTCACACAGCTAATAATTGTGAACCTGGGATCTGAACCAGGCAATCTGGCTTCTAGCTACTGGAGCTGCTGTTGTAGGCTTGGGTTTGCTGCAAAAATGAATCTGGCTAACTGCATGCTGGTAAGCATTAACAATGGGCTTTTCATGATTTATTTTTAAAAGTCCTGATTTGTAGTGTTTTGCTGATTTCCACGATATAAGGACTCCCACCATGGCCAATTTCAAGCTACTAACATGATTCACTAAACATGGGGTTGAGAAGAGATGCCTGGAACCAGCTCTTGTGAGCTGGTGGCACCTGATGGCTGCCAGCTGAATGGCTCCTAACTATGCACGGACGCACACACACACGTACCTCCCCTGGGCTGCACGAACGTGAGTGTCTCCTCACCTGCTCCATCAGACACAGAGCTACGGGTACACACCCATGCCCTCACGCACACACACACCTGTGCACACATATCTACGCACTCCTGGTATATTCATAAACACAGAGTTATTCAGGAGATATTTATCCGTTACCAGCCAGGCTCTGGGCTGGGGCTGGAGGCCCAGTAGTGAACATGACAAGAGCTCTGGCCTGATGGAGCTGGCAGCCTATTGGAGGGGACAGGCCATCCAAGAACTGTTTAAGCCAATGTACAACTAGAGCTCATGAGTGCTGTGAAAGAGAATCCCAGGCCATCAGAGCCTAAAGCAGGCCTGGGGTGGGGGGGGTCACAGAGGGCTTCCTGGTGGAGGTGACACTTGAGCTGAGGCTAGCCAAATGAGTGCGATGTAACAAAGAAGAGTGTGGGGGAGAGAACAGCATGTGGGAAGCCACCATGGTGGGAGTGCTGAGGTGGGGGCAGGGATGGACAAGGTCCTGGGGGCTGCACTGCAAAAGGCGGGGTGTTGAGGGGCAGAAGGTCCAGGACAGAGCCCATAATGCCTTGTAGACTATGGAGAGTAGTCTGGTCTTTCAAGAGTAGATGCTCCAGTGTGTATTGCATGGCGCAAAACTTGCTAACTGGTTATAGCGGGGCTGAGGGGGCAGACTCTATGTCATACATGTATTTCAAATACACAGTGCTATGTTGTGGCTTAATTATAAGTTGTCACTAAGTGGGAACTACAAGAGATGCCATCCCATCACAAAGTGAATTTATGGGGGCCACAAACCAAAGAGTCACTAAGACCCAGTGGGTTTAACCAAGGAAGCCTGCCTGGAGGCAGATGCAGGGCCTGACCCCAGCCTTCAGCTTCCCTCCTGCACTCTTCTCCCTGCACCTCTCCCTGTGACCCCTTTCCTCTCTGCTTCCCCAGACCCTGGTTGGGGAGGCTGGAGGAGATCTCATCGACTATCCCCTGGGGCGGCCAGCTGTGGTCCCCAGGCAAATGCCAGAATTGCCCCCTATGGGTGACAACACCAACTCCCAACTGGCCATTTCTGCCAACTTCCTGGGCTCAGTGCTGACTCTCCTGCAGAAGCAAAGGGCACTGGATATTGACATCACCGACGGCATGGTGAGTCAGGCTGTAGGAGTTAAACCACTGTTAGCAAATCTTGTCTGTCTCCATAGCCTCAAGGACTCACATAACCCTTCTTCTTTTCCTGCAGTTTGAAGAGCTTCCTCCACTCACCACGTCCACACTGGGAGCCCTGATTCCCAAGGTACGGAAGGCTGATGCCTCCCCTGTCCTCAGCCTCACGCTCCCTGTGGCTGTCCCAGAATCTGGGAGGGAAGGAAAGACTCTCAGCACTCAGGTGGGGTGCTCCACCCCGCACTCCCACCTTGGGAGAACAGTGACAGAGGCTTGGAGCCCAGGCCCCTGAGAGGAGGACACAGAGGGTTGAGGTGGAGAGAACCTGAGCTCTAGCAGGGGACTGGCCTGCACGGGTCTAATCCCAGCCTGGCCACTTCCTTGCTGTGTGTCTTTGGGCAAGAATCTTCACATCTCTGAACCTTAGTTTCCTCCTCTGTCAAGAAAGGATGCTCATACCTATTCCACACGTTCATCCAGGAGGGTGAAGGAGATAAAGGCGATAAAGCATGTAAAGATGTGGACACAGGGCACCTGTGGGTACCTGGAGGCCTAGAGGGAAAGAGCCGTATTTTTGGAGCAGATAGATGAGAATTTGAATTCCAGCTCAGCACATCCCAACCTCACTCCCTTAGGCAAGTGACCTCTCTCAGCCTCAGTTTTCTCATCTGGAAAACAGGGACAAACATGCCCACCTCACAGGGTGGCTGTGGACCTAGGATTTGAACCTAGGCCCAGGGTAGGTGTTGGAGAAGTGTTAACTATTATTGTTCTTGTTAATAGTGACAAATTCTTGAATTAAAAAAAAAAAAGAGCAACCACACTCTTGTTGGCTTAGTGGCCCCACATCGTTGGAACAAAGTCCTTTCTGATCCCAGTTTTCGTCCCAGCTCTGCTCCCAGGCTTTATGCTACACGTGGCAGCAAAGAGCTTCTTATGTAGAAAGCGTCATACAGCTGCAAAGGACTTGTTTAATTTACAGCCACACGAGACATTTTTCATCTCCTTTCTACCTGTCCTGTCTGGTTCTTGGTGGAGTTCAAAGGAGGCGGGAAATGAGACCCAACTCAACTAATGGTCACTATCGCCCTCATGTGGTTATAAGGTAAATGGCGGGGCATCATTACTAATGTGAACAGTGGCAGCTCCAGGGGGGCAGGTGGATCCTCAATAAGCTGGGCCTTTCATTTATTGGAACATTTCTTTATTTCTTTTAACATTTTTAATTGGGTTGTAGTCATTTTACAATGTTGTGTCAAATTCCAGTGTAGAGCACAGTTTTTCAGTTATACGTGAACATGCATATATTCATTGTCACATTTTTTTTTCGCTGTGAGCTATCACAAGATCTTGTATATATTTCCCTGTGCTATACAGTATAGTCTTGTTTACTTATTCTGCATTTTGAAATCCCAGTCTGTCCCTTCCCACCCGCTGCCCCCTGGCAACCACAAGTTTGTATTCTATGTCTATGAGTCTGTTTCTGTTTTGCATTTATGATTTTTTAAAATTAGATTCCACATATAAGCGATCTCATATGGTGTTTTTCTTTCTTTTTCTGGCTTACTTCACTTAGAATAACATTCTCCAGGAACATCCATGTTGCTGCAAATAGCATTATGTTGTCAGTTTTTATGGCTGAATAGTATTCCATTGTATAAATATACCACCTCTTCTTTATCCAGTCATCTGTTGATGGCCATTTAGGCTGTTTCCGTGTCTTGGCTATTGTAAAGAGTGCTGCTATGAACATTAGGGTGCAGGTGTCATTTTGAAGTAGGGTTCCTTCTGGATATATGCCCAGGAGCGGGATTCCTGGGTCATATGGTAAGTCTATTCCTAGTCTTTTGAGGAATCTCCATACTGTTTTCTACAGTGGCTGCACCAAACTGCATTCCCACCAGCAGTGTAGGAGGGTTCCCTCTTCTCCACAGCCTCTCCAGCATTTGTCATTTGTGGACTTTTGAATGATGGCCATTCTGACTGGTGTGAGGTGATACCTCATTGCAGTTTTGATTTGCATTTCTCTGATAATTAGTGATATTGAGCAGTTTTTCATGTGCTTATTGATCATTTGTATTTCTTTCTTGGAGAATTGCTTGTTTAGGTCTTCTGCCCATTTTTGGACTGGGTTGTTTGTTTTTTTCTTATTAAGTCATGAGCTGCTTATATTTTCTGGAGATCAAGCCTTTGCTGGTTTCATCTGCAAAAATTTTCTCCCATTCCATAGGTTGTCATTTTGTTTTACTTATGATTATTGGAACACTTCTTATGTGCACTGAACTTTATGGTTCATGAAAGTTTTTAAGAATCCACCCTTTCATTTGATTCTAGTTATCCCCTCATCCATGAAGTCAGAAGGGACCAGCAACCCAGTTTCCAGGTGGAGAAACAGGCTCAGAGAGGTCCCCCAACATGGCAGCAGCACGGCTGAGCCAGAGCAGGGGCCTCCATATGGCGCTGGGTCTGCACAGAGGGGCATGCAGGCGAGACGCAGAGGGATGTCTCCTGGAGACCTAGGCTGGGGCAGAGTCACCAGGAGAGGTTTGAACAGAGCTAGGATGAGCATCTTGTGTCCCCTGCTGCCGTGGAGAGAGAATTCACGGTAATCTCTCAGAGCCCCTGTGAAGGCAGTGTTACTAATTCTTGGAGTTTCTGCATATAGGGGTGGAGGTAGTTAGGACGGCAGGCCCCTTTGGGGAAGTATCCTGAAAATCTTTTTGTGCAAGGCGAAACCACAAAATCATTGATTTGTTCAAAGCCAATTTGCCAAAAGGCACGTCCACCAAGAGCTTGCCGACAGACCAAGAGCTTGTCCAAAAGAGGTTCACCTTGAAGGTGTTCAAGAAAGTGGAGAGGGTCTTCTTAGGACCAGGACTCACACCTCATATGGAAAAGTTTCCGTTTAAACTGGTTTCTTTTTAAAGTAATTTTGTGGGGGTTTTTCTCATCTATTTATGCTCATTTAATATATTCAAGAAGAGTGTTCTGAAAATAAATTTTTTGGTAAATCCGTTATTTAGCAAATAAGGGAAGCTGGTCATTTGATGAATTGCCCCTTTAGTAAATTTACTTTGAGAGAATCAATTTGCAGCAAACGGGCTTAGATCCCACCCCCCACCACCACTGTGGGTCTCCGGAGACCCCAGCAGATCCAGTGGGTGGGCAGCCTATGCCTTGGCCTGGACTTCGCTGTGAGGCATTCCGAATTCAGCAGGAGGGGAGAGAGGTCCTAGGCTTCGGAGTCACACAGACCTGGCCTAGACTCTCAGTTCTCCTGGTGGCCTTGGAAAATTTGCTTGAGGTTTCCCTCTGAGCCTCAGTTTTCTCATCTGTAACATGGAGGGAAAATGCCCTATTGATTTGTTATGATGATTCAGTGAGAGTAGGAATGTCCAGCACTGGGCCCAGTGCCCCCACCCCGCCCCAGGACCCCATCTCGCTAAGTACCAGGTTTTGAGCATTTCCACGTGTCAGGCGTTGAGTCTGAAGCTTTTACTGGTGTGATCGCATTGAATTCTCACGATAACCCTGTGTGAGAGGCTTGGAGAAGGCAGCCCCTGGTCCAAACCCCACAGTGATTGGAGGCTTTCCATGTGGTTCGTGGGACTCAAGCAAGGTAGTTGGGTCTGGAGGGATGGAATGTGGGACCCCTTGCTGAGTATTTAGACTCCCTGAGCCACCCCACCACCCAGGGCCCCACTCACCCCAGCCCGCTGCCCCCCACAGGTGTTCCAGCAGTATCCCGAGTCCCGCCCCCTCACTATCAGGATCCAGGTGCCCAACCCACCTTCAGTGACGCTGCAGAAGGACAAGGCGTTGGTGAAGGTGTTTGCCACTGCCGAGATCATGGTCTCCCAGCCCAATGATGTCGAGACCACCATCTGCCTCCTCAATGTGGTAAGTCGGGGGTGTTGTCACGAGGTCTTTTGGAGTCCGAAGACTCCTTCACATCCCCACGGGCCCTACCACCGTGACAACGAATCTGGCTTGGGGTCCAGATGATCTGGTTCAAAACCAGGCTTTAGCACTTTTAGCTGGGTGATCTTGGGCAAGTCAGTCCCCTCTCTACGCTTGATTTTCTCCTGCACCACGTGGGGACGACGCCAGGGCATCAATGAGATGCAGAGAAGCACCTGAGATACCCTGAGGGCCCAGAAGTGTTGCTGTTATTCTCACAGGTTGTACATCATAGCGTGTGGCAAAGTTGCCCGTGGTCACTTGTTCAGCAAGATTTATTGAGCACCTGCTATGTGTTATGTTTTCTACAAGATGCTGGAGAAAAGGGAAACAAAACAGATGGTTCTGGCTTTCTTGTCCTTGGTACCTAGTACCTAGCAGGGGAAAGAGACAAACACAACGTTTTCCAGTTATTTTATAGAGGGAATCCTCTTAAAATCACGTTACTCCTCTTTCAAACCCGAAACAAAAGCCAATGCCCTGACGGTGGTCCACAAAATCCTTCCAAAACATCCCGAGGTCACCTCTCAGCTCTTCGGTGTCCCCCCAACATGCCAGGCATGGTCCCACCCAGGTCTTTGCCCATGCTCTTCCCTCTGCCTGGAATGCTCTTCCCTCTCATGCTCAGTGTTGACGAATCACCTAGCCAGTGCCTGACACGCAGCGAGCGCTCAGCCAGCCACGGCCAGAATGCGATGGCGGTGACGTTTCATTTTCCTCCCCTTTCCTCCAGGACACAGACCTCTTGGCCATGTTTTCCGTGGAGAACGATAAGCTCATGATCGACGCCAAGCTGGACAAGTAAGGGGTTTTGCTCCCTCGGGCTCCTCTCCTTGGAAAGGCCTCTGGGGTGCTGCTGTGTCTGGTGCCAGCTCACCCAGCGACCAGGGACGGCTTGGAGGTCTCCGGGCATGGCTGTCGTGATAGAGCCGAGGGGCTGCAAAGGGGAAAATGGGCCACTGGTGCAAGCTGGGCTGGGGCTGGAGCCATGTGCTTCTCAGATGGACCCACTGCCAATAATCACGTGGATAATGATGATGATGGTGTGGTGGTGATGTCCCAGGCTCTGCGCTGGGTACCCATATGTCTTACCTGGCTTAGCCTTGTGGTGTTGGGGCTGTTAGTCTCCCATTTTAAAGAGGAGAAAACTAGGGCTTGGAGAGGTGGATTTACTTCCTCAAGGCCACAACTCGGGAACAGAGAGGAGCTTTGAGACAACCCAGGTCTCTCTGACCTGGAGCTACAAGGAATGGTTGGTTACAAGCACAGGTTCTGGAGCCGAGCAGTATGGGTTCAAATCCTAACGTGACCACCAACTGGCTGTGTGACATAGGCCAAGTGACTTCGTCTCTCTGAAATTCGGTTTTTTCATCTGAAAATGGTCATAGTTGTCTCTACCTCTTTGGACTTATAATAATAAGAACTATTATTTATTGGATGCTTTGTATGTGCCAGGCATTGAGCTAAGCCTTCAGTGTGTCTTAATTCATTTAATTCTTGACATTGGCCTATGTCTAAGTGCTACTATTATTCCAACCTCAAGATGGATGGGATTGTGTGTAAATTGTTCAGCATGTGCCTAGATCCTTGTTAGGTTTTCTTCTTACAACAAATTCTTATCAAGCCCAATGGGAGTTCCTCATGATGTGACGCTGATCAAAGCCATTCGGGAATTTCTTAGGCCAGAGACTGAGACCTGGATGGGGAGAAAGGCCAGCCACGTGAAGAGCTGGGGTTTCCAGCAGCAAGAGCAAGGCAGGCAAACCTCCAAGGGCAGGAGAGAGCTTGGGTGTTGTAGATGGAGTGGCCATGGGGAACGGAGGGATGGGAGTGGAAGTGGGGAAGGAATCCAACATTCCACCAGAGTCTTCTCCCCTGAGAAGCCTCATTTGTACATCTCCGGTTGGACATCAGTGGTTCCAATGGCTCTCTGCTCTGTGGGCCAGCCTGATCCGGCCTCTCTCAGGTAGGGCTGTCAGTTTGCAGGTGAGATTCAGGCACAGCGAGGCTGAGGTCCTCGGAGTGCAGAGCAAGACCTCAAACCCAGTTCTCAGACCTCACTGCTCAGAATAGCACAGTGGCCATGAGCACGGCTCTCCCTCCCCGGCTCTGGGCGATGCCAAGTCCCCAGGGAGTCCCTGGTTCCTCCTCCACGGGGTTGCCAAAGGGTCAAGTGAGGTCGTGGTGATGCTCAGGTGTGCGTGACACTCACCATGCACCAGACGGGGTTCGGAGGGCTTTACTTGAATTCCCTCCTTTAGTCCCTGCAGCCACCCACTTTGCAGAGGAGGGAATGGAGGTGGGGGGGAGTTAAGTGCTTTGCCGAGGACACCCAGCTGTGATGTTAGCCTTGCGTATATGGCATTGTATCTGGTTCATGGTCAGCGCTCCATACGTGGCGATCAGCTTTGTTCTTAGCTCCTCCAGATGGAGAGAGGCCTCCGTGAGGATGTTGGGGGAGGGGCTTCTGACAGTTTATTGAAATGTTTATGATTCTTAGGCAATCACTACTTGTAATGCACTGTTTTCTTTATCTGCAGGACCAGCCTTAACCTCAGAACCTCAAACGTGGGCAATTTTGATGTAAGCACCACGCTCGGGCCCCAGAGTGAGATCTGGGAATAGCATCCCCGTGAGGCTGGCTGCGGCCTGGGTGTCTGTGAATCCCAAAGGCTTGACTGGTATCAGTGCTGTCGGGCCTCATTTGACAGATGGAAAAACTGAGGCCCACAAAGCGAGTGAGGGGCAGAGTCCAGACACACAGCTCCTTCTACTCTGCCTGTGATGCTGTCCCATTTTGACAGACTGCCCCCACAGAGATCACTTGGCCCAAATCCCTCAACTCCAGGGTGGGAGGTGGTAGGGGCCCATGGAGGCTGAGCTGGGATGGGAACCTGGAGTGTCGGCTCCAGGGCCCAAGGGCCTTCCAAGTCGTCATTGTGGCGTCAGAGTGAGCCACCATAGACCCCCTGCTTCCGGGAAGGACCTGGGCCTCCCTTTGTCCCTGCCTCATCGTGAGCCTTGGACCAGCTCGTGCCCCACTCTGGGCCTCAGCTCCCACAGCTGTACAGGTAGCAGGCAGACCAGATGTGCCTTGAGGCTCCCAGCATCGTGGTTCCGGAGTCCAGGGGCTGTGACTGTCAGCTCCCAGATTCTCCCAGTGCAGCCCTGCCACTTCCTCTCTGACTGCAGGGCGGGGCCTCGAGGATCCCTTTGGATCTGAACGACTGAAGCCTCTTGTCCTCCCTCTGCAGGTTGGCCTCATGGAGGTGCTGGTCGGGAAGATTTTCGATCTGGCATTCATGCCCGCGATGAACGGTGAGAGCAGTTTCCTGGGCCTCCCCGGGGGACACATGGCTGGGAGACTGGGCGGCTACTGGTTTGTTGGACATATCTGATGTGCAGCCATCCCACCTCAATAGCATTTCTGAGAACTTCATTGTAAGCTTATCTATTTCAGCCTCTGAATGCAAATGTTGCCCTGGGTCCATCAACTTCCATATTTGCTGCTTTTGCTATATTCCTTACCTCCCTCTTATTTGGCTGATTTTTCTGATTATCTATGGAAACTTCTGCTTATATATGAAAATTACATGTGTGTACATTTGAGAAAGTCCAGGACAGTTTAGAAAACAAAATATCACCTCCCAGAGGCAATAATCGCAACATCTGGGTATGTTTCCTTCTAAATTCTTTTTTCTCTGTTTTTTAAAATACAGTTCAAAGTATTTCTGGGTTTATTTTTTTATACGCTTATTTTTAGTTGTGGTAAAACACATATAACATAAAATTTACCTTCTTAATCATTTTTAAGTGCACAGTTCATTGTCGTTAAGTATGTTCACCTGGTTGTATTCTTGACTTATTTTTCACTGTGTATTTTTTTTACTTATACAGGGACCACATGCACACATTATTATTGTGAAAAGTTCAATCAGTACAGATAAAGCTGAAGTTGCTCTTACCGACAACCCCAGTCTCCTAAGCCAGAACCGGCCCCCTAGGCAGTCGCATTGTCAGTTAGAGGGTTTTCTTGCCCAAATTCATAAACAGAACAGACTGAGCGTGGTGCCTCCTCTCTGTGACTACTTGTTGAACTACGGGGCCACTGGAGGCTGGGACAGCAGCCCCGTCAGTAACCCTGTTAAGATTGGAAACCCCAGTTCCCAGCCCTAATGCTCCTCAGCCCCAACCTCTCTCTCCCCCACTTCTGCTTCCTGCAAAAGAGGATGAAGAGGGCGCAGCATCAGCTCTGTCAGCTGGGTTTATCTGGAGAGCTCTTGATGTCAAACAGACCCTTACTCTGGGAACCATCAGCAGATGAGACTGAATCTGAATCACAAGAAAGTGCTGGTCACCAAGCCCGTGCTCAGTCCCTGACCGGAAAAGGCAATGTCAGGAGCTGGGCTGGGCTGGGCTGACCTGGGGGCCAAGAGCTGGAGACTCTCATCCTCGCTTGGCCACTAAGAGGTGGTATGACCTCGGTAGCTAGGCCCTTAATCTCACTATAATGCAGTTCATTCTCAAAAGTGAGAGATTGGATTAGATCCGTGATTCCCAAAATGGGTTCCATAGAAAACTAATCCTACAAGATACTCTAAGAAAAGGGTTACGTGGCCAAGCAAGTTTGGGAAATGCTGAATATATTCCTCTGGGGGTAGATTCACAATACCCTTAGCTTTCTGAAAAATCCTGCTGGAGTCAGGAAGTCTGTTCAGTCTCATTCAATCCTGTTTCCCCCACCTGCCCTTTCCTGCCTCCCTTTCTTGTTTCCTTTCTTCCTTCTTTCTTTCTAGAATATTCATCAGCAGCTCTGCTTAGGCTCTGACAATCTAAACCCCACAGTACCTCCCATGGCGGTCACCTTGAGGCCCCCATGCATCCTTCCGTGTCCTTATTCTGCAAACCTCTGTCTCCTCCTCTGTGCCCGGCCCAAGGCTATAGGGACACAGTCTTTTCCTGAAGAAACTCACAATCTGGTGGCGGTGACACACGTGGAGATAGAGAATTAATATTTTGTGATTTCTGGAATGAAGTTGTTCAAGAAGAGTGGCAGGAGCCCAGAGCTGCTTGGCCTGGGGTGGAGGATGCCTCACAGAGGTGACATCCAGAATCTCAGGGAAGGCTCAGAATTCAGCGGGCGGGCCAGGGCGAGAGAGTGTGCTCCCGGCAGGAGGAACTGCCAGGCATCAAAGAAATGGTTAGTCTTCCTGAAAACACAGGTGGTTTCCTGGAAGGCTGACGCTTCTTGGCCACACTGACTGTACCTGATCATTTTTTCCCCACAGCTGTGCTGGGCTCTGGTGTCCCTCTCCCCAAAATCCTCAACATCGACTTCAGCAATGCAGACATCGACATCTTGGAGGTAAGGGGAGATAGAATCTCAGTTCTGCTTTCCCAGCTAGCCCCAGACATGGGGAGGAGAAAGACAAGGGAAGAGAAGGGTGGGACCACAGCCACAGGGGCATCTTCCTTCAAAGGATGGGGCTCAGGGAACATGAAACAAAGCTGCTCAGGAAACTTAAGTGAAGCTTTTCACACCACACTCTCATTTAGTCCTCAAGACAGACATGATTGCCCCCACCTCACAGATGGGAATACTGAGGCTCAGAGCAGTAAGTGGTCTGCCCAAAGTGGAAGTGTGACATAGTTCATTGGAAAAACTTTGATTGAGCGCCTACTCTGTGCCAGAAAACATCCAAAGGACAGGGGACATGTCAGTGAACAAAACATGCACAATCCTGGCCCTTGCAAAGCTCACCCAGCCAGTGGGGAGAGATGGGCCTTTGGGTAAATATTCCTGAAATAATCACTAATTATAATCATGGCTGGTGCCTTTAAATTCAAATAGAGGGAGTTTTGTTCCCACTACAAAAAAACACATATGCTGAGTGTTTGAAATTTGGAAAATACAGAAAAGATTAAACAAACACATGTTTATCCTCCTAGATGTATTTGCAACTCAGAAATGACCACTTAGAACATTTTGCTGTTTTTCATTCCAATATTTCTGGAGTTCTCTTTTTCATATTCTTTATCATTATAGGTTATTACAAGATATGGAATATAGTTCCCTGTGCTGAACAGTAGGATTTGTTGTTTATCTGTTTTATATATAGTTTTTAGTACCTGCAAATTCCAAACTCCTAATTTATCCCTCCCCCACCCCTTTCCCCCCTGCCATCACTTATATGTGGAATCTAAAAAAATATGGCACAAATTTACAAAACAGAAACAGACTCACAGACATAGAAAACAAGCTTATTGTTACCTGGAGTTTTATTTTCAAACATGGCTTCGATCAGGGGCTCCATCAGTAGAGTGTCAGAGTTAAAGAGTGAGGGCACTGGAGCCCAATGGCCAAAGTTCAAATCCTGACTCTGCCAGTTTCCAGCTGAGTGACACTGGGCAGGCTACTTAACTTCTCTGAGTCTCAGTTCCTCATCTGTAAAAAGGGGCTAATCATAGTAACTACCTATAGGGCTGTGTTTAGGATAAAAGGAGATTCTGTGTGTAAAGTGCCTTATACAGCACTTCCCTGGTACGTAGTAAGCATTTTAGAAGTGTCCATTATTATCAGTGTCATCACTGCAATAAAGAAGGCTGTAGTAAACATCCTAGCACCCAGAGCTGCTTCTGGCTTGGATTTAGTTCCTTAGAACATACTCCTGGAACTGGAATGAATGGACTTTTGCTCCAGATTGACAATTTCTTTTCAAAAGGTGGCATCTATTTGCAAAGCTACCAGCTGTGTGCAGAGAACCCAATTCCTTACACTCAGATCAGGCTTGGGCCTCAGCCCAGGGGGTGGGCCCCCGCCACCTTAGGGGAGCTGTCAAGGGAGGTGGCAGTGACCTCGGATGGGCAATGTGGGCAAGGGTCAGATGCAGGCTTTGGGACAGTCCCCAGGGGTGCCCGCCCTGGTCCCTTCTCTTGAGCTCCTGCAGGACCTCAGTACCACTCTGGCCTCAGTTTCCTCATCTGAAAATGAGGAACAACACTACCCATGTCGTGGAGTTTATGGTGAGAGATTAAAAGAGATATAGCATTTTAGTGTTAACTGTTACTGACTTTTTAAAAAGGGTTAGGAAATGTGAACAGGGTTGGCATAAATTTATCATCACCATCATCATCATCACTGTTTCTGCCATTTACTGAGCATGTGCAGTGCCCCCTACACTGTTTTATATGCCTTGGGGCCTTACCACAGCTCCGGCTGATGTTTGCCCTCACATCACAGGTGAAGGACCTGAGTATCAGAGAGGGTAGGCCACTTGCCCAAGGTCACCCAGCTAGAGAAATGTAGGGTTTGCACTGAGATAATGGAGGCAGCTCAAACCAGTGGTTCTCAACCAGGGCTCTATTGCAACCGATCTCCTCAACCTGAAGGGATTTTTTAAATTAGTGGGGATGAATCTTACTCTGCTGAATAATCATTCTCTGCTTCAGTATTTCCTATCGAAAAACGTTTTATTTTATAATAAATGACTTAACTTTTATTTCTTCTTTATATTCCAGTGAGTGAATTTATATACTGTTTTTAAAATATGTGTGTAAGTAGACTGTATAAGTATGAATTTTGTTTCAGAATAATAAAAGAAATAATATAAAAACTTATCATAAAATGTAAAATGGGGTGTTGGGTCTGAAAGGTGGAGAACCACTGGTTTAAAGAAAGACTCAGGAAAAATAAAGACTCAGAAGGTCTTGAAAGCCCTCTGCAAATGGTACCTATTCTTCTTATTATTATATGAGTCTAGGCATTTATTTTAACTTTTTATTTTGAAATAATTTTAGAATTTAAAAAATTGCAATAATAGTACAGAGAGATCCAGAATACTCTTCATTCAGCTTCCTCTAATGTTAGCATCTGATACAGCCAGAGCACAATGATCAAAACCAGGAAATTAACCTTGATACAAAGCAATTAACTGCTCAACAGGCCTCATCTATCAGGCTTCCCACTAATGTCCTTTGTCTGGTTCAGGATCCTGGATCTTACTTTGCCTTTGGTTGTCATGGCCCCTTGGTGTCCTCCAGTCTGTGACAGTTCCTCAATTTTCCTTGTATTTTATGATCTCGACATTCCTGATGAGTCTGGCCCATTTTGTGGGATGTCCCTCAGTCTGGATTTGACTGATAATTTCTCATGGTTAAATTTGGATTATGTATTTCCAGCAAGAACTCCACCGAAGTGATGCTCTGTCCTTCTCAGAGCGCCATGATGGGGCACCTGATGTTAGAATCTGATTACGAGAGATGTTCACTTTGATCTTGTGGTTAAGGTGGTTCCTGCCAGGTTTCTCCAACAAGTTACTATTTTTCCCTTTGTAACTAATAAATATCTCATGGGGAGATACTTTAAGCCTGTGCAAATATCCTGTTTCCCATCATACTCTCCCCCACTAATTTTGGCATTCACTAATGGTCCTTGCCTGCAACAGTTATTACCATGGTGTTTGCCCAGTGGTGATTTTCTATTTCTGCAATTCCTTTTACATTTATTAGTTGGAATTCTGCTGTAAGGAAAAAATGCAATTATCTATTTACTCAATTTTTTATATCAGTACAGACTCATGAGTATTGATTTCGTTCTGTGGACTAAGTCTACTACTTTTACTATTTATTTTGTTGTAGATATTTGTAATTATGAACACTGGATTTTGGAAGAATGCAGAGGGGGGCTCAGGCCTGCTTCTTTTGTTTTGGAAAAGAAGGAAATGAGGGGCAGGAAGGGAAGTGTCTTGCCCAAGATCCCCTAAACAGGGCAAGCTAATGACATGGCCAGGACAATTCTCAGGACGCTTTAACCCCAGTTGTCCCCACTGTTGAGAGTTACCACTTCCCATAAATGTGACTTGCCTGATCCAAAGGCAGGCAACTGTCTATTGAGGCTGCAGCCAGGAGCCACACCACCCCCTAACTGGGTTTTCTGTTCTGCCTTCTAAGGACCTTCTGGTGCTGAGTGCCTGAACGACAGAAGCAGAGATACTGCCACAGCCCCGGAAGAAGCCAGAACCAGCCCTGGAAAGGCTCAGCCTGACACAGTCCGCAGCTCCAAGTCCCTTCAGCCCTCACAACAGGTCCCTCCCCACCCCTCCAACCCTCTTCTCACCTGGAACCCCACCCCCTGCCCCTGAGAAAGGACCAAGCCATTGCCCCCGTTGACAAACAATCCCACCCGGCTCAGGGAAGGAGGTCGCCTGGAGGACTGAGGCCTCTCGGACCCTGTGCCGGACCCTAAGTCGCATACTTCACACTTTCAATAAAAAATTCTACTTTCCCTGCAGCTGGGGTGAACCTCCACAAAGGACTCTTCCTCAGGGTCTGGGTGTTTCTTTCCTTCAAGACTTTGCTGGGAGCACCTGGCAGACGGAGCTACAGCTGCACAAACTGAAAGATGTCAGACATCTCTGAGGACCCTGAAACAAGCAGGAGGGGCCTTAATCAGTTCTCACTGCCTCTTCAGTGCTCAACTTGGCTGATCCCTCATGCCTCAGTCCCCGCCCCCCCCAAATTCCTCAGCACATGGGGAGGGCCAGGACTCAGAAGTAACAAGTTCAGAATCATCAGACTAACTGCACACTGCAGAGGGGCTTTCAGCCTAACTCCCATGTGCTGAGATGACAAGGGTCTCCTCTCCTCTCCCAGCTTTCAGTTGCCCTCCCTTGCCCCTTCCTTCCTATGTTCCCAGTACGTGACTTATCCAGGCCCAGAAGTGTGGATGGTGTATCTCGAGTTCCAGGGGAGAGATGAAAGGGGCAAAATAAGTTACCCTCCTGCCCCATCCCCCTGAGAGCTCATGTTTGTTGGATGCTTGCTATCTGCTGAGCCCTGCATGGAGGTTTTGGGACTTGATCTCATTTAACCTCATGAGAGCACCATGAGGCAGATCCCAGGATGGTCTGTATTTTGCATGTGGGGAAATTGGGGCACCAAGAAATGCAATGGCTTGCCCAAGATCACACAGCTACAAAGTGTCAGAGCTGGGGTTTGAACCTGATGATTTAGCTCTAGGGTCCATGCCCTCTCCACTTACCACACTGCCTTTGTTCATCAGTTGCAGGGGGAAAACCTGAGTTTGATCCCCAAGCTGTGCAGTTCGCACAGCAAAGAGAGCATAGAGAGTCAAGCACCAGCATTTCAATATGCTTCTCCCAAGAAGAGGGGCACATCACTTCCGCTCACATTTCATTGGCCAAATCAGGTCATATGACCCTGCCTGACCTTAAGGGGTAGGAAAGTGTGATCCTTTCCTATGTTCAGCAAGAAAGAGAAACCAGGTATATTGTGAGCATGGTAAGGTTTTCCACACTCCCGGGCCTCCTGGGTAGGGGAGACTGGAGATGTAGCTGAGAGTTAGTGAGGATCCTGTTGCCATAGAGATTCTGCAGAAATCCAAGGCACCTCCTGCCTTCAGGTCCAAGCTGGGGAGGCACAGAGCACATTTAGAGTAGTTTTAACAGAATTATGTGATCCTCGGCTTCTAGCCTTGAGAGGGCACAGAAGTCCCTTTTACACAATTAAGACACTTTTCCTCCCAGTGATTTTTAAAAATACTTGTCTTTTTATTTTTGTTTGTTTTTGTTTTATCTTTCACTTAAATTTCAGGGAGCTAAACCATTGAGTTTATTCCCAGTAGTTTATGGTAATTCAATAGTCTGTTGGGTGTATTCCTGGCTGCATCATTCATTCATTCACCCATTCATTCACTAAGTGGTTACTAATTCTGCCCTCCTGAGAGTTATACCCTAGTCCACAAGACAATTTTTTTTTAACTTTTGGGTGTGGAGCTGGTTATGTTTATTTATTTATCTATTTTTAAATGGAAGTATTGGGGATTGAACTCAGGACCTTGTGCATGCTAAGCACATGCTGTACCACTGAGCTATACACCGCCCCTAGACCTCTAATAATAAGATCTAAGAAAACAAGAAGTAAATTAGTAAACAAAAGCTCTTTTGAGATTATCTTGAGGGTTATAAAGGGAATAAACAGGGACAAATATCAGGGAGGGGAAGGCACCGTTGGGTTGTCAGGGAAGGCCTCTCTGAGGAGGAAATACATCATCAGAGACCCGTCTAAGGGTTTTCACAGTGTATCACCCTTCTTTTCCCCAGCATCCAGGGTCTCTCTCTCCTCGTCTCCTTGGTAACACCTAGCTCCTGGGAGGGGGAAGGGGAACTCAGAGAGAAGTGGGGTGGGACTTCCTGTCCAGACGCCTTGGGAAGGGCTAGTGGGGAGGAAGTCCCGCCTTAGAGGGCGGTGCCTGAGGAGGGTAACCGGAACTTGATTCCTAGGACCGTGGTTGGTTATGGCTATTCTGTTCTTGCTTCCAGTGTTCCAACTGCCTCCTGTAAATCCTCATGAATTCACCCATTTGTCTCTATTTTTACCTCCACCTTGGTCTTACTCCCATCATGGTTCCTCCGGACCACTGCTCCAGCCTCCTCACTGGCCTCCCTTCTTCCAGTCTTGCACCTACTATCCATTCTCTACTCAGCGGCCAGAAGGCTGTGTTTTTAAAACTGCACATCCAATCACCTCCCTTCTCTCCTTCACGATCTTCTATGGGCTTTTCATGGCACCCAGAGCAAAATCCAGATCCCTCACCACTGCCCACAAAGCCCTGCAGGGAGGTGGACAAAGAAGGAGAGCTGTCCTGGACAAATTTCCGGATAGTCATCACAGCCTGTCTCTGGCCACCTCTGCCTCCCTCTGGGTTTCTCACCAAGGCTTGGTCCCAAGCTGGAGGCAGGAAGGAGTTAGGAGTGCCCCCCGTCAAGCAGGAAGGGTAGCCTATATCCCCCCTGTGTGGCTAGGGAGGATCTGACTCATTTGTGAGCCCTCTTGCTGCTTCCCTGGGAGTTCTCCTTGATTATGGTAAAAGCCAGAGATGATGACCAGAAAGAGCCCTGCCCTGGGCATCCTGAGACCTGGGTTCAAATGTCACTCCAGCTACCAGCTTGCTGGTGACCTTATACCAGTCCCTCCCTCTCTCTGGGCTCCTCTTCTCCTGCCTGTAAAACATGCACAATCTAAAGTTCTCTCCCTCAATAATGATGTTAGGGAAATGAGACGGGGAAGAGACCAGAGGCCAGAAGGGCCCCTGGCAAAACCCTGGCCACTGCGGGTCTTTCTCATGGTGGCATCTTCTAATGTCTCCTTTGCTGTCAGTTGCAGAGACCCAGCTGTCCTCCTATCGCTAGGATTAGCTTGAGACCCCTGCCAGGACTACAGTTAGGATGTTTAAGCCCTGGAGAGTCCCTGTGGAGCTCTCTGACCCCATCTTGAAAAACTGTCATCTTCCCACCAATGATCTCCCACAGCCAAACCACAAATAGTCCTTCGTTAGAGCTTGGGTGTGTATTTGCTTGAAACTGGTCAGATGAAACAACTCTCCAGAGTGGGTGTTGACTGAGGCCGAAAAGCCTCTGAGAACCAAACCAAAGGAATGATGCTCTAATGAGGGAAGGACAGGCAATGAACATCCCTCCCCACTGAGGCAGTTGGCCTGGTTTACAGCCTAGGGTCTGAGTATTACTGAGGACCACTGAAGCTGAGGACATGTCCATCCAATAGGATGATGGCATTCCAGTGAGGCGCATAAGCCTGGCTGAAGGATTGGCTTCAGGCTTTTGGGACTCAGAGTGAACGAGTGCTGCTGTGAAGCTGCCTATGACCCTCCAACACTGCCTCCACCGTTCCCACTCCTCTGCACTCTACTTTCCTCTCCTGCATAAGTTTTGCTCCAAAGCAATTTTTCAGTGTATAAGGTACATTTCAGGGTCTGCCTTTAAAGATAAAATTGAAGAATAAGGTAACACACATTTGAAATTCCAGAACGTCAGAATCCTGGCCTCGGAGACCCTTAGAACCCCAGGACCTTCCCAGTGGGTGGGAATGAGCAGGAATGTTGGGCCAGCTGGTCCTGCATAACTGAAGCCCTGAACCCTTTCTTTGCATGAAACTGTCATGATCTGGTGTATGTTTCATGGAGTGGGTGGCTCCTGTTGTGGCACTTTGGTGTGACAGTGATGGGCACAGGCTTTGGAGGAGGTAGACCAGGGTGCAAATCCTGCCCTTCTCATGGACTCTGAACCTCAGTTTTCTCTTCTGCAAATTGGGAGTGAGAATAACACCTACCTTACAGGGTAATCCTGAGAAAATGCATGAGGAAAGTCTAGGTGCAGAGCCAAGGACAGTGTATCAAACTGGTTCCACTGATGGATGGTCCAAAAACTACGAGGCAGAAGGGGAAACTTGTGCAGAGATGTGGAGGGAAACCTCAAGGGGCTGTGAGAAACCTCCCTCCTTGCTTCATTCCTACTCTTCAGAGCCCCCACTATCAAAGGGCTGGACATTGCTTGAGCTTCAGCTGTACCCCGGCTGCTGCCCCAGCCAGTGCTCCCACCCTCCTGGCTGTGGCTGAAGGAGTAACAAAAGGGGAGGCAGGTGGAGGCATGGAGGGGCAGTTCCCACATGGTACCACAAGATGGAGCCATGATCCTGCTAATCCATGTTTCTCACACTGACTATGAAGATAATTTGTATAAAGCAGCATTTTTTCAGGCAAGTGCTATGCTGAACACTTGGCTTTCATAATCTCATTTAATCTTTAAAGCCATCCCTCAAAGTCAGTATCATTCACTCCATCTTAAAGATGGGGAAACTGAGGCTCAGAGAAGTGATATAACTAAATGTGTGAGCTGGGAGTCAGAACTCTAGGCTCAAATTCTAGTTCTTCAGCCTCCTGGGACACTTAACCTCTCCGTGCCTCAGTCTTCCCACTTGAAAATGGGCTTAATAATAGCTGTAACTGTTAGTTATTATTACAGTAACTGAAAATAGTTAATAGACCTTAGCTGTTTGTTGATTTTTATCCTAGGTCCAGCCCTGTGCTGTGCTGCTTACATGGCCCATCTCACGTGGGCCCCACAACCACCCTAGGAGGTGGCTGTTAATATTCGTGTTTTGTAGATGAGGCTGAGAGAGGTCCGCTGCCTGGCCCACTTCCACACAGCTAGAAGGAGGCAGGGTGAATTTGAACCCAGGTCTTCTGGCAGAGAGCAGGAGGAATTGGAGGAGGCAGGGGTGCTTAGGGCCTCAAGGAGGAGAGATGCCCTGGGTTCTTGTCCTGGCCCAGCACTGCCCTGCCATGTCCCTGCTGAGTCCCCGCTGGTACCACAAGGAATTGGGATTCCTGAAGCTGGGCCTCTTCACTACCCCCTGGTGCTATGACTCTGCCCTGGGGGGAACTCAAGGGGAGGCAGCCAAAAGGCCATATCCTGGAGGTGCCAGACTGGGGCACGGGGAACCCTCAGTGAGGGGAGGGCCCCAAGCCTCCAGGGGTCTCTCCACACAAAGCAACCCCAGAGCCCAGTCCTCTCTAGGCCTCCCTTGAGCCCCTGGCCTGAAGACACCCTGACTGTGGTGGCTCACGGGGCCCTCCTGGCCAGTGACACACATGACAGCAATGGTTTTCTCAACCTCCTTTTGCCAGAACCATCTCTGTGAACAACTGGAGGGTCCCTGTGGGCCTGGAGGAAAGTCACGTTGAGCCAGATGGGGGGACAAAAAAAGGGAGAAGAGGGAAGTGGCTCAGCCTTTGGCTCTCCCCGAAGTCTCTGTGGGGCGCCCCGCACCAGGTGTACCTCCTCTGCTCCAGAACCAGTGAGCCTGAGGGGACCTCCAGTGGTCCCCTTGCCAAAGGACCCACGGTGGGAGGCTCTCAGGAGTCGCCCTCACCTTGACGTTCATTTCTTCAGGTCACATCTGACATAAGTCTGATTTATACAAATCTGAATAGTGTCCTGCAAAATACGAATGAAGTTTCACGTTGCACAGTTAATTTTCCTTGTTGTTAAGAATGCACAACAGAACAGGCTGCAGGCTCTCTGTCTTAAGGAGAAATCAAGGTCCCTCCCTTGATGTCGTATCCCCTCCATCTCCCTCCTTCCCTCTCTCCCCATCACAGCCATGTTCCTAGGAGCTGGGCTTCTCAGACTTGAACATGCACACAACTCCCTTGGGCTCTTGTTAAAATGCAGATTTTGGTGGGTTGGTCTGGGCCGAGGCCTGAGAGTCTGCATTTCCTACAAGCTCCCTGGAGAGGCTGATGCTACTGGTCCACAGGTCACCACTTGTGCAGCCTGGGACACGTTCACCCCTTCACCCACCCAGTTTCACTGGTCACCCTACCAACCCAGCATTCACTAGGCCTTCAACAATCTCCATGTGGAAGAAACCAGTAGACCCTTGTCACCCTCATGTTACTTGACCACAGGGTAGACATCACTTCCTTCTGCCCGAAACCAGTCCTTCCCTTGGCCATGCTCCCCTGCTATCCTCCTGCCTCGCCGACCTTTTGGCCTCTGCCTTCTTTGCAGGAAGAATGTCTTCATATTGGCCAATCGGTGTATTCTTCACCCCAGCCACTGTGATTGGCTCAGAGCTCAGCACGTAACCCAGCTGGGCCAATGGGGATCAGCCCTAGGCTTTTGAAGAGATATCAGGAAAGTGATAACCCTCCTTCCGCTAGGGTTGTCAAGAGACAGTGTGGGCCTGGAGCTGCTGGTGGCACTTCTGTGGCCCCTTGGGGAAAGTCAGTTTGAGAATGAAGATAGTGAAGAAGAAAGCAGAGCCAAATCACAGAGAGAAACATAGCCCTGAAACTTTCCTTTGAGCACTGGGATTCAGCCATGCCTGAAACCCATAAACCTTCAAGTTAACAGGAGCTAAAGACTCCTTTTGACACTTGGGTTAGATTGGGTTGGGTTTTCCATTACAAACAATCCAAACAATCTTAGCAGGTGCAATTAAACACATTTCAGCTCATTCTGCATAAGCCATAGTAGGAAACAAGAGATGAATCTTAGACCTTGACCTTCCAGAGATGACAATCCTGTGTGTGTGTGTGTGTAGAAAAGGAGGAGACCCATTCAAAAAACACAAGGCAGAAAGTAACAAGGGCCAGCTGGCTGGATCAATGAGGGCTTTGTAGAAGAGGCGCCAGGAAGAATGGGGAGATTTGCAGGGTGTGACATCCTCAGCCCTGGCTCCGGGCACTGGGAGGAGGTGGTGCAAAGCAGGTCCAGGAAGCCAGAGAGGATGTCCTGGGATGGCCCAGAAGAGACAGGAGAGCCTGAGAGTGGTGGTGAGGGTAGAACCCCCAAGACGGGTCCCGTGAGGAAAGGTAGAGAGTTCTGCTATTTTCTCCCCACTTTCCTTCCCTTTGCATTCAGGGGCCGTAACATGAGACTCCAGAACTCTTCTTATTCTCCTTTTTATTCAGTGCATCCCCAGTCCCTCCCAGCCAGGATCAGCACCTGCTTTCAGAGAGGAGGCTCCTAGAGCTGACTTGCCTTGCCTGAAATCACAGCCTGTAAGAAGTAGGGTCAGGAAAGAGACCCTGTCCTGTCTCCCACCCTTAATCCTTCCCCTGGGCTCAGCTATCTTTTCTGAGCGCTTACCACGTGCCAGGCATGGGGCTAACGGGCTTAAATCTTATCTACTCCCCATACCAACTTTAGCAAATGCACTCTCATGAGCTCTACTTTGCAAATGAGGAATGGAGGCTCAGAGAGTTGATGTAACCTGCCCAGGGTCACACAGCTAGAAAGCAGCAGGGCAGGACTCCCACTGAAGTTTGGCCAATTATCAAAAGCCCCTGTGAGACAGATATACTCAGAGCTATGTCTGGGGATTCTGCCAATGTCTTTCAAATTATCTGTCTCCGACTACACTGTAATGTCACATCATTTCTCCTTTCAAGTCCCAAAATGCTCAGTTCAACCCAATTCAGTGTTTATGAAAGGCCTGCATCAGGACCAGGCTCTGTGCCAGGGACAGCAGCCAAGGCAGCAAGAGGGAAAATTCTGACCATTTGCATGAAGTTTTCAATGAACAGAACAACTTCAAGAACATTCCCTGCTTTGGGGAAAGTAATTGGTGGTGTGTACGTTTGCCTCTACTAACAGAGGGTGGGTACACATGCACAGGAATGCTCTTTGGGGCCCAGAGCCTGGCATGGGGCAGGGCTGGAACAGAAGTGCCACAAATACGTGATGAATGAATGGATGATGGGATGAGTGGATAGATGGAAGGACGGGAGGATGGAAGGATGGATGGAATTCTTCTGGCTGGAATCTGTTCAACCAGTTGGTCAAACTGTTGACTAACTTGTTCTTTTCACTTTAATTCAACATTGTGTTTATTGGGACCTACCACAAGCCAGGCCCTAGAAGGCTGCTGCTGGGGACACAAAGATGGCAGAGCCCCAACCTGGCAGAGGGGAAAGGGCTAATATACATTTCTTTAATCAACAAACTTTTATGGAGTGCCCCATCTGACACAGAACAGAGGCTGGATGATGCTAGAGAAACCGAGAAGAGTCAGAGTGCTTCCTACCCTTGAGGGCTCACACAGTCCGAGAGGGATGCCAATTACTAAGATGTAAATGACAGTGTAATGTAAGGGCTCAGAGCATGGGCTCTGGGACAAGTCTACCTAGGCTCAAATCTGGGTTCACCCACTTACTAGGTGTATTACCTCTCTGTGCCTCAGTTTCCTTGTGTCTAAAATGGAGATAAAATTGTACTTTCCTCTGATTGTTTGGCCATGAGGTCATGTTTCCTACCAGTCATGATCTGCTCGCAGTGGCTTATCTACTGCCCTGGACTGTGGCCCATCTCTGGGACAAGGACCAAGATCCATTCCTCTTTGACTCTAATACAGGGCTTGGCACTCAGGCAGTGCCCAATAAATGGTTTTTGAATGGACGAGCGGTCCTAGCACAAAACTAATGAGTGAGTGAGTGAATGAATGAATGAAGGGATAGATGGGTGGATGAGGGGTCTGGTTCACTTTAGCAGGAGGGTTCTGGAACATGACACAGGGAGAAGAGAGACAAGGGGTCAAATTCTGGGAGGTCAGCTAAGGCCAGGGAGGGACTCAGGAACCACTCATGTTAAGGGGCTTCTGACCTCATTCTTTTGCCCATTCATTAATGTATTCATTCAGTCAGTCAGTGCCATTTAGCCCAGCTGTGTCCTGAGAGGTGACGTGGTCCCTGCCCTCAGCGATCTGGTCTGATGGGACATAGCTGACCTCCCTCTCCTGCTCCCTCTCTTTCTTCTCTCCTCTCTCCTTCCTCCCTCCCACGAACATTTGATTCCTACTCTAGTTCAGATCCTATTCCAGCTCTGAGGGACCCCAGATGAAAAAGGATAAGGTGCCCAGACTTCAAGGGACTCAGGGAAGAAGGCAGACCCGTTGAACATTCCTCCCAACTGTGTGTTGAATCTTCTCTGTGAGATCTGGGCAAAGTGCTCAGGGAACACTTCCAGGGGGAAAAAGGAGGACCACAGCCTGGGGTGGAGGCATATGAGACCCCCTGTGCATCCATCAGTCCCTAAGAAGTTCTTCATTTTCTAAGGGCTGGCACCTGGGGAAGCTGTTTAACCCAAAAGATGGTCTTGACACAGAGCCCAGGGTTTAGGAAAGTTTGCGAGCTGAAAAAACAAAACGTGTTACCTACAAAATCAGAAAAATGTCAAAATTGCTGAAAGTTTAATTATGGGTCTTCAGGCTGTAACACTGACAACTTTATTCATTGTTATATTTAGCAGTCATGAAAATGACAATATGTTTGAAAACATTTGTTACTTTGATCTTTCATATTTGCCAAGAATTCCCAAGGAGGCAGTTCAAGTGTAAGAAACTGGGGCTTATTGTAACTTGGATGAATTATTCCTACCTGATTGATTTCAAAAACAAAATGGCCATCCTTTCAAAGGTTTTTTTAATAGCAAAATAAAGAAATTACATTTAGTGGATGGGAGCTGGTTGCACTTCCTTACATTTGCCTTCGTGTGGGGAAGGGTCCGGGAGGCGGAGACTGTGGACAGAGCCTGGGAGCTGAGTGGGAGCCCTGAGCCTCAGCCAGTCCTGCCCCCATCTCTGTGCAATCTCAGCCCCACCCTCGCCCTTTCTGGCCTCAGTAGCCCGGATAATCTAGAATCTTTCTGACCAGGAGGCTGAGCCATATTTGGAAAAATATACAAGCTCAGAGCTTAAGGGATGGGTCAGTGGGACCAGGAAGCTGCCATGGCTAGGGATTAGCAGTCACTCAGAGGGTAGGATGCCCCTGGCCTGGGATAACTAATCCTTAATGCCTCGCTGGAGATTCTCAATGAGAAATTCATCCCACAACCCTTGAGGCTGGGGCCTTTGTCCCTGAAAGGCAAATACCTTCCATGCAAAAGGACTACGTGCGAGGGAGGAAGAGGCTGACACCGGAGGTGCTGTCCTCGCTTCTCTTTCCAGGATGACCAGACTAGCCGGCCCTGGCCTCAGATGGCCTCTTAGGGTACCAACCTCCCCGCCCTCCACCAGCACCCTTTGTGTGTCCCCCACAGCCAGGCCCTGCAGGGTTCCTACAGTGTTTATTTGGGCAGGAAGGGGCACCAAGAACCCCTGCGCTGTTTTGGCCCCAGAAAGCACCATCACAGCGAACTGGAGAAGCCTTGAGCCTGGCAGTAGTGCCCAGAGTGGAGAAACAACAGACCCAGAGAGGCCACAGCTGGGGCAGAAGCCTGCCTGGGGGCCAAGCCCACACTCCCAGCCCCAGCGCAGACCTCACTTCACCGGAACAAGGAGGGGCCGGAAAGGAGGGGCAGATCGTACTGCAGCTACAGGGCCAATGTCTGGGGAAAGGCAGATGGCGCAGGCAGGGAAAGTGCTTGAAAACAGAGCAACATGGCTCTCCCTCAAGGAAAGTCACCTATGGGCAAGGTCGCGGACCTGTGTATAACAACAACAACAACAACAACAACTCAGTGAACATGTATGCAACAGCTACTGTTACAAAGCATTGTTGAGACACTGGGGACACAGCAGGGGACCAAACAGAAGAAATCCCTGCCTCATGGGGCTCCCATTCCAGTGGAAGATCAGGAAGAGCACATCTTAATGGGCTGCTTACCCAGGGTTATACATGTCAACTTCTATACCCTTCAGACCAGTCCTGTGAGGTAGGTACACTCATTGTGCCCATTTTACAGGTGAGTAAACTGAGTCTGAGAAGGTAAGGTCACAGGGCCAGTAGGTGGCAGAGCTAGGATTTGAACCCAGGCCTGTCATGGTTTTAAGGACTGCACACATTGCTCCTTGTCACCCTCCCAATTTTCCTGGGCTCCTAAATGCTGTGCTAGGTCAGCACACACTACTATTTGTTACAGTAATAATAATGATGATGATCACTGTTATTCATGGAGCACCTTCTCCAACAAGGACTGAGCTGGGCTCTCTACTGACCTTTCCTCATTTAGTTCCCCCAGTAACTCTTCTGAGGTAGTTAGAACTCTTCCTCTCTAATTCTCATTTTCACACACACACATTCTAATCCTCACATTCTAATTCTCATTTTATGGTGGAAAAAAAGAGATCTCACAGAGGTTGGGGCACTTGCCTGCTGTCACACAGCCAACAAGAGGAAAGGCTGGGAAGCACATCCAAGGCGGACTCCAAGAGCAAGCTCATTGTACTGTTAGAAATAAAATGCATTGATTTTAAACCATATACATTTTAATTAATCAGCAATAAAGAAAAATGCTTCTGTAGACTGTAATGAATATTTGTTGACCATCTACTGTGTGCAAGATCCTAGGGCTGGTGCCCTGTGGTCTGGACCCTCATGGCCCCAGAGAGGGTGCAGTTATCACTCTGCCCAAGGATCTGATGTGATTCTTGCTCAGAGCAAGAGCGTCGGGTGCTCCAGCTGGTAGCAATGCAGCAAGTAGGCCCCAAACTTCCTTGACTACCTCTCAGAGCCCCAAGGGGTCGGCTGTCTAACTGGGAACCTCTCTTCATTTTGTAGTTGGAGACCCTGGGAGAAAACAAGCATCTTGCTTGGAATCACAAAACAGGTTGTTAGCAGAGCCAGGACTGGAACGCAGACCACAGTCTCCTCCTCCAACCCCCTCCACCAGGCAGGGCCCAGAGTTCAACCCTCCATGAACATGTGGTGCTGCTGTGCCCATCACTGGCTGGAGGGACCTTGAGAGATCACCTGGTCCCGCACTGGCAAGCGTGCTCCCCTCCTGAATTTGTGGCAGGCATCACTCACCTGTCATTCACTCCCAGCCCGGAGCTGCCTCCAAGGGCTTCCCGGTAGAACCTCCATCCAGTCCCTACAATCAGTCATACTATAGTTCGCAGGCCTCCCTAACTCGGCCCCAGACGGGAAACAGAGGCTCGGTGAGGAACCGCACCTCCCGAGGGTTATATAGCAGCAGCCGATGGAGTTAGAACTGTGGACACCGCTATCCTGGAGGCCTGAGTCCATTTTCTCTCATCTGGTCCCTACTGCAACACACGAATAAGAAATGCAGTTGCCATTAATTAGGCATTAAGGGCATTGGATGCTTAATCTTCTCATTTAATCTTCTCTGTAACCCTGTGGAGCAGGGCCAGTTCTACAGATGGTAGAATTGAGGCAGAGAGGAATGAACGGACCAGAAACCAGCAATCATTATCATCGTCATCCTCCTCGTTGTTACGGTGTGTCGGGGGCCCACCGCGTGCTAAGCCCTTCCCACATATTATCCCTCTCATCCTCACAACATGCCTGGGAGGAGAGTCCTTTTGTTAGTCCCATTTCACAGACAGGGAACCTGAGACTCAGGGCGATGAAGCCCCTTGTTCGGGTCACGTAGCCAGCCAGAGGCAAAGAAAGATAATTCAAACCCAGCCTGCCCAACTCTAGAGCCAGGCTCTGACCACCACCTCACCGCACCCTTTTAATTTCCATTTTGCCACCGGGATCCACGCCCAGGGATGTTTACCCATTTTACGATGAAGCAACTGAGGCCTGAGGCCGACACCAGGTTTGAGGTCACTGTATCACACCCAGCCCCCTGGGCTGTGTTCCTGAGGTGGGAAAAACTCTTCACAAAATTTCAGCACAGCCCTCAGCTCTGTGTCCTCAGCCAGGGGAAGAGGGACCTCAGATGTTTACAGAACTGGGCAGAGACAGTCAGGAAAGGGGGTGCGCTGACTGGGCCAAGGCTCTGCTACACAGGGTCCTCCAGGTCGCAGCCCCAGACTTGGGCACCTGGGAGGCTGCCTCCTCCCTGCTCTGTGCTCTGATAGTGGAACCACAGTCAGCGGGAGGAAAGTGAGCTCCCTAAGCCCCCGGCCCTAAGCCTACTTCACCCCAGCTGCGTTCATGTGGAGGACAGGCTTACAAGTCCCTGTTGAGCTGCAGGTGTGCCAGTGGAGGAGATGGACACTGGGTGACCCAGAGCTCTCTTCCAATGCTCCCGGCCTGATGCCAAGGATGCGCTTCCTGGACCCTGTTCCAGCTTGACTCTGGCCCAATGCACCAGACGTTACAACCAACTCAAACAGAAGAGGCCAAGGGATTAACAGGATATTCAAGCGAGGGCTGTCTTGCCCCACCAGCTGTTTTCAACGTGATGTGGGTGAAAAGTCCTTCCCTGGGGACCCAAATGCTGGTCCTTGTGAGGCCTGGGCAAGCCACCTCCCTTCTCTGAACGTCTGTTTCTTTAACTGGAAAATGGGGCTTTCCAAACTTCCTCACAGAGCTGTGACCACCAATGGCGAAAGTGGACTGGCAGTGCCATGCCCAGGGCCAGGCTCTGGCCTGCACCTACTGGGTGCTGGGCCCTGGGCCAAGGAACTTGTCTCACTGCTGCTCCCAGAGGCTGTGAGCTGGAACAGCTGGTCTCAATGGGAGAGGATGCAGGAGTGGGTTCACTCTCCATCTCCACCCTTTGCATCTGTGTGACTGTGAGCAAGTCATCCTCTCTTTCTGACCCTCACACTCGTCCCCCAAGAAATGGGGGCAGTAACATCCCCCAAGGTTGCTGAGAGGATAAAACAAGATGAAGTATCAGCTCTTATCAGAGCTTATCAGCACCTAGGGTTGTGAAGGTCATATCTGGGCTGAGCTGCGGCTCTGGAGGATGGGGTGGGGGTCAGAGCTCACAGAACTCAAGGTAGAAAGTACCTGTGAGCCATTTGGTCCAGTCGTGCCCATTTCTGGCCAACCACCCCTGGGGCAGCCTGGACACTGGCTGCTCTTGGGCTCCATCCTGGAGCCTCTGACCCAGATTATCTAGTGAGGGGCTCAGGCATCTATAGTTTAAACAAACTTCTTGGGCAATTTTGTTTAATCTTTTTTTTAAGGCCATTGTCCAGAGTAGGAAATTTCAACAAAAGTAAAAGATACGCAGTGAAAGATGAAAAAAATGAGGTTCAAAGTCACTGTGTAGCCTTGGTCCTTCTCCTTCTCTGGACTATAGCCTCCTCAGACTTCCTAGCAAGGTTAAATTGATGAACTCTAAGCTCTCCTGTGGCTTTGATGTCTGTGTTGTTTCCAGTGTGGTCACGTGACCCTCAAGCAGCCAACAGAAGGGAGGAGGCAGATGATGTGTGTCTACAAATGTGTGAGTCAGGATTTATAGTGGGTTTGAATGGCAGGATCCAGCTCACGCTGGCTTCAGCAAAAACAAAAAGGAGGAAGGGAGAAATATATTTGAACTGAAAAGTTTGGGGCTTAGTGGACTTCAGGCACAACTGGATCCAGGCACTAAAAGGATACATTTGCTCATTCCCTTTGTATGGCTTTGTTCTCCAGTGGGCTTTGCCAGATAATTGTATCTAAAGACTTTAAGGACAAAAACAGACCCAAGCAATCTGTGGCTACCCAAAGTCCCCTTTGTGGGTAGTAAGTTCTTTTGTCCAGAACAGTGGTACCCTTGTCTCCATGACTCTGTAAAAAGTTCCTCTCATGTAGGCAGGGAAATGTCTGTTTTCTTCATAGTAGTCTCAATTGTGCTGTCTTGTTCTTGCACGTGTGTGTGCATGCATGTATGCGTGAACATGGATATGCACCTATGTGTAAGTACGTATGTCCTTGTTCAACACACACTGTTTGAAGAAGGATCCAGAGGACCTCGAGAAGAAGAGGGGCATGATTTCTCCCCACTTTGGTAGAGTTAGCCTAGACCAGACTTGGGGGTCTCCCAAGTGCTTTAGCAGAGTGAGCCCTTGAGGGTGTGGTCAAGTCCTATACTTATGTGAGCTGGGGCCAAGGAAGCTGCAGAAGAGTGGGTAACCCTGAGGATACAGCTCCTTAGAAAGTGGGAACTTCGAGGTGCATGTGTGTCTCCCCCAGGCCCACCCCCAGGGGAAAAGAACTTCTAGTTAATTTCACCTCCAAGCTCAGCCGTGAAAGATAACCCACATCAATGGGAGAAGCTGGCTTTGTGCTGAGTGTGACCCGTGCTGAGAAACAGCATGCAGCACCAGCTACCATGGCTCCAGGAAGCCACGGCCGGGTGGAGGTGATGTCTTGAGAGGTAAGGACAGGGAGAAAAAGAAAGAGGTAGGAAGCCGGAGGGAACCATTTTCCCATCCATTCCAATTCAAGCATCCTGAGTGACCTTTGGGTTGGAAGTCTCTCTGTTCATTCTGGACAGAGATTATTGTCTTTGGAGTCTCTTTAAATTGGTCTGAGACCAGGGCTTGCTTCCATGGGCAGCTTCCCGTCCCATGGCCATCATATAAGATCCATCACCATACCACCAGGCAGAATTCCAGGAGACTTGCAGAGGAGCAAGGATCTTGTAGGTATTCCCCTCCAAACCTGTGAGTGGTGAGCTTCCTCCTTAATGTCACCCCATATGGAAGTCTTTGGAAGACTTTGGGGACAAGAGGCAGAGGGATAGGGTCACTTGAATTAGCTAATATTTTGAATATAGCAAATTAAGAAATAGATTATATCAGGAGAAGTGTCAAACGGATGAGCATGCAGGACCATGATGTGATGTCCATTTCTTTGTTCCTACTTTTATTCGGCAAATCTTTCTTTGTTGTATCATATGAAGTGCAGGCTTTTTACTATGGGCTGGCAATTCAACAGGGAAGTAAGTCACAGTCCCTCTCTGAGGAGTTCACAGCCTGTTGGGAAAGGCAGACAAGTAACATCACTAGTTTGTACCCAAGGCTCTGATCAGAGAATGAAGGCAGCAGGATGGTGGGGAGGGGCTCCTCACCTAGGCTCTGGGGAGGGGCCTTGAGTGGGCTTCATAGAGGGCATGAAGTCTTACTGAGCTGGAGGGTCAGTAGGAAGTGACTTAGGTAAAAATGCAAAAAAGAGGGAAATGTGCTGGCAGAGAAGCCAGCATGTGCAAGGGGCCTCTGTGTAAAAGCATTGACTTGGAGTCAAGTATGGCTCTTCAAATCGCAGCTCCTCCACTTACTTGCTGGGCACATTGCTCTAGCTTTCTGACCTGGGCTGCCCATCTGTAAGAGAGGAGATAACCACATCTATCTTAGAGGACCATAAAGTGTAAGAGTGATAGGTGCTTATCAGAGATCCCTTTTCCTTATGGGTAATTCTCACTCCTGTTCCTCCCATGATCTTCCAGGTATCAGGACAAGATGTTTCAGCTTTGGAAACTTGTTCTCTTGTGCAGCCTGCTCACAGGGACCTCAGCGTCCCTTCTTGATCATCTTCTCAAAGACTTGAATACTGCTGTGAACAACCTGGAATCTGTTCTTGATAAAGGACTTGAGACCGTTGACAATAGGCTTGAACGTGAGTCAGCAAGAGTGGTTTACTGAGAAAGGTGGCTTTTTGGTCCCTGGTTCATTCATTTATTATTTTTCTAGAAACAAGCAATGTTTAAATGAATGTCATTTTATGTATTACATCATGGTGAACTTTTCCAATATATGCATAGGATAAATTCCTAACGGTGAGATTTCAAAAGGTATGCACATTTTAAATGATAGCAGACATTGACAAATAATCCCCTGTGTTAACATTTTCCCCAATATTCTGCAAGAATATCTTCTTTTCTACTCCCTTAACACCACTGGTACAGACAACTTAAATATTTTGCCAGTCTCATAGTTGAAATGTTATATTCATTTCACTCAGCATTTTTCTAACTATGAAAGAAGTCACTTATTTTCATATTTTATTAGCCATTTACATATTTTAAATTAAATATTTTGTTTCTATTTTTAGCATATTCCTTGGTTGGGTTGTTCAATTTTCTTATTGATTTGTATTAACTAATTGGAAATTGGGCCCTACCTAGCCTAGGTAGCTTTCAATCTAACTACATTTATATTTAATCATATCTCCTTTTAATTCTGATTTCTTAAAAGAACTTGGCCTTTTTTTTTTCATTTTCTGGAAACATTAGCAGCACACTGACAAACATTCTGTATAAGAGAAAGTAATTTTTGTAAATGGCTGCCTTTCAAACCTTGCCAGGGCGTAGGCAGCCTTCAAAGATACAGAAGGGACCCACTTTCTAATTACATTGCTAATAAAACTGAGCTTCAAAATAGAAGAGTCTGGATCAAGGTCACCTAGTAAATTATAGGACCAGATGCAGTTTTATTTAAATTGGCATTCTCTGTTTGCATCAGTCTAACTAGGTAGATGTAGTCCATTGCAGAGCCAAGTTGCAGTGTTATGATTATGTCTTTTCTTGTAGTCTTTTGTTTTTCCTTGAGATAGTTATCGCCTTGCCGTTTCTCATTTGAATTATTTTCTACACATATATTCTTTTTTAAAATTTTTATTTTTAATTGAAATGTAGTCAATTTACAATGTTAGTTTCAGGTGTACAGCAAAGCAATTCAGTTTTACATGTGCATACATATATATATATACATACATATTTTTTCAGATTCTTTTCCATTACAGCTCATTACAAGAATGTATATTCTTAATTCTTTTCAAATGTGCCATTCTACATCTGCCATGTCATTTATTCTGTCAAACCCCTCTTTTCTCTGAAGACCCCCATTGGAAAAATCTGTCCTCCTGCTGCTGTGTGAATCATTGCTTTCTAGGCTGCAGAAAAGCCGTCATCCAGGGACTCCCATTTTCCACTTTCAGGAGTTAGAGCCATATTTTTTCCTTGATTCTAGATTTTCCATTTCTTTTAGTTTATTTCGTTTGTGTCACCATCTCATTAGAGCAACAGAACCCCAGGTCACTCCTAGGAGCTGGTGTACAATCAGTGGATGGATTGCTTTGTTGATGAATGATGAGTCTATATTAATATGAAGGCAGCAGGAAGGAACAAGGTCTCCCTAGCTGTGTGACTTTAGGCACATTTCTTAACCTTTTGATCCTTTATTTCCTCATCTGAAAGTGCAGGTAATAATACAGACCTCACAGAGTCGTTACAAAGGTTAAAGAAATAACACAGTCAAATAGTCTCACTTAGTATCTGGTACACAGTAGCTGCTTCGTTGTATGTAATGCTAAATGGAGATTGTTTTTGCAGCTATTACCCAGGAGTTGAAGGCCGAATTGGGGGTACTCCAGGAAACCAAGTCTTCACAGGAGGTCGACCAGAAGGTCGAGAATGTTGAGAACTTGTTGAGTGACATCCTTGCTACTGCTTTTCAAATTGTGGAAAGGATTACAGGGTGAGTTGGTGCTTCATGGTGGAGATCTTTGCTCCAAGAAAAGAGAATACATATCTTTGGGGAGATAAGTTCAAGATCAAAGACAGAAAGGTGAATAAACCTTGTGTGTCCCTGCAGAGCTTGGGTAAATTAGAGGCCGAGCTGCAGGGCCCACCTGGGCATCTCATGGGTTTGGGGTTCCACAGTCTGTGACTTCAGGGTCAGGATGAAGGTTCTCTTCACCCTTACCTCTACCTATTTGCTGAGGTCTAAAATGCTGAGTGTAGAATTCTGAATCCCCTCAGGAAAGAGGAAACTAGAATTCACACCACGTAGGAGGCCCCATACATGGATTTTTGGAGTCAAACAGTTCTGGGTTCAAATTCTGCCTCTGGCACATATTCACTCTTGGAGTCTTGGGGGAAATCGCACCTGTCTGAACCTCAGTATGTTGTGCTATCAAATGAAGAGAATCCAAACTCTAAACAGGGCTGTTGCAAAGACCAAAGAAGGCAAGGTCAGTGAGGCTCAAAGGCTGAGCACAACGCTGGCATAGAGAAGTGCCCAGCAAAGGCTGTCACGAGAGGTGACGAGAGTGAATTGTGGTTTTTGCACAGGTTGAAAATCAGTGACATCAGCATCCTGGATATCGAACCCGAACTGACTTCTGATGGCAATGGCGTTACCCTGAGGATTCCCGTCACCTTTAACATCTCCCTGACCCTGTGAGTACCGTTAGAATCTGAGACTTGGGAGTTTAGCATGGCTGATGGTTCACCAATCTGGAATCAGGCACTTTTCCACACTGCCGCCTCCGTCTCCCCATCTGTAAAAGAAGGGGACCTTTCCAGCTCTAAAATCCCAACCTTTAAAATGTTTCAATAAAGGCTGACCATAATGAAATCTCTTTTTTAAAAAATCCTCCATGAAATATATTTCTGAAATCATAACATTTACCTAATTATGAAATTTGAAAAATTGAGAAGAGAGGAACATTTATAACTTTTTGGGCAAACTATCCTCCAGCATTATTTTGTATCTCGAGATTCTCTTTAAATATGAGAGACCAGTATGAATAAATGCATAGAGTATTGTACAGTATATAATAACAGGCATGTGAAAACCATATGAAAAATACAATTTTAAATATTTAAATTACTTTAAAAGATATAAAAAGATAAGAAGATGAGCATATGTAGAAGAGTCTTTATAAATTAAATGCACTGTGATTGCATCATTCATTAGCTATGAGATCTCGGGGTAGTTATTTAACCTCTCTATACCAAATATTTCCTCATTCTGAAAATAGAGATAATAATAGTACTTTTCCCTCATGGTGTTGTTGTAATGATTAAATGGATTAATCCAAGTCAAATAATTTGTCAAAAGAGCCTAACATATAATTTGTGCTCAATAAATGTTAACTATTTTTATCTTAATTATCAGTGTGATACTGTATAGACATTTCACATGAACCAAACCCATGTGGCCAGGTGAAGAAGCTCCCAATGTAAATATGTAAACTCCATAAAGAATATAGACAATATAAACATTATCTGTGGATATCCCATACAATGCCCACACAGATAGAGGCACTCACGTGGGCAACATGAAGGGACTTCCAGACCTCTGTTCACTGTGAATCTTGTTTCCTGCAGGCCTCTTTTTGGCAAGATCGCCGACCTGAGTGCTTTCTTTGACCTCCAGACTACTGTCACAGTTGAAACTGATGCCGAGACCGGGGTCTCCACGGTGGTCATGGAGGAATGCACCGCCGATTTACCCAACTTCTCACTCACCCTGCTAGACAGGTCAGGCCCACCCAATCTCAGCCGAGCTGGCTCCCCGGGGAGTTGGGGACCCCTCATTTCAGCCTATTCCTATACCTGGGAGGTGGCATAGGGTGGTGAAAAGAGTTCAGACTCTGGAGTCAGGCAGATTTTGGTCCAAAGACCGGCTTTGCCACTAGCTTGTGACTTTGTAATCATTTTAGCCTCTCTGAGCTGCAGTTTTCATATCTGTAAACTGATTTGAAATGTAAAATGATAATAATACCTATTCACAGGCTACTGAGCTGACCAGATGAGAAATGCAAGTGTTCGGCGTACAGCCCGGCACATACTAAGCCCTCAGGAATAATAATGTCCATGCTGATGTTCTGTCTCCTTCTTCTTCCCATTACTGAGACAGGAGTGTTGACCTTTCCAGCCATAACCGTGAATTTGCCTATTTCACCTTTTAGCCTTACCCGATTTTGCTTCATGCTTTTTGAAGCTCTGTCATTAGGCGAATGCACATTTAGCGTTGTGATGTCTTCTTGAGGAACTGACCCATTTATCATTATATAATGTCCCTCAGTAATAATAACAACAATAATAAACTGTATTTACCTTCTTGCTTCCAGTTAAGAAGGGGGAAGAGACGTAAATGCCTACCATGGGCTTTAATTTCAGACTGTCCCCAGCCATCCTCCACCCACTGGAAAATTCCCAAAATGAGATCTGAAGACTTAATCCTCTCCATTTAAATCAGTGATCCCTGTTAATCCATAAAATTTACATCTTAAAATGTGTGCTTGAAACAGCATGTTTGGCCCAGGGAAGAGGGTGGAGGGAGAAAGGTTGACCTTGACCATGGCTAAGAGAGGAAAAATGGTCTGAAGCTGAAGGCTGGGGCAGGTTGGCTTTGGAAGGGCACAAGGCTGAGCCATGAGCAGAGGTCAATCCATCCACCAAGGACTCTGATCACAGGTGGCCTAAAGACCTCCCCAAACCGAAAAAAAGCCTATTATCACTTGGAAAGGCTGGGATGTGAGTCCAAACATCTGAGCCCTGCTGGACACTGCCTTGCTTATACCCACAGGGAATTCATCCTGCCCCTCTGGGTCTCAGCGTCCATATCTGTAATATGGCATTCCACTCTGCCGCTCCAAGTCGTCTCAGGGCCTTTCTTTCCACTTCAGATGGAATCCTACGCCCTCTCTGCTTGGTCTGAAGCCACTGTTAAATCACTTCATCCTCCCTCTTGCTCACTCTGCTCTAGACACATTAGCCTTTGCTCTATGTTTTGGACAAGCTCTTCCCCACCCCAGGACCTGCACCCAGGCTGCTCTGGCTACCTTGAACACCTTTCCCCCATCCCATCTCAATGTACTTCTCGTCCTTCAGGGTATAAAACGAGGCTCCTCCTATTCTCTCCTGTAAGAGTCTACTCTTGCCCTTCTGAGTACTTGTCACAAGCTGTCATATATTTAATCATACATTTACTTCATTTATTCTTTCAGCCAGAAATATATTGAGCATCTGCTACATGCCAGGCAGGCACCCTTCTGAGCTCTGGAGAATTTATTGATGGCGACAGACAAAGACCCTGTCCTCGTGGACCTTATTCTCTTGCGGGAAAGGCAGACAGATGAGCATTCAGTCCAACAATAAAGAGCCCACAAGGAAGATGTCAGGTTGCAATGATCCCTGGACAGAGCAGCACACTTAACAGGGCACTATGATACAAAGCCCTCCCTTAGGCGAGCAGTCAGAGAGGGCTGCCTTGAGGAGGTGACAGCTATGTTGAGAGCTGAAACTGGAAAGTCAGCCTTAGCACAACTTACATAACATTTAGGATCCAGGTTAGAAGCTGCTTGTGCTTTGCTCATCCTTGTGTCCCCAGCCTTGCTTGGTTCCTGGCACATAGTTAGTACCCTATAAATCTGTGTTGAATGAATGGATGGATGGATGAGTAGATGGATGGATGTGTGGACAGATGGATGGATGGATGGATGAGGTCTCCAGGTTGTGATAAGGCTTTCATGAGGTACTGGGGTGAGTTGCTGATCAGACATAGGGTTCTAAGTGACGATCACCCTGTATAGAAGCTGAAGTCATCTGACTTCAAGGTGTTCCACCATCTCCCACCCTCTTCTCATCTCACCTGCTTGGCTGCTCTGCCAACTCAACTGTGCTTTATCAATTTCCTTTCTTTTCTAGCCGACTTTCACTGGTCAACAAAATCGTGAACACCCTGGCCAAAGACCTGAAAAAGATCGTGTCCCTCATAGTGGAGAAGGAGGTGAGTCCCCCACTCCTGGGGGCCCGGAGCCAGGCCTGGTGGAGGGCAGGTGTTACATTCACAGGCCTGGCTCTACTCTCTGTCATCTTTCCTTCTGAGGTGCAGACTTCTCTTTGGGCTATCAGCTGGTACCTCCCGTCTTTTACTCAGCCTGGCATGGGGAGGAGGGGAGCAAGGATTTGACATTAGCTGAAATCACTGAGTCCCACACTTGAACCATTTGTGACACCCATATACTGCCAATATGCCTTTTAGCAAATATTTTCCTTTAATCAACACAATTTTACGTAAATTTATTTAAATGCATTTATTTTTTAAATCTTATATCCCTATCATAAACAGAAATTAATATCACTTATCATGTAATTTAAAAATAAGCATAGACCTATAAAATAGGTTTTTTCATCTGTGCATCACCCAAAACTATTTGTACCAGGTGCAAGTTTCCTAAGTATCATGCAAAACCTATGTGCCTAAAATTCCAGAGATTTTAAATTAGTCACTCTGGAAGGGGACTGGGAATCTGGGTTTATGGGGAGAAATCCTCCAGGTGGCTGGCTCTGTGATTCACTGAACTGGAGGGTCACTACTCAAAGTGTGGTCCTCCCACTAGCCGCACTGCCCTCACCTGGGCACTTGTTAGAAATGCAGGCTCTCAGGTCCCACCCCAGACCTGCTGAATGAAGAACATGCATTTTAATGAGATCCCCAGGACTTGTTTGCTCACAAAATCGTAAGGAACACTTCACTATAGTTCCTAGGGCCTATCTGACTCTTTAAAATTCCAAAGTTCCAAAGTTCGAGGTTTCTAAGAATGTAGGGTTCTGGGATGTGCAGTTTAAATTCTTAAAGTTCTAGGATCCTAATGTTCTAAGGGAATCTAGCATCCTGTGGTTCTCAGATTTGGGCCTTCTAGGTTTCCATTGTTCTAGAATCCTAAGGGTCAAAAGTTTTAAGAGCCCAAGTAGGGAGCATCTCTGCGGGTGGCAGGCAGTGTGCTCCCAGCAGATAATGATCAGTTCCCTTCCTTCTCTCTCTCCTTCCTTCCCATCCTCTCTCCTTCCTTCTTTCTCCCCATCTTTCTCTCTGTCTCTCTCCCTTGCTTCCTATGGTCCTCAGTTGTGCCCAGAGATCCAAACCCTCGTCGAAGACCTCGATGTGAATTTTGTTAACGACCTCATCGGTAGGTCACGGCCTGGGGAAGCGGGCGCGTTCCCTCTGCAGACTTCCAAGGGCAGGCATGCAGCTCCACCCCTGCACCACAGGCAGGTCTGGTCAGGGGACCCTGGAGAAGCGGAGGACCCACCATCTTGAGCAAGTTGGGAGAGTGCAGCTGGAGGGGTCCCTGCAGAAGTGAGGGCATTCTGTAGGCCTCTGAGAGCTCCCTACTGTCTTCCTTCATTAAACCTGCAGAGCCTGCTGGGCAGAATGATGCGAGAAAGAAGATGGGGCAGCTCTGGGTTCAAACACTTGGCAACTGTGGGGTCCTTGTCAAGTGGCTCTGCCTCTCTGAGCCTCGGTTTCCTCCCAAGTGAGACGAGATTGCAGGGTTAGTGAGTGGATTGAAAGAAAAGACATAAAGAACCTAATATCCAGGGTCCTTGCTGATAAACTCCGCCCCTTCTCCTTCCCTTCCTATGAGGATTTGTGGCTTCTCCTCCAGGAGCCTCCAGGGTTCCTTTGACCTTTGGGTCTCCAGGCCTGCCTGGGGTGGCTGCAACCATGAGGCAACACAAATAGGGTAAGGGCAGGGTCCTAGAGGTGGCCCTTCTCAGAAACAGCCACAGACCCAGTTCCTTGGGCAATCACTCTGCTTCCCATAAACCATCTCATTGGATCCTTGCAATGATCCTTGCAATGTGGGTGGTACTCTCAGCATACCCATTCTACAGATGAACAAATGAGGTTCAGAGGTGAAGTGACATGCCAGAGGTCCCATGGCTGTCGGGCTGACCCACTGGAGAGTGGCAGCCACTGGGGTCCAGTTTCTATTCAGCTTTCCAGTGGTGGAGACTGAGCCCTGCTCCTGATTTTGTTCCTTCAGCTGAACTTCAAGAGAACCAGCAGCCACAAGACGGAACTGAAGAGGATGCTGGTGAGGGCCGGGCTCTGAGCTGAGCAAGGATGAGGGTCCTCCACAGGGGCCTGAGGGGAAGCAGAAACAGACTAGGCCCTGATGATTCATCTTGGTCATAGACCGAGCCCTGAGCTTTCATCACATACCCAGACTGAGTTCTGATTCTGGTCCCTAACTGAGCCCGTAACATAGTGAGACTAAGCCTTGATTCCAGTAATTGACTGAGCCCTGATGTTGGTCCCAGATTGAGACCCAACCCTGATCTCAGTCAGATCCACGATCTTGATCACAGACTGAGCCCTAACCTTGAGTCATCCCGGCTTCTGATCAGTCTTTTCACATCTGCCGTGGTTCCTAAGGTGAGATCATGGGAGGAGGAGGGGACGAGGATGGGTCAGTGCCAGGTGCCAGGGAAAGACCCTAAACCACAGATGTCAGTCCCTCTTAGACTTAGACCTTGCAGGGTGTCATGGGAAAGAGCTCAGGCAGCCGTGAATGGCAGGTGCCGGTAAGGGCCCCCCCGCTGTCCCTGCCCTCTCCCCCTATGGTGTCATTCCAGACTGGTTCCAGAGGCTTGACTGAATTCTCTTTTACCAACTCCCTAGGGGACAGTGCTGCCACCGATTCAACCCAGGGGAAAGCCTGAGCCGGCTTGAAGGACGCCGCCTTTCAGGTGCTCCTCCTCACAGCTGGGACAGCGGTCCCTGTGCTCATTCTCTCTACCCCCAGCAATGAAAAAAAAAGCATTTCTGCCCCTCCTGCGTGGCCTGCTTATTCCTTGCATGGGGATTTGGGCAGAGGCAAGGTGCGTGCCCCTGGAGCAGCAGAGCCCTGGAGCCAAAGCTGGAAGGGACATTTGGGATTATACAGCCCCACATTATTGTCTTCCAAACACAGACACTGAGGCCCAAATGGGCAAGAAACTGACCCAAGGTCACGTAAAGACAGCATCACTCTGCCCCTGCTAACACGACACCATCATGGTGGGCTGCCTTCGCCAGCACACATGACCTCGTTAATTCCTCACAACATCCTTATGCTGGGAGACACTGGTCTTGTCCCTATCTGACAGATGAGAAAACTGAGGCTCACAGAGGCGAAGTGACTCATTGAGGTCACAGAGTAGCAAGTTGCAGGCCAGGATTTAAACCCACGGCCCTAAGAGGTGACTTGCTGGCTCTCAGGTCACCTCTCCCCAGCCCCAACCAGGTCCCACTCTCCTGGCCCTGCTTTCTCCCACCCAGGACTGATGGGATCTGTCAAGGGATTCTTTCTCTGCAACAAGCAAGCCCTCAGTTTCCCCTCTGCCCTGGAGTGAGGAGGACGGTGCCCCTTACTCACAACTGCATTCATCCCTGCAGAGGTGTGACGCGGGCAGTGGCCTCAGGTTCCCAGCAGCCCCTCCTTTCCCAGAGGGCCTCTGACTTTCCTGGCAAAAGGCCCAGGGACCCTTTTCCCATTGTGCCAAGCAGCCATCTCGGTACACAACTCTGTGAAGGAAGGACTGCTTCAGTGTTCTTCTCACGAGGGGAGCAAAGTCAGGAACGACCCAGGTCTCCACTTTAGTGACATCCCTCTCCCACTCTTCTTATTTGTCTCTGCCCCGCAAGCCTGTGAGCTCCTCAAGGGCAGGTACCTCCCTCTTCTCAGCTGCCCCAGCACCCAGCAAAGGACCAGACGCAACAGGCATTAACCAATGTTGAATGAATGAATGAATGATTCGCTCTTTGATTGTACATAGTCAGATGCCATCTCCAGGACAGCTGAGTGGGTGGTGAAAAGGAAAATTCTCGCAACCCAGAATTGGGGGTATATCGGAGACCTGTCATTATTTTCTGGTAACCAGAGCCAGCTGGGACAAAAGTGGCCATGGCCACTCGGCCCCACTGGTGACTGATGTGGCCAATGAAGGGAAAAGGGGACAGGTGGAGAAGGGAGGGAGCATTCTCCGGCTGTGATCCTGGCATTCTCAGGACCAGCTCTGGCTCCTCACCCACATGGCACAGACCTCAAAGGGGGTGAAGATTTCCTGGAGGCACTGACACCCCATGAAGGAGGCTTCAGGGAAGAGAAGGATGCTTTGAGAGGGTGAGAGGCTGTCTGCCATAAGGAAACATATTGGATGAAAACAAAACCTGAGCGGACTTTGAGTCATCCAGAAACCTGAGTGCCAATCTCTAGTGCAGACTCTTTTGAAGGCTTAATCCAGTTAAGTAAATGCTGGATCTCTTCAATATTTGCACATTCCTTCAGGATAATGTCTCAGGATCAAAATTATTACCTCTATGCCTTGGAGCATTTTATGACCCTAAGAATACATCACAAAATTATCTACCAAACCGGATCTTTCCTATTTACACTACGATGGCAGAGTATATACATTTCACCATGTATTTGCCAGTTGATAGACACTTAAAAAAATATATTTGCTCTTTGAATGACAAGAGAATAAACTTCATTACATTGGAAAAGCCAAAGATCACAAATTAGGAGAGTCAATTTTTACATCAATTCAATAGACTATTTTCTGAACTTTAAAAAAAACTGAGAAATACTTGTGTTTTATAGCTGGGTGAAAATACAGATGCTGGAACTCTGTTTGGTTGGAATCACAACGATGCAAAAAACCAAACGGGGTGGGGGGACTGAAAAGTGATGCTGAAATTTGACAAAAGTTCATTTGTTAGAGGTGACTTTTATTTCTGTGTTAAAGTTTATGCAAGAAATAAAAAGGATTTTCAAAAAGTAGGAAGACGGCTGAGTGTCTGGGTTAAGTCAAGCCCCCTGCAGGGTGACGGAAGCGGTACCCCTCCCGGCCAGCACAGGCCGCAGTGAGGGCCCTCCTGGGTGTGCAGCACCTATGGAAGGGGCTGGGCAGGGAGAGACCAGGACCTGCTCCTGCCTCCAGGAAGGCACACAGCCTCCTGGGGGAGCGGGTTTAGGAAGAAGTGACAGAATGCTGGGACTCAGAGGAAGGACTTCTGACCCAGCCTGGAGGCGAGGGGCAGTCTGGGAAGCCGTCCCAAAGAGGCTGCTGATGAAGCTAAAACTGAAAGGATGACAGAGACAGAAGGGAGGGGAGGGCATTGCAAGAGATAGTAACCAAGTGAGAGAAGGCTGGAAGGTGAGAATCAAACTAGTGTCACCTGGGGAACCACAAGCCCTCCGTTCTGCTGGGGCATCAACTCTGGAGGGTCAAGTGGAGGGCAGGGCCTTGAATGCCAGGCTGGGGTGGTTTAGACAGAAGTCAGATTTCTCTGTTCTTAGCACACTTTCAAAAACTGAAGACCTCCAAGAGCTTTTGTCTGTGTTGAACTCGTCCATCAGTATTTGCTGTAAAAGAAACTAACCCTGAGAAATTTTAAAAATCCATATTTATTGATTCCTTTAGAAATAATAATAATAAACTCATTGAATTTTAACAAAATGACATATTTTTATGAAAAATAGCCCTCTGTTCCAAAAACATCATTAGCCAGAGGAGTCGCTCTGTGTTACATTTTTTTAAATCTCCATGACGTCTGGCTTAACTGAGGACAGCTGGATTCTCACATCTGCCCTGCCTGCAGTCTGTTTCAAAATCACATGTCATGGTGTGTCTAGAAAATTCCAGCCCTCACTTGTGAGAGAATGAAAATGAAGAGGCAAATAATGTATTTGAATTAATTTAGAATTTGTTTGGGCCTTGCAGATCCCCTGGAAAGGAACTTGGGTCCCCAGACCACACTTTGAGAGGCACTGGACTAGTCGCTGGGGAGCCATAGAAGGTTTCTGAGCCAAGAAGAGATCATCTGAGCTCTCGAACTGAGGAAGTTTCCGTCCCAGGGCAGGAGCTGTTGGGGTGGATGGCTAGGCTAAAAGCGGGGAGAGAGGGTGGCTGCCAGGGAAGGGGTGATCACGAGAGAGGGATGGCCTTCCTGTGACTCACCCATGCTGAGCCTTTGCCATCCTGAGCCCCCTGGACTAGGTTCCACGGCCAGAGCTGATGGCCCAGGAGCCTGCATTCTGCCCTCTTCAGTTTGGGAGGGGGACAGTGTTGCAGGAAGGAGCAAGACCTCAACTTTGGTTCCAGAAGAGGGAACAAAGGACCATTTGGCATCTACTTAAGTCTGCAGGCAAAGTCAACATTTGTCCATGTTGTCCTGCAAACCCTGGCCCATCCAACCGAGCCTCTGCTGACGTGGCCACCAATGGGAGCAGCTGTGCTGACAATGGTACCTGTGGATCTGATTGTCACACACTGATCAAGACTTTCAGACTGTCTTACCACCTGATCCAGCAATCATGTTCTGTGGTATTTACTCCAAAAACCTGAAAATGTAGGTCCACACTAAACCTGCTCATGGATGTTTATAGTAGCTATATTCATAATTGCCAAAACTTGGAAGCAACCAAGATAACCTTCAGTAGGTGAACAGATAAACTGTGTTCCATCCAGACAATGAAATATTATTCAGTGCTGAAAAGAAATGAACTATCAAGTCATGAAAAGACATGGAAGAACCTTAAATGCACGTGACGAAGTGAAGTAAAAAGACTACACACTGTATGATTCTGACACTTTGGAAAAGGCAACCTATGGAGACAGTTTCTAATAAGATCAGTGGTTGTTAGGGGTTGGGAGGGAGGGATGAATTGACAGAGAACAGAGGGTTTTCAGGGCAGTGAAACTGTTCTGTACACTATAATGCCAGATACACATTGTTACACATTTGCCAAAACCCACAGAATGCCTAACACCAAGAGGGACCCTCGAGTAAACTATGGACTTTGAGTGATAATGATGTGTCCACATAAGTTCATCATTATAATAAGTGTCCCTCTCTGGTGGGGGATGTTGATAACGGGGGAGGCTGGGACGGGTGGAGGACAAGGAGGTATACAAGAACTCTCTGCATTTCCTACTCAATTTTGCTGAAAACCTCAAATTGCTCTTAAAAATGAAGTCTATTAAAAATGTTGAAAATTTCTAGGGTGGAGACACCAAGCCTGGTGTTGTGCTTCCATCAGAATCTGATCCAGTGTGACTTTTCAGCCCCCTCTCCTGGACTTCCTGGCCCACGTTCCGTAACAAGGAGGCAAGCAGCAATGTTTTGATGAGCAGTTGTGCTGAAACATTTACTGGGAACTCTGTTCTCCTGTGACCCAAGTTAGAATGGCATTCTGGCTGTAACATGAATCAGCAGGTGGCAAACACACTGGATGAAACCGAATCATGCTTCAGAGCTCAGCTCTGGGGTCTGCCTCCTGGTTGTGCATCTTGACTCTTCCAGGGGCCGGAGGCACCTTACTCAGCTTCTCGGAGCACAGTCTGTGCCTGTAATGTGAGTATTAGAGCATCGATCCAAACCCTCTAACAGGGTTTGGAGAGGTTGATATAAGATGTGATGTGCAAAGTACAAAGCACAGGGTCTGGGGAGACAGCAAAACTTAGACACAGCTCCTAAGAGCCGACAAATAGTGGCAGAAACTTATATACTCAGACCTAAGGCTGAACAGGGGGACAAACGATCAGCTTTGGAATCAGAAACTCATTTCTACCAGGGAAGTCTAGAACAGCTTCCAGGTAAGGGTGGAATTAGAGCAAGATTTCAAAGAATGTCATTCATTCACTCATTCATTCATTCTTTTAATGCAAATTTATGGAACTTCTGCTGTTTTTTGGGCGGGCCATAGGGACAGCTTGAGCAAAGGCCCTGAGGCAGGAGAAGCAGGACATTCCAGGGAAACAAGTAAGCAGCTGTGGACTCAGCGTGCATCTGGGGATGGTTGGTGGAGATCAGCATGACGAGGGTCCCACGGCTGGGCCTCTGCAGGACTGTCTGATCTTTGCCCAGAATGGTTAAGTGACTTAATGTGGCAGACAAGGAAGAACATCGCCAAGTTCTCCCTTCAAAAGGACCCACCGCAAAGAGGGTGGTTTGCTGACCATGTCTCTACGTCTGTCTATATCCAGTCACACAGAACGAAGACTAGAGGGAAATGAACTAAAGAGTTAGTAGGGCTTAGCCCTAAATAAAGACATTGTTTTCTTTATGCAGTTCTATATTTTAAAAATATTCTTTTAAAAACATGAATTCTTTGAATAATCTGAAATACATATTTTAAAACAAGTTTAAAATTAAGCCTTGAAGGAGGGTCCCAGCTTTTGGAGCAAATGATGGAGAGTGCCTGTCCTTGGAGCCTTGAGAAACAAGCCTTCTTAGTGCAACAGAGAATTATGACTTCCACCCAGCGAGGAGGCCTCAGCTATGCTCTGCAAGGAGGAATGTTTGATGTGAAGTCAAGGTTATAAGCCTGAGCATAAGGCAGAACTATATTCAGGTCCTGACTCTACTGCAGACTAGCTTTATGACTTTGGCAAAATTTTTCCTCTCTTGAGTCTTAGTTTTCTCATCTGTAAAATGGGACTAACAATAGTTCTTATATCTTAAGGATGCTATGAGGATTCCACAAGCATTTTTGAAAATTGCCTGTCAATGTCAGCTAGTATTATTACAGATGGGGAAACTGAGGCCCAGGAAGGGCATGGGAGCTGCCCAGTGTCAAATAGTAAGGGATGGGCAGAGCCAGGCTAGAACTGAGGGCTCCCTGAACTGAGGCCAGGGTACACTCTCCCTTGCCTCCATTCAGAGTAGACTGAATGGCTTCCTTCCTCACCATCCTGAGTCCACCTCACTCATGGCACAGATGAGAAAACCAGTTCAGAACAGGACAGGGACATGAATGAGCCATGAACTCTGTCTCCCGCCTGTGTTAGTGTTTTCCGAGTTCCCTACACCTCAGCATATGGTGACATTAATGATGTACAGTTCGGAATATGTTATTGACACATTCATCAAGTGGCTTAAGTGATTCTCTACCCATTTAATCCCCTGGGCCTTCTATGCAGGAATGTTTGCTTTGGAGGTGTTGGATGGACATGGTGAGATGGAGGGCTTCTCATCCATTTCCCAGTTGTCCATCACTCAATGCCACGTCTCTCCCTGCGATGGGGTCACTCACCTTTTATTAAGTCTGCCCCAGTGTGCAACCCATCGGGAACCAACTGACGGAGACGCAGGGCATCTCTACAACGCACCGGAGAAATCCAGGTGAGCACGATGCAATGACCCTCTCCAGCCTGCCTTTTCATCAGATGCCAAACCAGATTAAACTTCTGATAAATGTCACCAGTTACAAATTGTGATCATTTCTAGCAAAGAACACAAAGAAACAGTGGCTTAAATAATGATGAGACATCCGGAGGTAGGCTGTTACACTGGCATGGGGGATCCTACCAGCTCTTCCCTCTCTCTGCCTCCCCCAAGGCTGTGGCTTTCCTCTTTGTGCTAATAAAACAGCTGTGGGGCTCCAGCCATCATGCCTGATATCCAATCAGGAAAAAGCAGGAGAGGAAAACAAAAGCTGGGTCAGCCACATTTAATGAACTTTTTGAGAAACCCCAGCCTAAAACTTCCATTGACCATCCCTGGTGGCAAAGAAGGTTGAGAAAGAAAATTTCTTTGTTAGGTCCCTTTCTGCTCTCAAAAATAAAGGGGTTCTGTAAAGAAAGAGAAAAATGGACAGGTGCCTTCAGTTCGCCAAGTTTCCATTTCCCGCTCTTTAAAATAGGTCCATAGGACAGGGCTGTTGCCAGGACTTTCTGCAGACCCCCCAGCACTCTTTGAGCATCCTGCGATGCCCCCTGGCCATCGTCTCCTCCTTTGGGCTCTGTTAATCTGTGAATCTTCCAAAGGCATCAGCAGGACCAAGAAGGGATAAAGAGAAACATTAGCTTGCAAAATCCAAAATTAACTTCTATTTAGTGCCAACAGGCTAAGCAATTTTCAGAATGCTTGTTGAATCCTATAGTAGCTGTACTTAGTATGTGTAGGGTAAAGTACACACGACCGAAAGTCAGGAGAGCCAAGTTCTAGCCACTAACTATGAGTGGCCTCAGGAAAAGCATAACCCTGCTCTGAGCCTCAGTTTTCTATCAGTGAAATGAGTACTGGGGTGTGTAGGAAGAAGTCCAGACAAGTCCTTTGATTTCTATCCCTGAAACCCCTGCAGGTCCAAAAGAATCTCTCGGAGTAGCCCTGAAACGGACTCTACCTACCTGGGATCCCCACAGGTACCACCGCAAGATGTTAAAGGCCTCAGGCCTCTTTCTCATCCTCTGGGCTGTCGTCTCCTCAATATTTGAATATTTGAACCACCTGTGGGTCTGTTATATTGTATGTTTCAATTTCTTGGATTTCAGTCCATCTTCCTTTTTTTTTAAACATGCCTTGTGCTTTTTGATTGAATGCTGAACACGGTGATGAAAGTTGCAGAGGCTTGAAATAATGTTATGTGTTTCCAAAGATGAAGGAAGATAACAGACAGAGTATAAATGGATTGCTTTGGTCCTGTTGAGGCTTAGATTTATGTTTTATTAGGGTGGAACTATTTTGGCTCTGCTCCTACTCCTTGTGGGGAGCCTTTATTTCTAGGGCATGGCCCTTTTTCCTCCAGCAAAGTCTTTTGGATCTTAACTGAAAGCCCAAAGTGTCTACCAAGGCTATTCCACCTCAATGGTCCTTAAACTTCGATCACTGTCTCCCCATCACCACACAGCAGAGGTGCTGAAATCTCTGCTCAGCTTTTTAACTTTCTGCTGCTGTTTTCTGCCTTGGAGTCTAATGATTCTGACACCAACTACCATATGTGGGGGGTTTTCCCGACCATCACCAAGCGATTCTCTGACACCCGCTGGGTGTCCTGTAATTTAACTCAGTTCTGAGACTACCTACCTCGAGATAGAATCAGATTCCACAGGTAAAGGGTCCAGTCCCACAAAACTGCCCCTAAATTCAGATACCAATTTCAAGTCCAGGTTGTTACCTGCACTTCTGACAGATTAGCTATAAATCAGAGGTTCCCATGACCCTGCTCCATGGGTCCAATTAATTTGCTAGAGTGACTCACAGAACTCAGAGAAACATTTTACTTACTAGATTACCAGTGTATTATAAAAATGTATAACTCAGGAACAGTCAGTTGAGTTGCATAGGGCAAGATATGTGGGAAGGGGCACAGAGCTTCCATGCTCTCTCTGGGTGCCCCATCCAGATTCACCTCCCTGAATCCCCACGTGTTCACAACCCATGAGCTCTGTGAACCCATCTTTTTGGGGTTTTATGAAGACTTCATAACATAGATACGGTTGATTAAATCATCAGCCATTGGTGCTTGAACTCAACCTCCAGTCCTCCTCCTCTCCCTGAAGGGGGATGATGGTGAAAGTTCCAACCCTCTACCACCTGTTTGGTTCCCCTGCAACCAGCCCCCATCCTGGGGTGCTTTCCAAAGGTCACTTAATTAACATAACAAAAGAACTTTGATTACTCTCTTCACTTAGGAAATTTCAAGGGTTTTAGGAGCTCTGTACTACAAACAGCGACAAGGACCAAATATATGTTTCTTTTTATAAATCACAGTTCACAAGTCTCACACTGCACAGGTGAGCTTAAGAGTAGTCCAGTGAGTTGAGGGAAATTTGTACACCAGTTTCAAGGCTCCCTCGCTGTGGTCCCTTCCTCTGAAGCCAGTGCACATCACCGCCAACATCTCCCTGGAAAGGGAAGATATGTCCTACGCACAATGTCATGTGATGAAGCAACTTGCCCTACATCCCACAATACCACACCTGGTAAGAGGTGGAGGGCTTTAGAGGCCATTCTCATAACTATGACATTATAAACCCTCATACAGGAGCCATTGCAGCTCCACTGGGGAAGGCTGCAGGAAAAACAGTATGTCCAGGTGTCTTGGGCATAAATATGGTTGTATAGCCTTGGGCAGGAACTTCCATTTCTTGCTCTATACCATGAGGAAAAGCATGTCTCCTGTCTGAGCCTCAATGACCCCGTCTGTAAAATGGGTCCACCTGAGTTCTGTAGCCATCCTGCACTCAAGTTCTGATCCTCTCAGAGAATGACCCACAACTCACCCTGTCTGCCCTGCTTCCCCACAGGTACCTGACCCAAGATGCTGAAGGTCTCCGGCCTCTTTGTTCTCTGTGGGCTGCTTGCTTCATCCTCTGCTCAAGAAGTCCTGTCCCAGATCACCAATGGTGAGACTGTCTAGCCTTGGGTCGTGCCTAGTCTCGTCAGACCCATAAGACTCCCCTAGAGGTCTAGGTCATTAACCAATGTCAGTTAAGTTCTTATTAGCATAGTGTCTGGGGCACAGTTAACACCATTAATCATTAGCTGTTCTAATCATCACTATGTTACTATATTTAACCCTCTTCTCCCAAGATTCCCCTCTTTCCTGTCTCTTGCCCTGTTTCATCTATTAAGATCCACCATCAAACCCTCCTGTCCACCTCTCCTATCACCCCACACTCACTCGCTCCCCTCTGGCCACAGCAGCCTCTGCAGCATATTAAGCGCACCCCAGGACCTTTGTACTTGCTATACCCTCTGCCTGGATCACTCTTCTCTTATCAGCAGAGTTCCTTTTCTTCCTTCAGGTCTGAGCTAAAATTCCACGTTTGCAGAAAGACCTTCCTGGACCTCCCTACATATATTAGCACCTTCACCCAATACCCTCAATTTCTCACTCAGCCTTTTATTTTTTCCTTCATAGACATAAATAGCATGGAGCAGAATGCACCAGTATGGTCAGTATGGCTTAGTGGTTAAAATGTTGACAATGTTTTCTGTATTCCTTGGGAGATAGCCTCTGCTCAGAGACTCTCTAAGTGTCCCCTCATCACCGAACCAGCCCAGTTTCACCCCCAGCCTCCTCATCAGCCAAAATCTGAAGAGTTAACACCTGGCATAGCCCAGGATCCCCAGGACCAGGCTACAGAGCTCTGGCTGATGTTCTTTCTGATTGGCTGGTGCCATGCCAAGCTGGTTGCTAAATATTTTGCAACAAGCCCCCTTCCAACACTTCTTTGCCCCCGCCTCCTGCGTGTCTCTTTATTCACTCCTCTGTCGTCTCTCTCCCCTCACCCTCCCTGGAACACCAGCTCCATGAGGGCAGAGAGTTCTGCCTGTTCTCACTGGTGCAGCCCCATCCCTGGCATGGCCCTGGCATGCCACAGGCCCCTATGAGTATTCACTGAATGACTATGTCTAGAACTTGGACCAGCACCCAGCAGGCCAGAAAGACTAGATGAATGTAGAGGAAGCACCTCATGAAGGATATACTCAGAGGTCAAGTTTACATCTGAGAATCTTTGGCATCTCAACATCTGATTAAGTTTGGTTGTGGGGCGGGAACTTGTTTTTCAGCTTTGACCCAAGAACTTCTCAGTGAGGGCTTTCTTCCCAGCCTGCAGACAATTGAACTCCAAAGCTCGTTGAAGAATGTCTTCAGCCGCACAACAGACCTCCTGGACATCAGTAGAGACAGCAATTTTAGGTGAGTGGACCCTGATCACAAACCCCAGGTTCAGGCTCTCCTGGTTGGTTGGTTTATTAGAGCTGCCCCCACCCTTCTGAGTCTACAGAGGCCCTTTCCTCATCTAACAGCCCTTCCAGCGCTGAGGCCCTGACATCCACCCACTGGTTGGAAGAAGTTCCCACAGTGGGTGAAGGGGTGGGAGATGCAGGAGCTGGGGAGGTGGACAGACAGGGGTTTGGTCTGGGAGGAGGATGGCTGTTCATCACCCTGAGAGCACCATCAGCTCCGGCATCAACTCCTGCCTCTGTTGAAAGGGGAATTATAGCCTCTACCCCCAGAGGACTGCGGTGAACAGTATATGAAATAATGTATATAAAATGTTTGCACAGCTCCCCACCCTTAGTAAGACCCCAAGCGGCAGTGACAGTAACAGTAACCTCTATAATAAGGATGTGGTAACAGAAGAATCAATGCTGTCTGACCACCAGAGTGAAGAAGACCCGGATCCCTGTCCTAACACATCTAATTTAACTGCTGATCCCACCCTCGGCCCCACCCGCCTGCTCCTGCCCTTACCCGGTCCATCTTAGTTAGTGATGGCTCCATCCATGTGGTTGCTCTGGCCAAAAATCCGGATGTCGTCTTAGACTCCTCACTTTCCCTCACACCCACATCCAGACTGTCAGCCCTACCTTCAAAGCACATGTAAGCATCTGACTATTTTCTCCAATTTCTCTGGTCTGAGCCACCATCGCCTCCCCGCTGACTTACTGTTGAAGGATCCTCTGCTTCCACTTTAACCTCTCCCCCTCCATTCTGCGCCACCAGTATCCAGAAGAATCAAGAAGTATGCCAGATTCTGTAAATCCCTTGCCCAAACCCTCCAGTGTCTTCTCGTTGCTCTCAGAACCAAACCCAAAGTCCTTATCACTGGCCCGACTACCTCCCTCATCTCCTCTCCTACTAGTCTTCCCTCACCCGCTTCCCACCAGCCACACTGAGCCTGTTGCTGTTGCTTAAACATGCCAGCCAAGTTCCAGCCTCAGGGCCTTTGCACCTGCTGTCTTCAGCCTGGCCCTTTCTTCCCCTGGCTAATCTCATGACTTGTACTCTCACTTTATTTATGACTCCACCCAAATGTCACCTCCTCTGAGAAGGCTTCCCTGACTACCCTACCTAAAACTCCATTCTTCCCAATGCCACCCTCTGTCACCTGATCCTGCAGGGCCTTTTCTTCACAGCACCTATCGCCTGGCACAATTTACCTGTATTCATTTACTGGGTTTACTGTTTTGTGCACACACACTTTCCCTAAGCATGTGCTATACATGGCTCCCAATCTTTTCCTTACTATTTATTCACTCATTTATTCCAGCCTGCTTGGTACTGGCCAAAGGACTGGATGCAATCATTCTGAGGTACATTAAAACAAGAGCCTCTTTCTGCTAAGGCTGCATTCCCAGTGCTTATAACACATAGTAGCTGTGCCATAAATCACATGATTAACAAGCAAGTAACTATCTTTGCACACTTTCAGTTTCTGCTCTGCAGGGGACCTGCCTTTGCATAAAGTGAGGTCTGCCTTCAGCTGGAGCTGCAACCTTCCCCTGTTGTGCTCTTTCTTCACCCAGAATACAGCTGAGAGACCCTGAACTCCTTCAGGTCTCCCTCCAGGACTCCCACAACAACGAGGCCGACTTACTGGTAGCATTGTTATTTTCTATCCAAGTGAAGTAAGTAAAGCTGTGAGTTTCAGGTACAGCTCTGTCCACTTTTGCACAGGTGTGCAGCAGGGAAGGGGGAAGCAGCCATAATTAAAGGGCATCCAGCACAATTTCGGAAAGATTCATTGTGTGATTTGGACGGAACGCCCTCCCTCTCTGGGCCTGGGTCACCCTGTGTGTAGAATTAGGACCTGAAGACTACTTGAATGCTCCCATCCTGGGGCTCCTCCAGGGTAAGGAGGGAGGAAAAGCAACTTTCTATTCCCTGCTTCATCCAAAGAGCCCCCACTCACTGATTTGGACTTCATGAGCCCATTTAGCTCTGACTGAATATGATTTAAGATGAGGACTTAGGAATTGGCTCTAGACTCCACTCCTTGCTGCCAATGCCTAGAGAGATTTTTGGGTCTACATGGTGTACTTTTAGAGAGCTTGGGCATTCTTCAGTATATTACAGCTTTCACCTCTCCCTGTGAAACTAAGCTGTGGTCTATTTCATTCATTTCCATTTCCAGCCTGGCCCTTGAGGCAGTGGATTTTGAGACATCTAAAAGAGTACTTTCCCAAGTCTCAGTTTCTTGCTTTTGATAGGATGTTATTCTTGAAATTAACTTTTTCCTTTCTAACTGTCCCCTGAGCCAGAGGTAGTATCAGTCATATGTCCTGAATGCCAATGGCTGGAGTCATTCCCATTCTCTAGTCCTGAATCACCTCTTCCAAAAAATGAGAAAAGAATCATAATAGGGGGATTTTGAGGGTCCTGTGCAAACATGGGAACCCTCATTCTAGAAATGAACAAGGGTGTAGTGAGCTCTGAAATTCTCTTCCACCAGCCTTAACTCTTCCCTCCTGCAGGTTCCCAGCTCTTAATTCCCTTCTATTTCAAGTGCGGACAAATATGAAAGTCCAGCTTCATTTGGAGAAGGATGTAGATGGCAGATACCTACTCGCCTTTGGGCACTGCAGGCTCGTTCCAGAAAGTGTATGGATCGAACCTAGAAGTTTGTGAGTTCTCCGTCTTTCTCTCTCTGGATCCAGCTGGTTATGATGAAGCCCATCTTAAGGCTTCACCTGAAAGGTGTCACCAGCAAAACAGTACCTTCCAAAATGAGCCTTTTGTATGCAGCAGGTTGTGCATCCTATAAATAGAACATCATGTCAATGAAAATATTGTAAAAATATTGTAAAAATAATAACTTTATGGACATGAAGAGAGGTTTACTGCATAGCACCGAGGACAAAGAAAAGAGGATCACCTGATCATTGGTTGGTATTTAGATATTTCTGAATTTTTTGCTATCATAAGTCATCCTGAGCATTTTGGTACATTTTTCCAAAAATAGAATTATAAATAGAATCATTTATTTATTGTAGATTCCTAAAATTATTGGAAAAGTATAAACATTTTTATGACTTTTAAATTCTAAGGCATATAATAGTTTTAAGACATTCCAAATCACTTACAAATACTTGGCGAATAGAATTGAACTAAGTGACATGTTTCTGGCTGGTATTAATCAGTTTCACTGCATATTTACTCAATACCAATTATTCTATTTGCACATTTCTCTTCAGCAGGTAGGAGATGTCATGAATGCAATTATTTTCTCTTTTTTCTTTTCTTTTCCTTTTAGCTACCAGTAGTAGTCTATGACATTTCCTTTACTAGTCTATGACATTTCCTCTTCAGAGTAACCGTTTTCAAAGGTTTGCCCTTTTATTAACTAGAGTTTCAGTGTTTTCTTATAAATTTATAATCTCTTTTTTACAGTCTTCTTTGGTAAGATTTTTCTTTTAAACTCAGGCTGACATCCACAGTTAACTGAATGCAATAGCCGTCACCAATGTATTTTATACCGTGTCTTTTTCACTTCTGCATTCTTTATTTTGACTCATCTCCCAGTCTCTCACAGTTACAAGAAAGGACTGAGTGTGGACTCCTTTCTGAAACCATACAGGTCTGGTACTGTCATGTTCAAACATAAGTGAGAACCAGGCCAGCTACAGCCTCCTTGACTCACAGCCATCTCCCCCTAGGAAGACTATATATGGCTCCCGTGTTTTTTGATACGTTGAAGAAAATAAGTCCCGTTTTTTGTGGGAAATCTGAGACGTTAGGCTGGAAGTGGTAGATCAACTGACATACATACAAGGATTTTATAGAATAAAGACACAGACCATTGTCTGAGACTTAGATTTACCCTGACCCACTAGTCACTCAAGTGACTCATTAGGGACTGAGTCACGAAAATGAAGATACCTTTTCACTGCTGTTTCCTGCTTGTTTTTCACCTCCCCTCACTGAAGAATGATAATATACCATTCTTTCCATGAATACACGACCACCTGGCCAAGGAGATAAGTTCTATTGTAGCATTAGATAATCAGAGAAATGGGAGAGTCGGCCAGAGAGGACTCAGGGTTGGCTAGAGAGGTCAGGAAGGACTTTCTGGAGGAAACCGGTTGGCTGGACCTAGAAGGGTGATAGGAGTTGAAGAAGGCTTTCCAAGAGAGAAAACAAAATAGACACAGAGAGGGAAATAAGAGGAGCAATGATAAGGGCAAGGGGATTGAAACTGAAAGATTAATTTTAAGGAGCCCTAAGAGGTAGGTCAGAGCAGGAGGGCAAGGTCACGAAGCACCCTGGAAACAAGGAGTAGACTTTGAGCAATTTGGGGTCCACTGAGCAAAGAAGTGAGATGAAGAAAGGAGGCTTTGGGAGAAATTAATCTGTTCTACCAACTTCTGTCATTCTTCATTTAGAAACACCCGGATATCCAATTTTGTTGTGGGAAACGTGGAGAAAATCCTGAAAAACCTGATCATCAATAATTTGGGAGCCAACGTAAGTCTACAAAACCAGATTACTTCAGTTTTTGAGTTTGATGCTCGGAGGTCGGTGGATTGGCTCTTCTTGATAAATTGGGGGAAAAAAATGCCCCAGGAAGGAGAGTTAGGGAGAAAGGAAATGGCATTTATTAAGCTCCCATTCTGCAACAAGACACACGTGAGGTTTTTTAGAGACATTATTTAATTCTTGAGGTCAAAATTGGCAGCTGTGTGACTGAAGGTGAGTTGATAAGCCTCACCAAGACTCCGTTTCCTTATCTGTAAAATAAGTAAAAGTAATAATAAAATTAATAGCTAATATTCTTTAAGCACACAGATACTGTGCTAAGTATCTTAGATGGATCTTCTTATCTCATTCTCCTAACAGTCTTATATTTCAGGTAACAATATTATCTCCATTTTCCAGATTTAAGAAGAAGTCTCAGAGAAGAATGACTTACCCAAGTCATATAACTGCCAATTGGCTCAGCTGACATAGGATCCCAGGGCAATCTGTCTGTCCCCAAAAACCACTTTATTACCTGATTGTTCCCTAGGATGCATTGGCTTAGAAGAAGAACTTGCCTTGATTACTCCTATTCACTCTCTGGTTGGTAGAATCCTCCTCCTGACTCTTGCATATTTCCTTGTCTTGCAGGTATGTCCCCTCATTAATTCATGGCTCTATAACCTGAACCCGCAGGTGGCTAATGAGCTGATTAGTAAGTGCTGGCAGTGGGAAGGGACAGGAACACTTTGGGAGAAAACTCCAACCCCTCCTTTCATCTCTTGTGCCCTTACCTCACCCTGACTCTTCTCCCAGATCAAAAATCCTGACCCTCCTGAGGTGGAACAGTCCCTAATAATAACAGTCCTAATGAACTCAGCCACCGTGTATTGAGGGAGTCCTGTGCGCCAAGCCCAGGGCTAAACATCTTGTTTGCGCTAGTCACTGACCCTCCACCACTAGTTAATTACATGCTACTTCCAATTCTATTCTGATCCCAAAAGCCTAGAGAAGCTGAGATATGAATGGAGGCTTCTCTGGGGGAGAAAATTGTCTCCATTGTCCTCCTCCTAAACTTTGGATGTTCAGTTATGAACAGAAAATTGGCCTAGTTTCAGCCAAGACAAAAACTGCTTCCTTCCAGTAGTTTCTACCTCCAAGCACCCAAAGTTTCCACATCTGCCAGAACCCCAAACAACCATGCAAGATTGAATCTCGGCAACTGAGAATTCCCACTTGGAATCTGCAAACCAATAGAATTGCTGGGTTGAAAGAACTCTTTCTTCCTTCACTGAATATTTACTAATTCTACCAAGTGCTAGATGCTGGAGGTTCTCTCCCAGCAAGCAGTTTTCTGGCTTCTGCTCACATCCCTCCACTGACAGGAGCTCACTGCTTATGAGGTAGGAGGCTCGAGGCAGTTAATCTAGATGAGCCTTAAAGCTCCCAAAGGTTGGTCCGCAGGCTCCCCAAAGTAAATATGAGTGGAGTAGCTCAACCAACACCCTCATCCCGCTCATACTGGGCCACCACTTTAGAGAAGTGGCCAGGCAAATGGAGACTCTGGTTGCTGTAAGGCAAACTTCCTCCATTGTCTCATTTCAGTGTATAGCTCCCAAGTGATTCTCTGGGAAGGACCGTTGTTACCAATTTATGGATGAGAAAAATGAGGTCCAGAACTATGAGTGAAATGGTCAGAATCAGCCAGTGACAAAGAGCCTCCAGCCCTAGCCTCCTGTCTCCAAGCCTTTGGCTCACTTCCCAACCCTGCCCTGCACCCAGTAAGAGCAGAGGAAACTCCCTTGGCCTCTCTGATACGTCTTCGCTCCCACTGTCTGAAGTATCTGTTTTGCATTCTAGATGTGCTGCTGCAGCAGAGCACACACCAAGTTGCCATCTAAATATCCCCAAAGTGAAGAAGCCAGGTTTGTACCAATCCGGTAAGATGTCAGAGTATCTTCCATTCCTTAGTGCTTGGCCTTTATGGTCATTATAAATGTGTGATTCATTCATTCATAAAATTTCAGTTTAGGGACCTACTACGTGCTAGATACTAGGGATACAACCATGAACAACACAAAGACTCTTCTCTCTTGGGGTTTGTATCCTAGTTCAGTGTTCTAACAATGAACTAGGAAATCAATACATAGTCAATTAAATTCCAGAGAGTGGTACTTCAAAGAAAACAAAGTAGAAGAGTGACTAGGGTGGAGGCAGGGAAGAAGGCATCAAATTAAGATAGCATAGGGCAGCAGAAGGTGCTTTGAGGAGATCTTTCACCTGAACCTGAATGATCAAGCGGAAGTTGTGCCAAGCCCCAGGGGGAAAGGACATCAGAGGCAGAAGGATGAGCGTGTGCAAAAGCCCTGAAGGAATGAACTTGCCTTTTTGAAGCAAAGAAAGAAGAACAATGTGCCTGGAGTGTGAAAGGGGCTCAGCTACAGGAAGTGTCTTTATAAGGATGCTATTTGGTATAGAAAAGAGGGAGCTTTTTGTAAAAGAGGATGCCATTATTCACTTATCATGTCTTTTTTGGGGGGTGGGGGCAATTATTTTGTGCTGAATACACTCTGCTCAAATGTCACCATCTCAGGTCTCTCAAAAAAGCATATCTGCCACTCTCTTCCCTACCTTATTTTTCTTCATGACATTCATCTGACTTCCTACTATATTACTCATTTCTTTTCTGTCTCCTGCACTAGAATGTATACTTCATGAAGGCAAAGACTTTGTCTTATTCCTTATTTTATCCCAGGTGTCAAGATTACAAAGATGGCTTACACATGGCCCTTGACCTCAAAAGCCCCCAGTGTAGTAAGGAATAAGGCAAATAAATAGGCAATTGTATATGCAAGTAAGGCACTCTGGTTGAGATTCTGTGGAAGTAGAGAGGCAAGATCCAGCAGCCCTGTCCAGGGACTTACTGGACGGCTTCACAGAGGAGGCAGGATTTAAACTGGGTGTTGAAAGACGATTAAGAGTTCCCTTGTGGGAAAAGACATTAAAGCAGAGGATACAGCATGTGCAAATACACAGAAATAGGAAAGTATCTGTGTTCTGGACAATGGGGAGAAACTCTGGGTGCATGGGGGACTAACTTAGTTATGTAGCATTCTAAGCCAATGCTGTTCAATAGAAATATAACACAAAACACATATGTAATTTTGAGTTTTTTAGTAACAACACTTTTAAAGGAAAAAGAAACAGATTATATTAACTTTAGCAAAAAAGCTTATTTACCTAGTATACCCAAAATATTGTCATGTCAACATATAATCAATATGAAAATATTAATATATTAATGAAGCATTTTCTATTCTATTTTGTACTAGGTCTTTGATAGCTAGTGTGTATTTTATACATACAGCACATTTCAATTAGGGCTAGCTGTGTTTCAAGTGCTTAACATCCACATCTGGCTATTGGATGCCATATTGGGCAGTACAGCTCTAACCAAGCTAATTTGCTGCTAGTTGCAAAACTTTGAAAGACCTAGAACATCTCATTTTATCCCCACCAATACATCACAGAAGCCCCAAACTGTGTCCCCTATATTGTATTCAGTTCACAGACATATTTTATTAATCCTAGAAAGTATATTATAAAATTTGATATTTGTATATAAAATGTGTTTTATTTATATTATTTATAATGTGTAAATAAATTTCTATTATTTATAGCGTGCATGAGTTGCCAATATTAAAAGGAAGAAATATGTCTTTTGATCAACCAGAACATCTGGCAATATTTTACATCTTTGTGTCATGAATCTGCCGATGTGAGGAGGAAGATCTGTCTTAGTTGATGAGAGTCCAAGGAACATCGAGAAATTGTTATCCAGGGAAAGGCAGAGGATGGGCAGCTGGACAGGAATGTGTTTCAGCACCATGGATAGTGGACAGCAATACTAATGTGAAAGAAGGTGGAGGAGGGGGAAAGGCTCTCAGCTCTGGCTTATAGCCTCCTTAAAAAGAGTATGAGGTTGGCTAATATCTTGATTATCTCACACAGAGTTAGATCCGGCTGGCTGGTCTCCTCCCTGGAATGTCCTCCAAGCTCCAGGCCATCATTTGTGTAGATGTTCATGTTGATTATTCACCTGCTGCCTAGAATTTCATTAGCCACCCTGGACCCAAAGATCCCCTACTTCTCTGGGTATGAAGGCTATTTCCATATAAATCCTCACCAAAATCCATGTGATGATTTCCCATAATCTACCCACAATAAATTTTTTGCAGCTCTGAACTGTGGACTGTCCAGCTTCCGTAGTTCCTTGTGAGCAGGGGCAAAAATAGCCAGAGATGGTAGTGGGTCTGATCATAACAAAAGTTTGCAAGGTGGGGGAAGATGCCTGGTTAATTTAGCTTTTATCTCAGAAATACCTGAACACTCTGACCCAGAGTTTCCCCAAAGCTAAGGAACAAGGCTTCCTGTTTCAAATAAGATGTTTTCTGAACTGATTCTGTGACCTTGGGTAACTACAGCCTCTGGGCCACAGTCTCCCCACTGTGAAAGGACAATGTTGGTCTAAGTGCCCTCAGGCAAGAACAGTCTACAAGTTGTGGTTTATGGAAGAAAGTTTATCTCTGTCATGGTAATTCCATTTTTCTTCTCTGTGTCACAAAACTCCTTAAAAGACATAGATATTCACTACCTTGACTTCTTTATCTTCATCCATTGCTCAATTTTGGATAATCTGTCTTCTTCCCCCAACTCCTCAAAATAACTTGTCCTAGGTCATCTATGAACTCCTTCAAGGCCAGTACCAAGGAACGCTTATTCACTGTTCATGTTCGTCCATTCACCAGCATTTAACACTTTGGATGACTACTTCAACCTACTCCCCACCTGCTCCACCTCCTCTTTTTCTTCCTTATTACTACCTTGATTCATGCCTGGCACTCTTCTGTGTCTTTAACATACATTACATCACTTACTCTTTTAAATAAGCTTTGTTGGTTATTAAGATTTTGCCTCTCACATCCAAATCTATTGTTCTGTACTCTGCTTAGTGGTGTTGGTCTGGGACTCTGCAAACCACATATCTTCTTTGCTGGTTTGCTTCTTGTTAGAGTCCGCCAATAGAGTTTGCTAGAGGGAGACTGCAAAACTGGAAGAGGAGAAAAGAAAGCTCCTCTCTCCTGTTTGCTCCTATTCCTCTAAGCATCACCTGCAAATGATTCTTTACCCAGCTAGGGAAGGTGGGTTTGAGCTTATCCATTTTTTTTAATGCTCCTAAAACCAGCCTTATTGAGCCCCTTTAGAATACTGCACCAGCCAACAGGTATCCCTTCCTCTGAAGTTTTCTCCCCAGCTTAATGGGGTTCCTCCTTAAAGATCCTCAAAACTCATCCCCACCACTTTTTGTTACCACAAGACCCATAACTAAGTTCAGATATCAGCAGGCTCCAGGGGGATAAAAATAAAGGATGGAATAACTTATGTACTTAAAATTGTTGCAATTTTTAGCTAATTTACATAAGCAGATACAGGGAATATTTTAGCAATTTATTCTAAATATGTTAGACAAAGGAAGATAGACTATAGCACTGGGTTGTTCTTAATTAATTGATGGGTACATTTATCAGAGGTTCTAGATTTAATATTAGATCACACAGCAGAAAATGGCTTAATAGTTCACTGTGCTGATTACTCGAAACTGAACTCAACAATGGCCTTCATTCAGTGAGGTTGAGATGCCAGAACTTCCCAGGTTGAACATAAAGTAAGGCTTTACTTAAAGTAAGTCTCCCAAAAGTTTAAGGAGATGGAACCTTTGGAGTGGATTTATCTTTTGCAAACATATGCACCGACACCATTACATCTCCTGAGGGAGCCTGAAGATCAATCTCTTTACTAGGAAATTGAGAAATACTTTAGTAAGGAGAACATCAGCATCCTTGAAGTGCTCTGTGATGGCTGTTTTCTGTTGCTTGGGAAATGCTGCCATTGAGAAGGACTCCCTGATTTCAATAGGGATCGTGAGGTAAAGATAACAGACAGCAAGTGCAGAGCTTAACTGGCAGAAAAAAAAGGTGGCATGCTTATTGCAATGGATAGCAAGGATGAATTGGTAATCAGAATATTTGGCAATTTCTAATTGATCACAGTTCCCCTATAAAGGAAATAGATGGTCCCTCTACTAAATGTTAATTGATCAGGGGGATTTTCAGGTTTGGAATCCAGAAACCTGACTCGGGTTGCCAAAATGGAGAATCAGAGCCTCTAACCCAATTTCCAGTTATAAGCCAGTTCAGAATCAGGAAACCATTGATCAAAGGGAAAGCAAAAGATCTGGCAATATTGCCATTGTAAATACAGTAAATCTTTTTCAAGTCTTTCCTAAATTGGCCTGTTAACATTTATTAGAATCATAGTTTACTATGAAAAAATACTCAAACTTCTAAGAATGTGAGATACTGGCTCTGAATTTGTTATTTTCCAGGAACTCAAAATGCCTTTATGATCCACCAGTTAGAGTGGGCTTATGGTTTTCGAGTGATAAATGGGGTTCTGGCACAAGTTTGATTCAAAGTGGGCCAGCTAATTATAGGGACCCGTTCTGGGATTATTTCCCCAGTTCATAAATGTGTAATTGGAATAGACATAATTAGCAACTGGCAGACTCCCCAGCTGGCTCTCTGATCCATGGAGTGAGAGGAGGAAATGCCAAGCAGAAACTCCTGGAGCTTTCTCTTGTAAAAGGATAATAAACCAAAATCAATTGGGGGAAATTAAAGAGACAAAGGCTATCATTTAAATTAGAGAGAAAAAAGGATGATGATACTTGTATCAGACAGGATTAATTCAGAGAAGGAGAAAGAGAAGGAATTGGCTTACATGATTACAAGGGTTGGTTAAGCAAGACCAAAAGGCATAGGTCAAGCCATCAGGAAAAGAAGATGAAGGGCTGAAGCTGCTGTCCACAAGAAATATTTCTTCTTTTTCTCCTTCTCCTCCTCCTTTTCCTCCTCCTCCTTTTTCTTCTTTGTCTCTCTGTATCTCTCTTCCTCCCCTTAGCCTTGCATTAAAGATCTTCTGACTGATGGAATTAGTCCCACCTAAATTATCCAGTCATCTCATTATGGACTTTAATTACATCTGAAAACTCCCTTCAGAGTAACACCTAGATTCAGATGTGATTAAATGACTGGGGACATTAGCCTAGCTAAGTTGACACATGGGGGAAAAAACTTACCCCACCCCCACTTAACAGGACTGTTCACTGTCCACAGCTCCTGGCATCTGGGATACACTGTTGCCCTGGAAAACATTTTCTGCCCTTATACCAAGTTGTAGGAACCATCAGAATCAGCTGGCTTTTACTTGGCAGTGTTATCTGCACACCTTCATAGTTTTCCTTTGGGCTAGTCAGCAATCTTGCTCTCTACCATAATATAATCTGCAAAAATCTTGATTATTTTGATATCATAGAACACCACATATGCCCAATACAATGTTAACATTATGCTTATTTGACTTGAGGAGTAGGAATCAGCAAGCATTTAAATGCATTAACAAAATAGACATGAGTAGAAAGGTAAGACAGGATCTCATGAAAACCCCAGACCCCATTACTTTGATGACATTTCTGAGAGGACTGTGGTTAAGAGCATGTCAAGATATCCCTTTCGAGATTAAAAAAAACAAATTGCCGTGCCCTTGCAATGCTTATTCTTACAATAAGGCACAAAGCTTCATGGCCATTTTAATTTTTAAGGCAACATATACCACAATTACAAGTACTTTTCTGATGCATTTGCTGAGTAACTTCTTTAAGCATCAGATTTGAGTAGGAATGAGTGCAAGAAAAGTCTCTCCAGCAAACAGTGCAAACTTCTCTGCCACTTTGTCCTTATGACCTAGGCAGGACCAATGATAATTTTACAGTATCTTTAGCAAATGAAGATGTGGAGTGGATGTTCTGGAACGCTCTAATAAAAGAAACACAGCGCACCAGGACTTTTGGAGAAAAGTACTATCCTATTCTGCAGATAACTGCTTTGATTTAGAAGAACAGCTCCTGTCTTGCTACTGAGTCCTGGTGGAGATGAATATCTAACCAGAGGACATCAAATGACCATGCAACCTGAGCTGTCCCTCATGGACAATGTGTAATCTGATCTATCAAGTCTTCATATTGGGCACCCACAGCAACAATCCTTCTCCGTTTGGAACAGTATATAAGAGATTATGCCTGGGCAGGTCCTAAAGTCACAAGCAGTTTTTATGAGTAGATGACTCATATATTTGACTCCTTGTAAAGAAAAAAACACATCATTATTTTCATTTGTGTTACATACAGTACTCTCAAATATTATCCACCAATTCTGACATTTCAGACACCAGATGTGTGAGTTTTTCCCACACATCAAGAAATCCTGCTGGCTATCCTACAATTGAACTCAGTTCTGATACTATCTACTTGGAGATGGCGTTAAGGGCACAGGTTAAGGGTTCAGTCCTACAAGAACACCCCCTCTGTCTTCATTAGGGGTCAATCACAAGTCCAGACTGTTATCTGTGCTTCATGAGCCACAGGCTGTAGATCGGAGTTTCCCATGACCCCGTCCTTTGGTCCAATTAATTTGTGAGGGCAGCTCACAGAACCCAAGAAACTGCTTACTTACTAGGTTAGCAGTTTATTGTAAAAGGATGTAACTCAGGAACAGCCAAATAAAAAAGATGACTAGAGCAAGGTATGTGGGAAGGAGTGTAGAGCTTCCATGCCCTTTCTGAGCACACATGCATCTTTACACTTTTACCAAGCCCAGAACCTCACCAAACCCTCTCCTTTTGGGTTTTTATGGAGGCTCCACTATGAAGGCACGATTGATTAAATCACCGGCCATTAGTGACTGATTCAATGTGCAGCATCTCTCCCATCCCTGGAGGTCAGTGAGGTGGGACTAAAAGTTCCAAACCCATATCATGTGTTTGGTTCCCCTGGCAACCAACCCCCATCCTTAAGGGCTTTCCATTAACATAAACTCAGTTGTGGTCAAAAAGGGCTTGTTATGAAAAATAACATTTGATGGCTCTGGAACTACTTCAGGAAGCAATGACAAAAGACATAGTATTATAACAAAACATGCTCCCATGGCTCCTATATAGAAAACAACAAGAGTTTTAGGAGCTATGTGCCAGGGACGGTAGACAGACCAAATATATATTTCTTATTATAAATCACATCACACTCCTTGTGCTGCATTGCTTCTTATCCCCCAACACATCCCTCTGGCTTCATGGTTGGTGACTGAGAAGAAAAAGATCTTGAGCTTATTTTACAGGTGGTTCTGCACATTGTGATGGATATGACTGGAATGACGTTAGCTGCTTTATTTGTCTGTTGCATGAACAAGAGCAAAGCCCACCATCTGATCAGAATTGCAAGCTCCCTCCAGGCCCTAGACCATCATAGCCTTGGTTGCCATTTAGCAACCCCCCCTCCCCAGTTGTAATTCCTGCATGCTAGAATTGCAAAAACAGCCCTATGCTCATTTGCAAATGTGCTCAGGAGGGGTGGCTCCTTGACATGCTGTGCACTTCCAGTGCACATCTCTGGGCTCTTCATATTTGGTGTCATTCACTCCACCAGCTTCCCTAGCTTACGGATGAGGAAACTGAGGCTCAGAGAGGTGAAGATGAGGATGACAGCAATCAGCAACTTGGTTTTTTGGCACTGCCCTGAACACAATTCCCTTTAATCCTCACTACAGCCCTGCAATATTACCCTCCTCGTTTAACAGATCTGGAAGCTGAATATACCAAGAGAGAAAGCCAGGATTTGCACTCTAGTCTGTATGACTCAGAAGCCCAGGCTCTTAACGGCATGTAGTTATGCATTCAGCTGTCTCCAAATTCAGGGCTCACCCTTGAGCAGTGCCTTCCTTCTCCCTTGACATGCACCAGGCTCAGGAAGTCTACGCCCTCCACGTCATCATTTCTTTAGACTCAGTGGCCCTGAGAACCACAACCTGTGATGAGGCGGACTGACAACCTCCTCCACCCTCAGTTCAGATTTCCAAAGAGCCAAGAACAATAGAGCCCACTCATCTCCAATTTTCTTGGCAAAGACTAACAAAATCCACTGGTTACACAAGACCAGGAAAACTAGAAAATTACATTTCAAAGTAATTGATATTCTACAAACATCTCCAAGGGGAGTATGAACCCTGAGAGAGGATCTCAAATCACGAAAGCCATCACCCTGAACTAAAGCTTTCAATTTACAAAACCAGAAGTGAAGTGTCCAAGGATGGCCTGGGGCTTCCGTGAAATTTACACAGGACCCAGCCCGTCCCCCACAGCTGGTAGGGAGAGTACAGGGAGTGGAAAGTACTTTTGTCTCTGAGCTTACAGCAGCTCAGTTGAGGGTCCCAGACCCTCAAGACCTGTGCAGCTGCAGGAGAGCGGAGGAGGGACAGGGTAGTGGGAGATGAGGTCAGAGAGGACACCAGAGACCCTGCAAGGTCTGGAAGGCATCGCTCAGAGTTGGATTTCTGCTCTGAGTGCAATGGGAAACTTTGGAGGGTTTTCAGCAGAGGAGTGCCATGGTCTGACTCCTGCCAATTTTGACCTCAAGAATTAAATAATGTCTCTAAAAAACTTCACGTGTGTCTTGTTGCAGAATGGGAGCTTAATAAATGCCATTTCCTCTCTCCCTAACTCTCCTTCCTGGGACATTTTTCCCCCCAATTTATCAAGAAGAGCCAATCCACCAACCTCCGAGCATCAGACTCAAAAACTGTGTGCAAAAGAGATTGTGGGCAGGCAAGGGAAGAAGCTGGGACAGCAAGTAGGCCACCCCCTCAATCACTCAGGCCAAGATGATGGCAGCCGAGGAGTTGTTAAATGTGATCAGATTCTGGAAGGTGCTGACAGGATTTCGTGACAGATGGGTCATGAGAGATAAGGAAAGCTGGGTCAAGGGGGACTCCAGGGGCTGGGGCTGGGGCAGCTGGATGGATTGGGATGCCATTTCTTGAGACGGTGAGGATGGGGATATTTGGACTGAATTCTCTATGATCCTCAAACCCAGAGCAGCAAGGTAAACTTAATGCTTTGGCTTTAAGGCTCTTTGTCCACTTCCTGTAAATCTTATTCACAAACTATCCATCCATTCATCCATCCAATTAATCCTTCATTCCTTTGTATCATTCAACGAACTATCACTAGTTTACCATGTGGTAAACATGGGAGGCATGGGAGGATTAATTAAACTTACATCCTGCACTCCAGAAACATAATTTGGTGGGGGATTCAGAGATTAGCCATCCTCACTCATTCATGCGTTCATTCACTTAGTCACTTAACCAACAATCATCAGCACTTCATTTCTGGCAAGTAAGCATTGTGGTAGGCACTGCAGATGATCCTGCCCTTAAGAATGTCTTAGTCCAATTGGAAAGCCTTGGATTAGCCACCCTCATCTCTTCATTCATTTATTTTTCACTGAGGAGTCCAGCCCTCCAGCCCGTGCAGGATCTGGGAGAGGACTCCCACTGGATGACCCAACAGTGGGCTCTACTGGGTGTCTCCAAGCAACAAGGCTTCCCTCTAGATCTCTGGCCTCTCCGCAGGGTTCCACCTGCTGCCCTCACCATGTGAGCAAGCCCCGTGGCAGCTGCCAGAGCCCATCACGACACCTCCCCTCAGCAAGCTGGGGGCTAACGCTGGCATCATCTTCCTAGAGAAAACCATGAGTCCATCCATCCAGGTGGCCCGCCTTGCAGCCATCCACCTGGGTACCATCTGACCTTTCTTGATACCCACAGGTCCCAGAACCCAAGATGCATTCACTCTGGAGGCTCCTGGTCATCCTCGGCTTGCTGGCCTTGCCCTCGGCACTGCACAAGCAGCACTGGCCTAGCCTGGTCAAGGCCCACACAGACAGCAAATCTGCTCTGGCGACAAGTAAGCTAAGCCCATGCCCTGTCCGCTGTCATGGGGAGGGTGGGGAAAGCACTGTCCGGGCGCCACCACTGACTTGCTGGATGACCTGGAATCAGTTACTTACCCTCTTTTCTTCCTTTTTTCTTAGACCTAAAGTACAGAAAACTGAGGTTGAGTTGATCATATGCTTATTCATAGTGCACTATCATTATCATGAACCATGGCGAGGTCCCTATTGTGTTTAATTTTATGTTATTTTCCCCTTTATCTTATATCCTCTCTCCCATTCCCCTCTTCCTTGGCAGGCACTGCAGTCTGTTTAATATGTGTGTTCAAGTGTATCCATATCCTTATAAAACATGCAGTGTTTTGATTTACATAAATGGTATTGCCATATAGATTTCATTGTTTTTTACTGCCTTCACTGGACACTACGCTGTTAACATCTGTTGCTTCAGCCTGGTGCAGGAAAGTCCATGAAATTCATCCATTTCACCACCCCTTCGCCATTTTCCTAGGGATGAACAGTTGTCTCTAGATCCCTACTATTATAATCTACAATGAGATGAACATTCTCTTAGGATCTGTGGAAGAATTTCTCTGGGATATATCCTCAATGGGGATGGCTTGTCCCTAGGCCAGAAGCAAACTGAATTTAACTAAAGACTTCTAGATTGCTTCCTAGAGTGGCTGTGCTGGTCTACATCTGCTCCAGTAACAAACAAGCATGTTTCCCCACACTGGGGAGAATCCACCTCTCCATTGTATCAGTCAGCTCGGGCTGCCACAGCAAGATTCACAGATCAGGTGGCTTGAACAATACACACTTACTTTCTCACCGTTCTGGAAGCTGGAAGTTTAAGATCAAGTTGCCCACAGGGTTGGTTTCTGGTGAAACCTCGCCTCCCGGCTTGCAGATGGCCGCCTTCTCAGTGTGTCCTCACATGGCCTTTTCTCTGTGTGTGCACAGAGGGTGAGTGAGTGCACTCTGATATCTCTCTCTCTTTTTATTAGGATGCCAGTCCCATTATTTTAGGGCCCCACTTTGAGGAACTGATTTATCCTTAACTCCTCCTTTAAGAGCCCCATCTCCAAATATAGTCATGTTGGAGATTAAAGTTTAAAATACACTAGTTTGTGGAGGAGGAGTACAATTCAATACATAACATCAACTTTCTAATTTTTTGCCAGTCTAATGCATATTTGAACGATACCTAATGGTTTTAGCTTGACTGTATCTGATTAGTGGGAAGATTAAGCAATTTGACTTATTTTTTTAGCCATTGTGACTTCTTTGAATTTCCTGTTCTTATCTTTTGCCCGTTTTCCTATTTGCTTCCCTGGGGTTGTTGTTGTTGCTGTCATTTTGATCCTCTTTGATTTGAGGAGACGTACATTTGTTCGTGATGTTAGTCCCTTGTCGGGTCTAAGTGTTGCTCACGTTTCTCCCAAACTGTCATCCTTTATCTCTGTTTGGAGATCCTTCACTGAACAGGAATTTTTTCAAACTCAACAAAATTTCATCTCATGGTTTATATTTGGTGAGTCTTAAGCCCTTGTCTCTTCCCCAGACTTGCTCTACTTTTTTTTTTTCTAATAGCTTTATAGGAGGCAGTCTGGAAGCCATGTTTATGTATGCTCATAGAGATAACAGCTTCACTTCTCTCCACGTGAGTCCGTTTTCTCAACCCATCTGCCAAATGATCAAGTTTCCGAACATGCGGATCCCTTTTTGAGTTCTGTATTCTGGGTCTGTGTAGCTGTCTCTACACCAATAACATAACACTTTAAATACTACATCTTTGTAAAATTTTGTTTTATCTAGTAGACCTTTCTTCTTCCACATGAATTTTTGACTGTGTTGAGTTCTCCCCAAAAGAAAAAAATCTTCTGGAAATTAACTAATTTAACACTAAATTTGTTTACTAATTTAGAGAGAATTGTCATTTTTGCCGTATTAGGTCACCCAATTACAAACTTAGTGTATCTTTCAATTTGTTCCGATTGTGTTTTATACCCTTTAGTAGAATTTTGAAGTTCTATAAATGGTTTGAGCATGCTTTATTAAATTGATTCCTAGAGAATCTGTGGTATTTTTTGCCACAGTGAATCTTACCTAATTTTCTGTTCTATTTTCTAGTTGATATTGCTGGTATAGGCAAGATGAAAGTTGTTGATTTTTTAAAAATTAATCTGCTCCCCCCAAGTCTTGCTGACTTCTTATTACTTCTGATAGTTTGTCTTATTTATTCTGTTTAAGTTTCTATGTAGAGGATTATATCATCTGCAAATTGACAGTTTTATCTTTTCTCTTCTAAACCTTATCTTTCTTGTGCCTTTTTCTTATCTTGCAGTACAGCTAGGCCTCCTATAGGGATGGAATATGTCAGAATTCTCCACTAAGTATATTTTCTGTAGGTTTTTTGAATATAGTTTTATCATGTTAAGGAAATCCCCTTATATTCCTAGTTTCCTAAATTTTTCTTAATCATAAAATCAGTGTTTGTCTTTAACAAGTGTTTGTCTGCATCTAAAAATTAATGAATTTTTTCTTCTGTTCCATTCACTTAATAAACTGTATTAATAGATTTTCTTATGTTGAACCGAACCTAGCTTTCCCGGAATAAACATGATTTTTTAATAACATACCATATATTTATAACGTACTATAATGTATTTATAATGCATCAAACTAAAATTTATACTTTACAATGCAATGTGATTTTTTTAATGTACCATTAGCTATTAGATTTGTTAACGAACAATTTATTTAGGATTTTAGCAAATTTTTCATGCACAAAATCGATGTGTGACTTTCTTTCCTTGTACTGTTCTTGAAGCAAGTTGTATTAGCCTCATAAAATCAATTTGCATCTTCTTTTTCTATTTTCTTTCACCAAGCATAATTTCATAGACGAAGAAGGTGGGTCTCAGCGTTGGGGGCAGGGGATGACTCAGCCAATCTCAGCAGAAGCGTGTGTGCGCCAGCCTGGGCCTCTTGGCTTCACACCCCCACTTTTGCAGGACATCATACAATGTCACTTTCCAGTTATTGCCCAGGGCCTCATGAAGCACAATACAGAGAGCCGAATCCAGAACATCCGCTCCCTGGACAGTCTGAACGCCTCCGGGCAGATGGTCCCGGGGGTGGTGGGCTGGCTAATTGGCAGCAAGAGCCTCCAGCAGCATGCAGAAGGCAGGTGAGACCCTGAACCCCATCCCCTGCCCCGGGACTCTTTATAAAGCTCTAGGGCAGAGGGCAGAGCTCAGGGCCTGGAGGGGCAAGGCCTGTGAAGAGGGAGGGAAGGAAGACTGAAAGGAGGAGATGTAAGGCCCAACACCAGGATGAGCTGGGGCCCAGGACAGGGGGTCCCTGGAAGAGGAGGCGTAGCAGGGTAATTTAAAAGTGAAGGCTCACTAGTAAAATGTCTACATTTAAATCCTGGGTCTGCCACCAATTTGGGGGAAATTCCTGGACCACTGTGGCCTCATGTATAACGTGGGTACCCAGAGCACAGCCTGGATAAACATCTGAGGAGCCAAAGGAACTCAGATGTTTGAACCCCAGTCTATTGCTTGAATGCTGTGCGACTCTGGGCGAGGCATCTGAGCTCCCTGAGCTTCAGCCTTGGGCCCTCATCGGTGAAATGGGCATGATTGTCCTGCCTCCTAGACCTCTTAGACTCTTTCCCTGCAGCCCCTGGTGGTTGCACAACTATTGGCATAATTAACCTCTCAGAACTGGGCCTGTCCTCCACCTCCATTTTCGCTCCTTCCTCTCAGTGGATACAGGCCTCCTCAGCTGCCCCGGCTCAAAGTTGCTCAACTGTAACCCTGTTATTCCAGCCTGTGGTGCCCCTGACCTACCTTCTCTCTGATTTGAATCTGTCATTCTGTCCATTGTCACCAGCGCCAGTCCTCCCCAGGGGGAGCGTCCCTTGATGTGTGCAGCCTCAAATACATTCCTTCATTCATTTCTTTGACAGTTGTTATAATAATTCATTGAGCCCCTACTGCGTACCAGCACCTCGGCTGGGTACTGGGAATACAGTGATAAACAGACCCACAGTCCTTGCCTTTTGGGATCCTACATCCTTGTCAGTGAGAGAGACCATGAAAGTGAATAAGTCATTTCAGGTGAAGGGATGTAACATGAAGACAAACTTAGCAAGGTAAGGGGTGAGAATGAAAGGCCTGACCAGGAGGATCTTTCTAAAAAGATAACCCCTTAAGTAGAAACTTAGGAAGGACTTGGGGCACAGGCAGTGCAAAGTCCCTGAGGTCGGAAGGAGATCATTGTGTTTGAGGACGAGAAAAAGTCCTGTGTGGCTGGGTGAGCAAGGGGGAGGGTGGAGGGAGGTGGGGCTGCAGGGACTGGTGAGGCCAGACTCTGCAGGTCTTAGGGGCTGTGATGCAGATTTTGAATCTTACTGCAAGAGCTTTGAGAAACCAGTGGAGAATGCTGGCGTTAGGGCCCCTCCACCTGCCACCTGGAGAATAATTTGGGGAACAGCCAAGATCGTGGCTAGGGGCCCAGAGAGAAACTAGAGCACCTCCAGGCAAGAAGTGATGGCCACCTGGACCAGATGGAAGCGCCAGAAGTGATGCGAAGTGGCCCAGTTTAGGATACATTTTGCAAGCAGAGCCAACGTGATTTGCTAATGGGTTGAATGTGGAGGTGAGGGATGGAAAGAAATTGAAGACAGCTTCCAGGGTTTGGGCCTGCGACCTCTGGACAGGTGGTGGTCCATCCACTGAGAGGGGGAGGCTGGGTCTGAGAACAGGCCCAGGGTCTGGGTCTGCAGATGGCTGTGGGTTTCACAAGACAGTTGTGTGGAACTGTTACCGGCAGGGATGGCTTGCCGCCCAGGACTCCTGCAGGGGACTCTTGCCCTCAGAGCATCTGTAAAAGGTTCTGACTCCAAATCCCACTGCCAGGCCCTTTTAATAGATGGGCCAGCCTTGTCTGTCAGTACAAGGCCTTGAGGTCCAAGGTCCTTCACTCTTGCCGCGCCTCTTCTCTTCCCTTGTGTAGTGCCAACATCACCAACGTTCAGCTAGACTATGGCAGGATCCGGACGTCTTTCCATAAGGAGTGGTTCTTGGCAAACATCTCACTTGGATTTGATATTGACTTGAGACTGTGAGTTATACAGAAACGGGGTCTGAGAGGCACTGTTTCTCTTCACTTGGAACCTGGGAGTCAGGGAGGAGGGAGAATTTGGTAGCCTGGGAAAACTAGATCTTTCTGACGCCAACCAGGTTTCAAATCCTGGTTTCTGAACTCTTTTGCTGTGTGACCTTAGGCAAGTTACTTCACACCTCTGAGCTTTGGTTTCTTCAGCTACAATATGGATGGCGATCACTGGTCAGTGGAGGCAGGTCATTTGCTCATTTACACCTATGTGAGTTCCCTATGCTGATATAAAAAAAGAGAGAGGGAAACTCTTTAATGATCTCATCACCCTGCCTATTTCCTGTTTAAACTACACTTTAACATCTGCTGCCCCTCCAAAAAGGGAGGTCTCCTCTTAACGGTAAAGAGTTTTAGAATGAAATTAACTCTCCACTTCTGAATTTTCAAAGGCCCACTAATCTGGTCTATTTAAAGGGTTTTCAGATTGAAAATGCAGAAAAATGGCTAATAACATTTTTCTCTTTAATCACTGACCGAAGAATTTAACATGCAGGCAACACGGAGCCCACTGGGCTGGTTTGTTGAAAGAGCCACTCTTCATGTTGGCTGTTTTCTCCTCCTTCTATTTTTCTCTCTGTCTCCTGCCCTTCCTCCCATACATCCCTCCCCCAGGCCCTTCAATAACCAGATCATAAGGACACACGCACACATGAACCTCGCTGTGGAGTTCCGGCTGGAGAAAGACGAGTTTGGCCGGAGGGATCTGGTGATAGGCCACTGCCGCGTGGAGCCCAGCAGCGTCCACACGAAATTCCTCACTGAGTAAGGTCCCAGTGGCCCCTCTCCAGGGCCAAGCCCCTCCCTCACTGGCCCCAGCCACGACCGCACCACCTCCTGGTTGAGCCCAAAACAGATCTCACCCTTTCCCCTGGATCTGCTCCTCCTCCTGCATCTGCATCCCAGGGATGTCCTGCCACCTCCCAGAAGCCAGCCCCTCTTCATCATTTGTCATCAATGACCTCCTGGCACTCCTCACTTACTGCCTTTCTCTCCAGCCCTGCAGCCACTGCCCTGGCTCAGAATCCACTTCTTGGACCATTGCGGGAGCCTCCTTTGGTTTTCCCTGTCTCAGACCTCACCTCCTTCACTCCATTCTCCCCTTGCAGCAGACATAACTTTCTAGCCCAGAAATATGGTCATGTTCCCCAGCCTCAGTTCCAAACCCTCCAATGGTTCTCCAATGCCCTCTGGATGAAGAGTGAACTCCTGGGTGTCACTCAAGGCCCTCCTTGTCCTGTCTCCTGCCCCATTCTGCAGCCCTGTGCCCTCGAGTCCTTCTGAAAGATGTCCCCTCGATCAACACGCCATGCATTTCCACACCAGCGTGCCTGGGCACATGCTGATCCTTTTGCCTGAATGCTCCTCCTTCTTTGAAGCTCCTCCTCCTCACTCATTCATTCAACAGATACTTACTGAGAACCTGCTATGTGTCAGTCACAGCGTACTTGATGCTAGGGATACAGTAATAAGTAAGATAGAAAAATAAATCTAAATAAAGATCTATAGACTGGCTGACCCAAGGATATCAATGTCAACAGACTTGGAGTCCCTCAAGGGCAAGATTTGTGTCTTACTTCTCTCTGTAATTCCAGCTCACTGAAAGCAACTAGGTCTTCAGTGGATGTTCATTCATTTATTCATCAGACATTCACTGAATGCCTAGATCATGCCAGGCAGCCACAAAGAGGAGAAAGACTGAACTCTGAAGTGCTACTGACCTGGTTCTAATCTAATCAGCACTTACTAGCTGTACAACCTTGGGCAAGACACATCACCTCTCTGAGCTGCCCCACTGACTATTGCTTACAATGACGCCCCTTACGTGGGGCTGGCTGAGGATTAAATGGCTGTGTGAGATGTGTGCCACACACGGCCCCTGGCGTTAGTATTGCCTGTATTTATCTGTTCTGTTCCGCACATAATACCTCTCTTTCTAGAGATATCCCACCAAAGATAAAACATTTTCTCCGCAACCTCAGAGAGAACCTGGAAAAAGTTATCCCACACCTGATAGAAAGTCAGGTAAGTCTGAGAAAAATATTTTCGCCTTGGGCATCCTTGAGTCGGAGGGTCAAGGCATATTTATTGACATTTCAGCAAAGAATTGGGCTTTAGAACCTGAGAAATCTCAATTAAATGTTTCAGTTTTGCCATCTACTGGCTGTGTGTCCTTGGGCAAATGACGCAGCCTCCCTGAGCCTCAGCTTCCCCACCTGAGGAATGGTAACCTTCACAGTTTCAATTTCGCAGAGATGTCACAAGGATGCAGGGGGACAAAGCATGGAGGAGCTGTGCATGGCACCTGGCACGTAGTTGGGGCTCTGCACAAGGGAGTCACTCTTGCCATGAGTCCTTGTGGAAATCCAATGGCCTCTGGCCACAAGCCCCCCAGTTTTCCTTTCCCAGTCCCTGCTCTGACTCTTTGCTCTGTGCTGGTGGCCCAGGTGTGTCCTCTGATCGATGAAATCCTCAGGCAGCTGGATGTGAAACTCCTGAAAAGCCTCATGGGTGAGTGGGTGCTTGTGTCCCTCTGGGGAGGGGGTGCTCAGGATGCGAAAATGGCCACAAAAGAAGCCTTGGCTGCCGCCCCCACTGAGCCTGCTCAGGGGTGTCCACATGTGCTCTGAGGTGACCATATGATGGGGTCCATCACTGTCCCCCGAGAGAGCTCGGACAGCAGAAAGCACCCCTCAAAAGCAGGCTGTGCCCTCACCAAGTCACCCAAACCACCAGGTGACCAGAGATTCTCCCAAGATCTCCACTCAATCCTTTAGGGAGCACTGGCCCCATCCCACCTGAGCCTATCCCCTACTCCTGCTGCAGATAAAGAGATACAGTCCTCACCTTCACAGAGCTCTCAGTGCATGGAAGACACAAGAAGCAAAGAACTAGATATCAACTGAAGAGTTTTAATGCGAATGCTCCTGGCACAGGGCCTTGGTTGGCAGGGATGGATGAGAGACACCCCTTCAGTGTGGACCTGGGGTTGGAGGGCAGACACTTGGTGACTAACTCTGCCTCTTCTCCTTACAGAGCAGGAGACTGCTCATGAACTCAACCAATTTTGAGTCCAGCCAACCTTCCACGAGCCAGACTCCAGTGTCCTCCCACGGTTCACTGATAATCAGAAGGAGATTCCACCTTCGGGGACATGAAGTCTCCCTCAGAGTGGGGCTTCTGCTGCCCCGAAAGCTTTTAACATAGGCCCTGTGGACCTCCTGTCTTCTTCCATAATAAATTCTAGCTCTAAAGTGTGCAGAGATCCCCTGCTGGGCCCTGAGGTTTGGGTTCCAGAAGTTAGACCTAATGAAGGTTCATCTCAAGACTAAGTATACCTGGGTTAGCTCGTCAACCCAGGAATGCTAGAGAAAACACTTTCCTTTCCTGTAATTTGCAGCTAGAAACCCATCAGTGCAGAAGAGGTCTTGTTGGGGCTTCCCAGTCCTTCATTCATTCAACTTGAGATTTTCTGAGCACCTAACATGTGCCAAACACTTCGCTGGGCCCCAAGGGGGTGTGGGAAAATGGTGACAGAGTGGTAAGTATAAACACTGGCACCAAACGGATCTGAGTTCAAATTCAGCTCTGCCCAATGAGAAGTTCTGTGAGGGTGTGGACATGTGCCTCAGGGTGACCAATGACCCCCAAGGCCCCAGCCGAGGCCTGGCACAGAGTGTGAACTCAGCAAATACCTGTGGTTAAACGTGGGTGAATCCCAATGTTCTGACTCACTAGCTGTGATGGGGCTGAGACACATTAACTTTTGGTCTTCCTCCCCTGCAAATGGGAGTGGAAATCTTCCAGGAGATGGAGCAATGGGAGCCTTCAGACTGCTGGTGGGAGGTGAGTTGTGCCAGCACTTTATACAACTCGGTTACAGCATCTTCTGAAGTGCAGCCTATAACTCCCCCAACCCAAAATCCCATGCCTAGGTACATGCACCCTGGAAACACGTGTACGTGGCCACTGCAGGACATGTCCAAGGTGGTTCATAGTAGAGGTAGTCATAACAGCCCCAAAGCAAAAACTCACTAAATGTCTATCAAAACAATGGGTAAATAGAGTGGGTAAGTGTCTTGCAGGAAAGTCACCAGCAGAATGCTCTACAGTAATGAACATGACCTACACCCACACACCACCACACGGATGGCTCTCACACACCTAACGAAACCAGGAGCGAAAAAAGCACACATCTCCCATTTACATGAAGCTCAAAACCAGCCAACCTGCTCCATCCTGTCAGAGATCCAGAGAATGGTCACCCTCGGGGAGAGGGTTAGTGAATGGGAGGGGCGTGAGGAGCTTCTGGAGGGTTGGTAACGTTCTGTTTCCTGATCTGAGTACTCATTATGGGGAGGGTGTTCAGTTTGCAAAAATTCATTGAACTATTCACTTCTGTGCATCTTTCTTCTGTATGTTTTACTTAAACCAAAAAAAAAGTTTGAAAAGAAAAAGCATTTACCATGCAAGATGTTTGTAGGAGTATGTGAAAAAAAATTTTGCAATATGTTTAGCATGCACTAGCTCCATAGGAAATGCTTATTTTTTAATCTTTACATTTTTTAATTCCTATTTTTTATTGAAGTGTAATCAATTTACAGTGTTAGTTTCAGGTACAGCAAAGCGATTCAGTTATACATGCATATGTATATATTCAGATTCTTTTCCATTACAGCTCATTACAAGAAATAGTTCCCTGTGCTATATAATAGGTCCTTGTTGTTTATTTATTTTATATATAGTAATGTGTATCTGTTAATCCCAAACTCCTAGAGGAAATGCTTACTAAAAGCCACATAATTCATTAATTATTTGACTAATGACTATTCAATTCTTAAATATCGATTCCTTCCCTCTTCCACCCAAGGGAAGGGAAAACATACTGAGAAATCAAGGCAGAATAACACACATGCACATTAATAATAGTAGCACCACATGTGCCGGCATGTGCCAAGCTTGGTGCTATGAACTTACATTCAGCATCTTGTCAAATCCTCACAGCAACCTCAAGAAATACAAAACTGCAACCCTGTTTATGCATGAGGCCTCTGAGGCTCAGAGAGAGAAAGCCACTTGCCCAAGGTCACAGAGCCAGGAAATGACCAAGTGGACAGCACCCAGGCAGCCAGATTCCAGAGCCCACAGTCTTGACCACAGTGATCGCCCCTTCAGTCTTCCCTCCTGTCCTCCTAACACCCTCCCTGACACACACACCCTGCACTGAGTGGAAAGTGATGCAACATGAGTTCAGCTAGGTCGACAAGCTCAAACAAGGAAGTGTCAACAGCTCATGAGATGAGATACTCATGTCTCCATCTTTCAGGTCAGACTCCCTAAGCTGAAATGCCTCACCAGAGGTTTGTAACCCTAAACGCCCAGGTTCACACAAAGGATTCCCTTTGACAGCCTTGAGTTTACGGGGGTTTTCCTCCTCATGATTCAAAGAGCACACATGGCAGTGCTGGGCCCCGTCCTCTGGCAAGCTTACCTGGTCCCTGGGTGGGGACAGGTTTTGTGTGCCTTCCCCTCGACACCTTCCGGGGGTGGCTTTCTCAAGGGGCCCCCTTAGGTTTCTCAAATTTGATTTTCTTTTATTTTAAGGCTCACAGAGCTGTAGACTCATGTTTTCTCCTGGAAGACCCTGTCGCACAACAGAGCTCCATTATGACACCGGGGTCCAGGTTCGCGGGTAATTTAAGCAGAAATTTAGCCCCCAATACTCAGAAGCTTGCTCCAGGCCCAGCTCATAACTGTCTGTGCTCGTGACTTCCATGCCCTTCCATTGCAGAGTTCCATCTCCCAGGGAAGAAACCAGCATCCCACTCCCACGTTCCGGAGAACAGATCTTGCATACGTAGTTCAGTCTCTTGAAACATAAAATTAACTCTGCCCTTTAAAAATGGATCTCTTGATTCACAAAATGTCACCAGTACAGACTCCCAAACGCCATCACAATCTGATGTGTAGGAAGGAAAGGGCGTGACCTCCAGTTTCTGAGAAACAAACTGGGAAGGCATTGATGTCACTGACATCACCAATGCGGAAAGCACTGCCCTGAAATGTCAGCTACGTGCCTGTCCACATTTCCTGTGCCCCATAACCCTTGCACTGCTCTAGGCAGTGGAAGAGGCAGCACCTGTGGCTTCAAGGAAGGACAACTTCAGTAAAAGCAGAGAGAAGGCTTTTGAGTCTCCAAAGCCTGGTCTCAGACAAAACAGTAGTGAAAGAGAACAAATCAGTGTTGGTCTGTTGAGGGGAAGGGGAGGGAGGGTGTGACTATGAAAGGGCAGCATGAGAGTGTTTGGGGGGGTGATGAACTGTTCTGTATCCTGATTATTATGGTGGTTACCTAGAACTTTTCACACGTTAAAACTCATTTGACTTGTGCACCAAAAAAAAAAAAATAGTTAATTTTACTGTAGGTTTTATTTTTAATTTTTAAGCCTGGGTTTCTCAAGTTCAAAACTTGGAACATAGGGGACATTAAGAATACCAACATTGTGGGGAAAGGTGTAGCTCAAATGGTAGAGCACAAGCTTAGCATGCATGAGGTCCTGGGTTCAATCCCCAGTACCTCCATTAAAAAAACAAACAAACAAAACTAATAATAAATGAATAGATCTAATGACCTCCCCCTACAAAAAAAAATTCGAAAAAAAAGAATGGCAACATTGAAGGAATTGAAGCAAGATTTCCTGCCTTCAAGACTAAAAAATTTCCCATGTTGTGTTGGTACGGATTCAAGAGAAAGAGTTACTGTGCCCATGTTCCCTTCCAGAGCCTGGAGAGGGGACCCCAGGGAGAGAAGGTTAACTGGAGGGTCTCAGTGGTCCAGGCAGATGGTCTGGGGCAGTGCCCCCATGGTCCTGCTTGTGGCCCAAGGAATCGAGATGCAGAAAATTTGGGGTGTCCTGCAACAGAGTGAAAAGTAAATGCTAAATTCAAAGGGGCTTCTTGGACAGAAGGGAAGCAAAGCACATGGACTCAGCAGTCAAGAGACCAGATGGCCTATGACTGTCTCTATATCTCCAGTCAAAACAGGGACAGGGCAGCCTCTTTCAGATGCCTTGGCACAAATAAAACCCCCGGAACAGAAATAAAACCCCAGAGGGAAATGGGGAAGTTTCTGTTACTTAGCAAAATGACATTTGAAATGCTAAGTAAACTATACACACATTAGAAAAAAAAAAAGAAACACGTAGACACATGAGTTTATGAACCAAAATTCACGCACCTCCCCAGATATTATCCCCCACTGGCCTTTGAGGTAAATATCACCCTCTCATTTTACAGATGAGGAAACTGAAGGTCAAAAGATTGGAGTGACTTTCCCAGGGTCACAGGATCTGAACCAGAGCCATGTGAGCCCAAATCCATCTCCTTTCTGTCATAACACAAACAGCCTCCTGGCTTCAAACCAGCAGCGGTGAGCTGTCCCGAAACTCGCTGCACCAACTTGAGCCCATTCCTTGACTTATCTGCCTCCGTTTTCCCCCAAAGATAGCAGAAACCTGACTCAACCCACAAGAGTTGTACCAAGATAACCAAAAACTAGGACCCCTTCGAGGATGACCTACAAGCTATGGGAAGAGTCTCGTGAGTGTGTGAGTGGATATTTGAGTTCAAAGCCACGGCTCCGGCCCCTCAGAGGCACTGGCCGGACTCACAGCAAGTGGGAGCAGTTCCAGTGAGGGTCTGGCAGGAGGGGAAGGCAGCGTGGCTCACTGATTACATGGGCATTAGACACGGGGGCGAGTTCTGACCCCGCCACTCATTCACTGTGTGTCTTTAGGAAGTAATCACCCTCTCTGAACCTCAATCTTCTTATCTGACATTTAAGGTTCAACAATAACCACTCCCGACAAAGACGAAATTCAAATATGAAGAGCACGTGGCACATAGTAAGCGCTCAATAAATGTACATTTCCTCATTCTCTCTCTGCTTTTGATTATAAGGGGTTTAGTTTTGCAGGGCAAGAGCTGCTGTCACCGGATTAAGACCATGACTTCCCTGTGTCTCCGTTTTACCATCTGTAAAATAGACCCCAACGGCCCAAGCAGGGGGACAAAGGCCTTATTACTTCATTTGGGGAAGGAAAAAGAAAGGGTCAGGGCAAAGACCAGGATGCCACACAGTCCCACAGGCCTGGGAAACTGGAAAGCCTTTTCTGCAAAGTGGGAGGCGTGGGAGCGTGACATTCACACACGTGGGGACGTAAAATGCTCTGGGCATGTGGAAGGTGTTCTCACCTCTCAGCCAACTGATTAAGAGAAAGGACTAGAGTGTGGATGCCTGGGCTCCATGCCCACTGTGCGACTCTGGACGTGTCACCTCACACTCGGGAGAGCCTCAGTTTCCCCCTTGTAACATGGGGTGCTCACAGCCACCCCACACAGGGTTGTGAGGATTCGTGAGGGGCTACATGTGAAAAACAGTGCCAGGACTGGTATTCAGCGGGAGCTCTGTAAGTGTTAGCTGTTGACACTGGGTTTGTTGTCATTATCACCTGAAGAGTTGAGTCCTAACTGTGCCCCGTCCTCGCTGCATCCCTGGACACTTGGCCTGCCAGGCCTCAGTTTCCTCCTCTGCAAAGGAGGAGCAGTAATCTTTCCCTCCCGGGGTTCTGTCTAGCTCCCAGCATGTGACTGTAAGGCAACTGGGGTTCAGAAGCCAGAAGACCCCTGCCCCGGAACTGAGGGGCATCCCAGATGTAGGGAAATCAGAGGCAGTTTGACTCTTTTTTGACTCGCTGGGAACAAGAAGCCTCCAATTGGAGAAAAATCAGTGGACCAGGAGTGAGAAAGAGCCTGGATATGAGACCAAGGTGCCTTCCCAGGCTCCGCCAGCTGCCTCTCCTGGTGTTCCAAATGTGATCTTCCAGGTCACCTTGGAGTGTGGGTGCCCAGCCCCAGCCCGACTCATAAACCATAAAGTCTTAAGTTACATTCCCATCTCAAGTTGTTCTCTTGTCAATCAAACAGCTTAACTGTTCCACCTATGAATGTGATTGGCAATTATTTACTTTGGAGAGCGCTGAAAGACACCACCAGATTGCAGAATTCTGAATTGCTAGAAACCCATAATCTGATCACATGTTTCCTGATTTCCACACTATAAAAGAGGCTGCCTCCTCGACCAAAGCAAGCAGGAGAGGGAAGAGGAGACTAGGACAGCCACCGGGACCTCCGAGAAGCCCAGGTTAGATCCGCCCATTCTACCCCGGCTCCGAGCGGCAGAGGTGCCACCTCCTCGCTGTGGGGTAGCACTGGCTGACCGCGTTTAGCATCACTCTTTGGGGGTCTTTCAAGAGAAACAGGACTGGCCATTTTGGGGAGATGGGGGTGGCCCTTCTTCACTCTGCTTCCCTAAGAGACCAGTAACATTGACGTAGAAGTGTTTGGCAGCAGGCTGTTTGAAGGCGCTGGGGAGCAGGTGGCTGTAGGCGCACTGCTGAATTCCACATTAGCGTTCTCTCGTGGGCCCGCTCCTCATGCCCTAAATCCAAATCTCTATGGCAAGAGTCTTAACTTGAGGCTGTCATTGTGGATTCAGACCATTAGCTACAAACCTAAAATCTACCCAATTTTGTACATTTTTCTGAGACCAACAATCCTTAGCTTCCATTAGCTAAAAGATCTCTTGCCCAAAAGAGATTCAGAGGCCACAAGCCAAGTTCACCTCCCCAGGGAGGCCACAATTGTCTCTTCAGAACAAAAAGCCCTTCTGATTTCAGCCACAGCAATGATAGCACTTTGGTCAAATCAGCCAATTGATGGAATTTTGTCCAAAGCAGCCAAGTGTCTCCAAAGTGTGGAAACTAGCTCCATCTTTGGACACATTTTCTGGCTTCCAAATAGACCCTTGAGAGCGCTGGCGGGCTGGGAAGGGACTGGTGCACAAGACAAGCAGATGTCAGGGGCTGGCCCACAAGTTCCTCTAGGTCATCTTGAGGGAGAAAAGAAAGTCATGGAAAAGATAGTGTGTATGTTTTGGGGTAGGGGTCGGGGGTAGGAGGGAGACCTACCTCCAACCACAACTCTACCATCAGTTTGCTGTGTGGTGTTGGGAAAGTCACTACCCCTCTCTGGTCCTCTGGTTCTCCTTGTGCAGTGAGGACTTTGGATGGTCCCAGTATTTCCAAACAGTCGTCTGGATGAGATGGTAGCTACAACCATGCCACCTTTGATATTCTCATGACTTGCAAGGGCTTCCACAAACCCTCACAGGCTACACACAGACCAAAAGACTTAGGAAGGATGGTGGCAAAGCAGTCCAGTTCCTCAGCCACTAGCATGTTTAAGCCTTTTAATTTGCTTTGCCTGATTCAAGCCATTGTGAGCAAGGCCAGTTGGAGAGGAAATCTGATGGTCACTTAAACAGAGGCTTCTGGGTCAGAGAGATCTGGCTTCAACTTCTATCCCCATTGTGTACTTGTGACCTTGGGGAGACTTACCTAAACTCACTAGGCCCCCATTTCCTCACCGGTGCAATGCAGGTGATGAGGGCCTACCTCTGAGGGTAAAGATGGAATCAGTCACTGAGTGTGGAGCACTCTGCCTGGCTCCTGGCACTGAGGAAAGGCTGAGTGGTGTTAGCTGTTGATATCCACTCCCTGGTGTGCTGGGGATGGGGGTAGGCAGCGGATGAATTCCTCTCTGGTCCCCATGCCACGTTGGACCTGACATCCTGTCCATAGATACCAAGAGAGAAAATGTTTCAAATTGCGGGCCTCATTGTCTTCTGTGGGCTGCTGGCCCAGACCACGGCACAGTTGGGAGCACTGCCCCTGGACGACAACTTGCCCGCGGTTCCTATTTCGACTCTTTCAGATCTTCCTGCAAGTTTGATTAGTGGTAAGTGAGGGTCTGTGACAACACTTTCAGGTGTGTATATGTGTGCATATGTGTGTGTGTGTGTGTGTGTGTCCAACTATCCAGTGGTTGGGAAGATGGGGGCAAAAGGGGAGAGGACTGAAGACTCGTAATTGTCATATCTGACCCCCAAGGACCCCATCTCCATTTCCAGGTCTCAGCGACAACCTGCTCTCTGGGGGTCTGTTGAACAGTCTCCAAAAGCTTCCGCTCTTGGACACCCTGAAGTCTGGAGCGGATGCTTCCAGTGGCCTGGTGGGAGGCCTGTTTAGGAAAGTGAATTCAGTGACCTCTCTCTTGAACAATATCATTGAGTGAGTAGCCCTAAAATAGGGCCTGGGACACCCCCCCCCCGCCCCGAGAACCCCCATTGGAGATGTGACGGCCCCAGGCAGTGGCCCTGAAGGAGGGAGGGTGGTGGTCTGAACATGAGGCCAGGACTCAGTCTGAGACCCTTCTCACAGTCTAGCAGGGAACACCAGCCCTCTTGAAACAGCAATTGTCCCCAGTCCTGAGTCCCCAGCATCATCTGTAATCCTCACTCTAACCCTCTGAGGTCAATTTAATAATCCCCAGTTTACAGATAGAAAAACCAAGGCCCAGAAAGCTGCCTGTACTCACACCACTAGAATAAGGAGATCTACCTCTAATTTACTTAAGTCCAAAGCCAAGGCCTTTTCCTCTACACCATGGTAATTTTGTTCTCCTTACCTGTGAAATCCCTTAGAACACGGTGGCCTTTGATGTAAGCAAGAAAGTGTAAGATGCTCTCCTCAATTACATCATCATGTGATGTCCATGGAACAATCTATCCAATATGAACAATCCAGGAGCCACCTAAGAGCTCTCTAAGCAAGGAGCAATGATGAAAGGGCTTGAGGCCAGTGGGCAGGCAAAGCCTGGGTCCTTCATGGGCTTGATAAAAGCCACTTTCCAAATTCCTACCCACTCAGGTGTTTGCCCGTAACTCAAAGACAGACAAATAGCCTTGAGTTTGATGTTTCTATTAACCATGTCCCTGCTGGATGACCAGGGACAAGGTACTCAGTCTCTCTGGGCTTGGTTTCTCCACGTGCAAAATGAAGATTATGGTACCCACAGAGAAAGATTATTGGGAGGACTGAAGAGGGTGTAAATCACTTGGCACAGTGGTTAGCTCAGAGAAAAGAGGCTTACTCCCAACCTCTCTCCACTCCCCCCTACTTCCTGCTCCTTGATCTCCATGATAAACATTGTTAATTGAGCTGCCATTGAAGGAGGGGCAGAATAAGTGATTCCTACCCACAAGTGTTTGTGAAGGACTTACTCCAGTTGCCCATACATCATCCTCTCATCCACTTACCACCCATACACCCATTTGTCCATCCTCCCTTCCGTCTAATCACTTTACTTACACACATCCACCCACATATCCATCTACCTATCTGTTCATCAGTCCACAGAGTCAACCAATATGGAGTAGCCCTTTTCTTTGTAAGGCTCTGAGCTGGCACACGGGCTGCAAATATAATCCAGACCCAGTCTCTATCCTGGAATACCTCATAGACTTGTGGTGAGGAGATGGCCATGTGTGTGTCAGGATCAGACCCAGGGCATAGCTAGGGAACATCTGATGTGGGACTCAAAACCCATGTGTCTTTTGCTGCAAGACTCCCCTCCTGTCTCCTCCATCCCACCTCATGGGTAGCTCCACCTCTTGGATGGGTAAGATTGGGTTAAATGTGCTTTCTAGGTTTAGGGCTGGAGAATTGAATGTTTCCCCTCCAATGTTTCTCCCTGGGCAGTTTGAAGATTACTGATCCCCAGCTGCTGGAACTTGGCCTTGTGCAGAACCCTGATGACCTTCGTCTCTATGTCACCATCCCCTTGGGCCTGGTCATCAATGTGAAAACGTGAGTGGGCCCCAAGGGGGCATGGGAGGATGGCTCACCAAAGATGACCATGGGTAGCCAAAAAAGGGTGTTGGAGTCTACATAACAGACTGATTCTTCAACTTTGGTTCATTTGTTGCCATGTTGAGTGACCTTGGGTCACTTGGGAAATTCATTCAACCTCTTTGAGCCTTGGTTTCCCCTACTGGAAAATGAGATGAGTACAGCCGTGGGCAAGATGGAGTGAGGCGAGGCTGGCATTCCTGTCAAGGGGAAAAGCCTCTTCTGCCTTGGGATGTGGTTGGAACAGATGCAACAGATGATCTCCTCTGCAGGCCCCTGGTCGGAAGTCTGTTAAAGCTGAAGGTGAAGCTAAACATCACTGCAGAGGTCAAAGCTGTGGAAGATGACCAGAAGAATGTCCACCTGGTCCTTGGCGACTGCACTCACTCCCCTGGCAGCCTGGAAATCTCCCTGCTTGATGGGTGAGGCCAGAGGGGTGGCTGCTCCTGCCCAGAGACAATAGGATGGGATGATGGATGGATGGTTGGGAAGATGGAAGAATGGGAGAATGGATGAGTGGAGGATGGAAGGGAGAGAAGACAGATAGAGGGATGGATGGGTGGATGGCTGGATGAATGAATAGGTAAATTGTCACTTACCCCTCTTAGGCTAGGCTGACCAGTTTTATGCTGGATTAAGCAAGGAGAATCTGTGTTCAAGCCCCATCTTCCAGTGGGGAATGGGGAGAGGTGGAGAGCTTCCTGAGTGAATCTGGGCAGTGCTTCCCCAGCTTGAGTCTCAACTTACTCAGATAACTGTAATATGGAGCTACATGGAGTTCTTGATGGAATCCCCAAAGATACTAGGTGTGAATGTGCTTTGTCCCAAGAAGGGGTAAAATAGCTATGGAACCTGCCTGAGTTACTTACTTCAGTTACTGTAGCAAGGTAGACAAAGGCCTGAATTTAGGAGTTTTCTCCGTCATGGCTAATATTTACTGAACACCTAGATCGTGCATCACACATATCGTCTCACTGAAGCCTCATGATAATGACATACTAAGTACTGTTCACTCATTTATGAATTCCACAAAGTCTTACTGAACAAAGTCTACTGTGTGCTGGCACTTTGTGTTTATTCTCTATGTACCTGGTGAATGCACTGCTGTCGGGGGTCACTCCCTTTGCATGGGCCCCTTGCCTGCCTGCATGTCAGTGTGGATGGACGAGGCCCCGTTCCTGTAACTCCGTGCTGAGACTGCAGTGGGCACAGTGGCCCTCTGAAGGCTTCTCCTTACCAAGCCCAGGCCTCTGCACTGCCCATGGCTTTTCTCTTGCAGACCTGTCTCCCTCCCTGCTCAAAACCTTCTTGACAGCATCACCAGGATCCTGGATAAATCCCTTCCTGAGCTGGTGCAGGGCAAAGTAAGTAGGGTAAAAGTGGAGGCTCCTTATCCTTGGCTGAAAGTGGCCCCTGGGATTAGCTTCTCTGAGCCCTTCGGCTGAATAAATAAATTCCATCTATTGGTCTATCTGTCCATTGTTCCATCTGTCCATGTTTCTTATTTCCATCCTTCAAAATGCATTGACTGGTTTCTGCTCTGGGCCAGGCCCTGTGCGTGTCCACACTACAGCTGAAACAGATTGGCTCCTGCCCCAGGAAGCTCCCAGCCCACCCCGCCATGGCTGCAGACAAGTGCTCACCTAGCCTATGCTTGGGTGTCTCCTACAACCAGATACTCATCACTCCCAGAGCAGTTCACCCGGTTCAGAAACATGTCAGATCACAGAATGAACAACAGCCCCCTGTGTGATCGGGCACCCCACACACGCGCCTTCAGTTTCTTCTTCTGCCCAGTATGGAAGTGTGAGCGCTCATCTGTGGGCTTGTTTAGAAGCAAACACTCTCAGACACAGAAAAATGACAGAAAATCTCCCCAGAATATCAACCTTGGGGTCTCCCTAAGGTGCCACTTGGCCTAACTCCCCTCTCTACCTCGGGACAGGTGTGCCCTCTGGTCAATGAGGCTCTCAGCCACTTGGATGTCTCCTTGGTGCAGTCCCTTGTCGGTAAGGTCCCACTCCCAGGCTCTCCCTCCCCTCTGCAGGAGCAGTGATGTCCCCCAAGGAGCCCTGTCCTGCATATTGTAGGACAGCTGGGTCCCTCCAGCCTCAAACTCTCTCCATTCCAAGTCTCTTTTTTGCCTTGAATTATCCAGATACTGTTGAGGCTTAGGCCCTGTCTCTCCCTGTCGTCCCTGACACTGAGAATTGGGCTGGCTGGTGGGGGACATGTGGCCTCTCTAAGACCATTCTCAGCTTGACTGCATCTCAGAGTTCCCGTTCCCCGGCCCCAGGCCTCCAGGGGAAGATGGAGGTCCCTGGACTCCTTCACACTGAGACCATCACTCTCAACTGTGGTTGCCTGTTTGTTTGTTTTTTTTTCCATTTTCCAGGTAAGCTGATCTCCGGCCAACTTGTCATCAAGGTCTAAGCCTTCTGGGAAAGGGCCTGGCCTCTGCTGAGCTGGTGAGGCTGCTCCCCACTCCCCAGGATTCAGGGGGCTGGCTGTTCTTCTAGTAGGGGCAGCAGGGGGATTTGGGACAGTACCATCCAAAGAGAGGGACCAACAGCCATGTAGACACACACAGAGGGGCACAGAGAAGCCCACAGAAATGCTGACAGAGGTGGAGAGACAGAGGCGGCACCACAACACAGCTACAAAGAGAAACACACATACACACACACACTCCAGCCCACACACTCACATCAACACACACACACACACATATGCAAACTCACCACACACAAGTACATGTGAACACACAGACACACACTCACTCAAACATACACACAAGGAGCCCCCTGACCCTGGGCCTGGGCTCCGCTTGTGGCTGAAAAAAGACACCCGAGGCCCAGGGTCTCAGCCTCCTCCCAACCCTGGAGTCAGGTTTGACGATGGGTCAATACCAACAAGAGTCAGTGACCTTGACTCTCCATTCCGCTTGGGGTCTTCTCCCAGCAGAAACACTTCCTGCTGCTTGATCCACTGCTAGGCTGCTGAGGGCTCACAGCAGGCTGGCCCAAGTCCCAGACAATGACACAGCCACGTTTGGAGACCAGAGCAGCCTTCTCCCCAAGGAAACAGCTCTCCCGGCTTTCCCACCACGCATGTGTTCCTTTCCATGTTCCCTGCAAAATAAAATTGCTTTCTCTGTATGAGGAGCCTCGTCACTCCTCACCATCACTTGAGGGCTCAGAGGCTGGAAAGAGGCCTGGTCTGGGGAGGGGGGGTGGAGCCGTGGACCAGAGTTTGGACCTTACACTGGAGATCTTACTGGCCTTAAGCAGAACAGGAAGGTGTTCGAATGAGTGTGGATTTCAGAGTGACTGCTCTGTGGTCCTTAGGCTGGGTGGACAGGCCTTTGGGTAGACATAACTCTCCAGGCAGAGATGATGACATGCCAGGTTACCACACAAGATGTGAAAATGGCAGAGCAGAGAGGTGTTCAGGAGGTGGACTTACAAGGGTGTAGGTGAGTGAGCAGTGAGGCTCCCTCCCATGCCTCAGGTGAGGGATCCCAAAGGTAACTGTAAATGTGGGAGATGAGCTGATTCTGGCAGGAAGGTTATCCTTTAGCTGTGGCCACACTGCCTGGAAGTGCCTGGGAGACCCCGAGGGACGGGTCCAGGAAGCTGATGGGTACAAGCCATCCACCAGTCCTCTTCTGCATTCGTGCATCCAGTCACACTGGCCTCTTCTCTGTTCTCTCAGCAAGAGGGTGACAAAGATGGCAAGGAAGAAGTGTAGGAGGAAGGACAAACTGGGGTCCAAAGTGTTCATTGCTGAAAGACTTGGGAAAGATAAGCTCAGGAACGGGTCATTGGAGTTGCGGGTGAAAAGATGATTGACGCCCTGGGTAAGAGTGATATTTTTAGAGGAAGAAGCCTGACTTTAAAGGAACGGAGAAGACAAGGGATGTGAGGAAGTTGAGACTGAATGCAGATAAGATTTATGAAAAAGATGGACGCAAGAAGGAAGAACAGAGCAAACCAGATTGGGGGAGTTTGTCCCCCAAATAAAAAATAAATATGCTATCATTGTTTGAGGTCCTTAGAGGACCTTTCAGCTTTCAGCCCAATCCTTTCACTGCACAGATGAGGCCTTGGGTTGTATGTGAATGACGTGCACAAGGTCACAGAGAACAAGAAGGCAAATTAAGGACTGACATATCATAGACTTCACAGAAAACCCGTCCCTTGCTCTTTGGGAGAGCCCCCGGCCTTGTGGGAATGAGCAGATTCAGAACGGCAAGAAGTTTACACAAAATTACCTTTCACATAGGGAAAGGATTTAAGAGGGGAGGCATCTTCCACACTCACAGAAGTAGAAGATCTTTGAACCCAGGGTGAGTAGTTAAGATCTGTAAGCAGCTGAATGATTGTTGTGACCATCTAGTCAATGACCTGAAGTACAGAAAGACCTTTCAGACTGGAAACCAGCAACCAGAACCTGATGGGGCTTGGAGAGAACCCAGGCATCAGTTATTTACCTTCTGTCCCTTCTGGGCAGACTTCACGTTAGGACTGAGGATCCCCCATGACGGAGGCCCCAAGAATCACGGTGGATAGGGACAGGCATGCCCATGTGGTCCTGCTGCCCTCTGACCACGGCACCAAACTGCACTCCCGCCTAGACATACACACACTGCCCATCTCTGGATCCGATGTTCCCACTGCCCCCTAGACTTCTTTCTAAAGCCCACAGATGTGTCCTTCCCTCCCCGAACAATTTCAATTCCTAATTAACTATTCTAAGATTCCCCTGGATACAAAATAATCTGCCAAGTGCCTAGGTTAATCAGAACACATTTATGACTTTTAATAGCGACATTTTCACATTTCAAAAGCTCTCCAGAAGGTTGTCAGTGGCAATGGCAGATTAAAGGCCTCCAACAATTCTTTCCTATATGAAAACGGTCAGAAAGTGGGCAAAAATTGTCAGAACCAATTTTTTCAGAACTCTTGAAATTCTCCAGAATTGCAATAATCTGGGATGGCAAGGCGGCCATTCAATAAAAATTGATGAATCTTGGTCAGAACAACGAGCTTTGTGGCATTTTAGCTTACCTATCTCCCATGCTCTAGCTCCACAGTAGATTTGAAAACCAAAAGTCCACACTCTTGGTGAAAACCGGTAGCCTGGCAGGCACGGAGACAAGCAGAAGATGGTTGATTTGAACAACTTCAAAGCCACCTTCCCAGAGAACTATCATTAGTTGACTGTCCCTGGAAGACCCCATTCTCCAGGCTGTCTTTACTTGACCTGACTCAGAGTTCACACAGTCAGCATGAATAGTCTTCTCCCCAAGGACATTTGTCAAAATGGTACACAGACCTTAAGATTGGGTCCCCAGAGAACCCTCCTACACTGCTGGTGGGAATGCAGTTTGGTGCAGCCACTGTGGAAAACAGCATGTAGATTCCTAAAAAGACTAGGAATAGACTTACCATATGACCCAGGAATCCCGCTCCTGGGCATATATCCGGAAGGAATCCTACTTCAGGATGACACCTGCACCCCAATGTTCATAGCAGCACTCTTTACAATAGCCAAGACATGAAAACAGCCTAAATGTCCATCAACAGATGACTGGGTAAAGAAGATGTGGTATATTTATACAATGAAATACTATTCAGCCATAAAAACCAACAACATAACGCCATTTGCGGCAACATGGATGTTCCTGGAGAATGTCATTCTAAGTGAAGTAAGCCAGAAAGAGAAAGAAAAATACCATATGAGATCGCTCATATGTGGAATCTAAAAAACAAAAACAAAAACAAAAACAAAAAAACAAAGCATAAATAAAAAACAGAAACAGACTCATAGACATAGAATACAAACTTGTGGTTGCCAGGGGGGCGGAGGGTGGGAAGGGATAGACGGGATTTCAAAACTGTAGAATAGAAAAACAAGATTATACTGTACAGCACAGGGAAATATACATAAGATCTTATTGTAACTCACAGAGAAAAAAATGTGACAATGCATATATATATGTTCATGTATAACTGAAAAATTGTGCTTTACACTGGAATCTGACACAACATTGTAAAATGATTATAAATCAATAAAAAATGTTAAAAAAAAAAAAAAGACTAGGTGCCCAGAAGTCTTTAACTTTCAAGTTAGTCTACATTCAGTCTTCAGCAATTTGTCATCATTACCCTTTTTTAATTGAAGTATAGTCGATTTACAATGTTGTATTAATTTCTGGTCAGCACATTGATTCAATTATACATATATATATTCTTTTTTATATTCTTTTTCATTATAGGTTACTACAAGATATTGAATGTGGTTCCCTGTGCTACACAGTAGAGCCTTGTTGTTTATCTATTTCACGTATAGTAGTTAGTATCTGCAAATCCCAAACTTCCAATTTATCCCTCCCCCTACCTCCCCCTGGTAACCATAAGTTTGTTTTCTGTGTCTGTGATGCTGTTTCTGTTTTGTAAATAAGTTCGCATGGATGGACCTAGAGATTATCATACTGTTAAGTAAGCCAGAAAGAGAAAGACAAATACCATGGCATCATTTATAGGTGGAATCTAAAAAAATGACACAAAATTACCTTTCAAATGTTCCTACCAGTTGGGAACAGCTTCTGCTTCAGGCTTTCATCCCTTGCTTTCACTTGGGACGAACATTGACACACCTTCAGTCTTGCCCCTGCTCTGTCACAAAACAGTCAGAAGGGGTCCTCTCATGTTCATGTTTTAGTTACTGCTGCTGTGTAACATATCACCCCAAAATTGAGTGGCTTAAACAACAATACTCATCTCATGGTGTTCCATGGTTTCTGTGGATAAGAAATTCAAGAAGGCTTAGGGGAAAGTTCTGGTTCATAGTGATTGTGGCTGTACCTGTAATTGATTATTTAATCCTCCACACAGCCCTTTGAGGTAGGTACCGTTATTATTGGCCTCCCTTTGCAGAGACACAGAGAGGTTGAGTAAAATCCCTAAAGTCACCCAGCTGGGCGAGGTGGGGCTGGGGAAGGGGCAGGGGCAGGGCCCAGGCAGCCAGACCCACAGGAGGGAGATCAGAGGAGCTCTCTCTCATTCCCCATCAACATCCCCATCCCCACCCCAACTCTGTCCCCCAACACCAGCCCACAGCCCCCATAGGCATTGCTAGGAGAGGCAGGGTGAATAACAAGAGCAGACTCAGTGAGCCTTGACTCAGTGCCAGGCTCTGCTGGAAGCATCCCTTACAGATTAATTTGATTAATCCTCCCAATAACCCTTGAGGTTTGTATTGTTATTGCCCCATTCCACAGATGCAAAGCCTGAGACACAGAAAGATGGAGTCACTTGGCCAAGGACACGCAGCTGCTAAGTTGTGGTGCCAGGATTCAAACCCAGGCTGTCTGGCTCTGGTAGGCTCTATCTTATCTCTGGATAAATTCACTCACAGTCTTTGCCTTTCATCCTGAGCTCTGTGCACCTCCCTTGCCCAATGGCATTTCCTCTCTTATTCTACAGAGGCCACGAAAGACTCCATGGGACACACATGGCAAGTATCAATGAGCTGGAGTTGATGAACCAGGGGGAGAGGAGAATTCATGTCTCACCATAATCATGAACTCTCTGGAACACAAGGGGGCGGCACTGGCCCCATCCAGCACAGGGTGCTGCCTGGCAGAGGCGTTCCCAGGAGGAAAGGAGGAAGGCAGCCCAGCCACAGTGACCAGCCACGCAGAACCACAGTGTCAGCCTTGAATGTCAGTCAGTGGAAAGCAGGAGGGAGTGTGCTTGACTTCCTGCCCTGACAACATGCATCACATCTCTGTTTGATCATTAATATCAAACTTCAACAACTTGACTTCTTTTATCTCCCCCACCAACCCCATCCCCTTACTCACAAGGGCCTGAGTCTACTGTCTCTCAGCTTCCTTCTTCTCTCCCAAGTCTTCATCATAAAGCGTCTGCAGTTTCTCTGCCACCTGTTTTCATGCCGTCTATGCCCAACTCTTCATTTCCATCTTTCACTAATTACCCTCAACAGTAACATCTCAGAATTTGCTCACTTCTTAAGAATTGAATTCTAAAGTTTTGTGGTATTAGTTAGAACAGAGCAAGGCTGTGCTTCAGGAACAAAGGAGCCCTGAAACCTCAGCAGAGCGACTCAGTAAAGTTTGATTCTTCACTCACACATTCACCCCATGTGCCATCTTGGAGCCATCCCATCTGGAATGTGCAACCCCCTCAGTCCCCAAGACAGGGCAGGGAGGGCCAGTGGACAGGACATCGTTAAGGGCTGGGCCAAAAAGCAGCAGGCATCGCTTCCTTCACATTCCACAGCCAGCCATTCTCCTTCCACAAGCCTCCTTCCCAGTCTCTTCATCCAAAAAGAGGGGATAATTACAGAACCTATCTCAGAGGGGTACTTGTGGGGATTAAATCAGCTAATACATGTAAAACGCAAGTAAAAACTCAAGAAATAAGCCATTATTAACATTCATGCCAGCATTTTCCTGGAATAGCACCTCAAGCAAATTATCTGAGCCTCATTTTATCATTGGGGAAAAAAGGTAGAAGGAGGTGTTGTAGTATGGTATGTAGCATTATTGTGAACACAAAATAATGTGTGCAAGACCTGACACATAGTAGGTGCTCAGGAAACGTTGCTGCCCTGAGTTAGCTTCAAAATCTTTCTAGAAGGAATCATTGATTCCAGTGCAGATCAACCAGGATCTAGATCTGATCTACAAGAGGGAATCAGCAACAAGGTCAGTCAGGGAGCAATCAGCATAGAACTACCAGGGGTGATGTGTGTAATAAGGAGTTTATTGTGGGGATCCCTTATCCCTACAGCTCACATGACTGTGGGAGCAGGTTGAATGGGCTCTGTTAGGCTGTTGCCTTTGCATCTGATGGTGGAGCTGGAAATCAGCAGGGCAGGCAGACAGGAAGGGAGGATGGATGTGAGTGGGGAGAAAAGTAAAGACAAACTGGAAGCTGCATCTGTGTCTCCCCATCTCCAAGGCTCCAAGGTCAAAGATGAGGGGTGCTGGGGAGGGTTCCTGCTCCTCTGATGGACCCATTTGAGAACCTGGGCACAATTCACTCCTCTTCTTTGTGACTCAGTCTTCTAAGTTGTGAAATGGGAGACTTTCGCACTTGAGTCCTTGTTTCAGATAAAACTCTTTCCCCAGGAAGAGCACTATTTTATTTATGCTGCAGCTAAATACTTGGCTTCCTTAGTTTCCCCCTTGTATTAGTTATCTATTGCTGTGTAACAAATTATCCCAAAAGTTTGTGGCTTAAAACCATAAACATTTATTATATCACAGTTTCTGTGGGTCAAGAATATAGAAACAGCTTAGCTGGGTGGTTCTGGCTCTCCCATGAGGGCCTCCCATAAGGTTGTAGTTAAAATGATTTCAGGACTGCATCTTCCAAAAGCTTGACCAGGGCTGGAGGATCTACTTCCAGGATGATTTGCGCACATGGCTGTTGGCTGGAGGCCTCGGTTCCTGGCCACTCGGATCTCTCCACAGGGCTGCTTGAGTGTCCTCAACATGGCAGCTGGCCTCCCCCAATGCAAATGATCCAAGAGAAAAGGGGCAGCTGCAGAACCTTTTATGCCCTCGTCTTAAAAGTAACACACCATCACTTTCTGCCATATTCTCTTTTGTAGAAGTGAGTCACTAAATGCACTCTACACCCAAGTGGAGAAGAATTAGTCTCCCTTTTGAAGGGAGCAACAAAAAATTTGTGGACATATTTTAAAACCACTATTCCCCTCTCCATTCCAGATCTTATCCCTGCCAAAGGCTCAGGAGCATGTTTTCCTAAGCAAATGAGCATTTTCTCCTCAGATAAAATCTTCAGCCTCCCTAGAAGTGGCTGCAGGCCAATGTTTGGGTTTTGTATTATTGTTGTCTTGATCATTTAATAGCAATTTTCCCTTCCCATTACATCGAAACCAGATAAAAGCAGAAACATTCTAATTGAAGTGGAGCTGAAGGGCACAGTTCCAACATCTCTGCCCTCTGTGTCTCTGCTGGTGGTGATGGTCCTTCCCCTGGAGTGTGAGTGACTTTAGACAGAGCATGAAATAACTTGGAATCACAAAGGGGAGAGGTTTTTGTTCTCTTTTTAATTCTTCTCCCCTTCTCTGACTGCAGCTAGAACAGTCTCAATTGGGAGCTAGCCTGTCGTCGATAATTTGAGTGAATCTGCTATGATCTCTCTTGAGAGGAAGATCCCCCAATTCTTCTCCCCACATTATCCAGGAAAACCTGACATTTTTCCTGTTTAATTTGTAACTACTTGCTGGTTACCTTCTATTTCTGAAAGTTGCTTCTGGGGGTTTTAACTGAAAATTGAGACGTTTCCTATTACAATAGATTTAATTAAAAATAGAGACAATCCAAAGGAGAATATTAAGTAGATAAAGGTAATGTGGCAGAAATCACAGAGGTGATATGTGAATGACCGGAATCTGGGGAGCCTGGGGACCAGTCCTCCTCCGTTGGGGACCTGTTCTCCAATACCTAGCTAGCCTAGCTACTGGACACTCTGAAACCATAAAGACCTCCGCACCCTAGCCTTGCACCAGCGCTCACTCATATGCCCTGTGACCACTAGAGGGAGCTGTTGCATGGCACCCCAGCAGATATCTTGAAGATGAACATTCATTTAGTATTAATAGGGGGCCCAGCACCTTGCTAAACCCTTTAAATGCAGGATCTTACTTAATCCTCACAGACAGGGCGGCTCTAAGGCTCAAGGTCATACTACTTGCGAGCAGTGGCTCCAGGATTCAAATCCCAGACGTCAAACTCTAGAGCCCAAACTCTGCCAGAGTTTGCAAACTCATAATCCTCGAGCCAATTCTGGCACATTGTTTTCCATTCTTATTTTAAATTACTTTAAGTGCCAACTATTCTCCAGTTGGCTACTGATTGTAAATGCATTCACCTTTTCCCCCAATTCATTATACCAGATTGTCTTACGCTGTTAAATGCTCGGCCCCAAAAGTAGAGTTGCCTGATCTACCAATATAAATACAGGACACACAGCTGAGTTTGAATTTCAGATAAACAATAAATTTTGTGTGTGTGTAAGTATGTCCCAAATATTGCATGAGACATACTTAAACTATAAATTATTCATCTTTTATCTGAAATCCAAATTTAACTGGGCTTCCTGTATTTTTTTCTGGCAACCTTACCCTACCGGTATTTGCATTTCTAACTCCTGCCCTGTATCCCATTCCCTCACAGTGGGGACCATTTACTGAGCATCCACTCTGTGCTCGTTTTGAGTGGAGCCCAGAGCAATCAAGGCCTCTGCAGCAGCTCCAGGCTGCAGTTCAAGCAGGACTGTCGCTTAAGCCATGTGATCTGGTACTAGAAGTAAAGATGCCACGTGGAGTGTTTGACAAACCCCAGTGAGAGAGTCATAGAGAAGACCACTGGAGTTCTGGAGCAAGGCCATGCCATCTTCAGCAGAGAACTGGGCGTTGTTAGAAGAAAAAAAAAAAAAAACAGCTCCTGACCTGTTACTGGCCCCTGGTAGAGAAGGGCCACCTGATCATAGGCCATCAAGTGACCATGAGGCCAGAACTTCCCATCATGCACTAGATACTGTCATGCACCAAGTCATAAGGTCAGGCAGGACAAACAGCACTCCATCATCAGGTAGAAGTAGCACATCTAGCTTGGGCTCAAGGTCCAGGGGGCATAAGTAAGCTACATGAATAGGTGGCCCAGATACCCATCTCCCATGTCACCTACTAGTGTTGCCCCTACACTTCCTCCTTGGTTCACACCTATGGCCACTCGACCAGCTTATGGAGGAGGAAAAAAACTTAGCCTGGTCCATGAAGGGGTCAGCTCTGTATCTGTATCTGTGTAAGTTGCAAGTGGATGCCGTTTCAATACCCCTGCTTAGGAGTGACCCTGAAAGACAAGGATGTAGGGGAAATCCTCCCAGCGGGCGAGGCTTCAGGCTGAACACTTGGTCACTGAGTTTGAGAAAAGAGAGAAATGGCCAAATACTTATAGTCTCGTGGCTGAGGCAAATGGCTAAATAATTTAGTCAGGGACCTGGAAGAAATAAGATTTAGAGATTGGGGATGCCAAGTCTGATCAAGTAACTGCCACTGAAGGTATATATGACCTGCCACCAACAGGGCCCAACACTGAGCACTTGCTATGGTACCATCCATTCAGGTGACCAACCAGCTGCTTGGCCAAGCAGAAGGGCTGAGGATCAGGACCACTGAGAATGGATATGTGTATCAGTTAAGTTCTCATGATCAACTGCAGCATCACTTTTGTAAATTTCCCATGAATGATCACGGGACCAGTTTGCTAGGGCTGCCATAACAAAATACTACAGACTGGATGGCTTAAACAGCAAATTTATTTTCTCACAGGTCTGGAAGCTGGAAGCCCTAGATCAAGGTGTCGGCAGGGTTGGTTTCCTCTGAGGCCTCTCTCCTTAGCTGGCAGGTGGCTGCCCTCCAAGTTGCTTGTTAATTGCATTGTAATCAAATCTTTAACCATGCTGTGTTAAGTCTTGTCATTTATAAACAACCATTGTTTTACTCTGGGATGCTGTCTCCTGGGCCACAATCCTCATTCTGCCCCAAATAAAACTTAACTCACAACTCTCATGTTGTGTGATTTTATTTCAGTTGACATTATAAAATGACAGGAAGATTCATAAAAAGGGACTTTTAAACAACATGTATCTGATAACCTTTAGATCATACCACTGAACTGGTTTAAATTATAAAACTCTAATGGAAAATCTGATGACTTCATTCAAATAACAGGAATTAATTACATGGGACTAAATGAAATGATAAATATAATCGATAACTTTATGACTTTTTGAGAAATATCCTGGCCTTTTAACTTTATTTTCCAGAAAACCTTTCCTCTTATGCTATGACCTACCACAAGCTGATAATGTATGCCTTTATAAACAAGGATGAAACATTTGTCTTTTTCTATCTGCCTGATCCTTTCAGAATTTGACTTCTCCAGCTGGTTCTCCTGTGGATTATTGCAACCAGATTTTATACTAGTCATTGTCTTCATGTGTTCTTTGTTTCCAGATTGTTATGCCTTGTATGACTTTATTAATGTTACTAGCTGTATTGCTTATATTCTGCCTATTTTATAAGATTGTTGTCTCTTACATTACCCAGTATGTAACCAGGCTTTCAACAAAATTGATGACTAGACACCTGGAGGGAATAGATCACATTTATAACTCTGCATTGAATAATTTTAATAGTGTGATTCTAAGTATGGGAAGAAGCAACAAGGGAAAATATTTCTTGATAGTAACAGACTAGTAAGACAGGCTATCCAGAGAATTTTAAATCATCAAAAGGGCCTGATCCAGAAATTAGCACCCTGAGTGGTGTATCAACAGAATCTTCGCCTGATCTAAGAATAAGCTTTCCTAGTGCCATGGGACAAAATTGGTCATGAAATGTCTCCCAAAATATTGGTCAAATTTAGGACCAAGGGGGAGCACTGTGAGTAAAAAATATTGCCAGCTATGTCAATAAACAAAGAATGCTGTGGCCATCAAGTCATCAGCTGCTACCGTCACCCCCAGCAGTGAGCGGAGGGAACTCAGAATGCAGACAAGCAGGCAGCCCACCTCTGCTGTCACCCCCAATGTTGCCCCTGAGGGAACTCAGGATGGGAAGGAACAGGATACTGGCCTTACATAGCTAGGTGCATATCAAAGGAATGATTTCGATGAGCCCAGAACTTTACACCTTCCCATACACAGAAAAGCACTAAATTCCTTAACTTGAGATATCTGGTTTTATATAACAGTAATCTTTTGATGTTCTGACTACCTGGTCTTTGTTGCAAAAATTCATATATCCTGGCTTCTACCTTGCCACTTTGGAACAGCCTCTTAGAGTAATCTGAAATGCTGAGTCCCAGGCTTGAGTCCTCAGAAAATCTGCTGAATAAAATATCACTCTCAACTTTTAGGTTGTGCATTTTATTTCAATCAACAGAAGTGTCTACAGTGCTTACAACTCCAGAGAGTACTTACAAAACAGAAACAGACTCACAGGCATAGAAAACAAACTTACGGTTACCAAAGGGGAAAGGAGTGGGGAGTGATAAATTAGGAGTTTGGAGTTAGCAGATACAAATTACTATATATAAAATAGAAAAACAACAAGGTCCCATTGTAGAGCACAGGGGACTACATTCAATGTCTTGCAATAACCTATAATGAAGAAGAATATATATATGTGTGTATATATATATATATTCTATATATGTACATATATATACATATATATATGTAACTGAATCACTATGCTGTACAACAGAAACTAACACAACATTGTAAATCAACTAGACTTCAATTTTTTAAAAACTCCAGGGAATACAGTGGGTTGGGATGAGGAACCTGTCTGTCTGTAATTCACTCAATATCCTTCTGTACTGGTGGAATTTTTATCCTACAAGTGTATGATTTTCCCCCAACATTTAACTATAAAAATATTCATACAGGAAATTTGAGATAATTACATAGTAAGCACACACAAAGAACACCTGGATTCCATAACGAACACTTTGCTATGCTTGCCCTGTCATACCTGCTGCTCTCCATCCTTCCATTCACCCAACCTTTCAAAGTACATTACATTTCAAAGTAAATTGCAAGTAGCAGTTCACTTTATCTTGAAACACCTCAGGTTACATTTCATTAACTAAAGTTCATGTTTATGTTTTTTAATGTTAAGGTAAAATTCATACAGAATGAAATGCACAAATATCTAAGGGTATCTATGTATCATTTTTATGCCTGATTTTTCTTAAACTTTATTAAAAGAGTGCAGGCGCTGGCATCCTTTGCTCCTCTTTCAGCCAGCACTTACTTAGCCCCTACTGTGTGCCATGCAGTGTGGCGATGTGCTGGGGAGGCACAAGGGACACAACTGAGTTGCAGTTCTCATGAACTCCCCGTCCAGTGGCAGGGGGAGGGGAGCAGATAATAAGCACATAAATTATTATGTAAATAAGATCACTGCAGGCTGAGTGAAAGAAGCCAGAAGCAGCAGAGTACACACTGCATGCTTCATTAACATGGAGACCATGGACAGATGAACCATGAACCAACCTACGGCGGGAAAAAATCAGAACTCACCCCCCACAGAGGTCTGGGGGAAACCTGGCTGGAAAGGGGCATAAGAGAACTTTTTTGGATGATGGTGAAATTCTGTATCTTGAAAGGGGTTTGGGTTACACAGATGTATGTATTTGTCAAATCTCAGCAAGTGGGCACTTAAGATCTGTGCTTTTCATTATATATTGAACGTTTTTCCATTGCAGCCCACAGACTGGGCAGTCCCCAGGGTCACTTTAATGGTTCCAGAGAGTTCTCTGGCTAAAGATAGGGGCCGCATCTGTCAGGCAGTGTTGATAGTCTTCTCAAAAGTGACATTTCCTCTGCTCTTAATGTATTTCTGCTCCTTTCTGTCTCTGTGTAGTTCCTTGAGGGCTGTGATGATCAGGTACCTCTCAGTCTGGGACTGTGTGTTCTGAACGGTCAGTTCCACTGTAATCTGCAGACCTTTCTAGTCACAAGTTGTCTTGGCGATGTCATCACTAACCTTTTTTTTTTTTTCATTTTTATTGAAGTATAGTCAGTGTACGATGTGTCAGTTTCTGGTGCACAGCATAATGTTTCAGTCATATATATACACACATATATACATTTTCATATTTTTCATTGTATGTTACTACTAGATATTGAATATAGTTCCCTGTGCTATACAGAAGAAACCTGTTTTTAATCTATTTTATATATAATGGTAAGTATCTCCACATCTCAAACTCCCAATTTATCCCGTCCCACTTCTTTCCTCTCCTGGTAACCATTAAGTTTGTTTTCTATATCTGTGAGTCTGTATCTGTTTTATAAATAAGTTCATTTGGGTCTTTATTTTAGAATCCACATATAAGTGATATCATACGATATTTTTCTTTCTTTTGCTTGCTTACTTCACTTAGAAGGACTAACTCCAGGTCCATCCATGTTGCAGCAACTGGCATTATTTTATTCTTTTTATGGCTGAGTAGTATTCCACTGTGTGTATATGTATTTATATGCATGTATGTATATATATATATGTATATGTATATATATGTGTATGTGGTATATATATATATATATATTTATATACACCACATCTTCTTTATCCAGTCATCTGTTGATGAACATTTAAGTTGTTTCCATGTTTTGGCTATTAGAAATAGTGCTACTATGAACACTGGGGTACTTATATCTTTTCAAATTAGAGTTCTCTCTAATGCCGAGCAGTGAGATTGCTGGATCATGTGGTAAGTCTATTTTTAGGTTTTTGAGGAATCTCCATACTGTTTTCCATAATGGCTGCACCAAACTACATTCCCACCAACAGTGTAGGAGGGTTCCCTTCTCTCCACATCCTCTGCAGCATTTATTGTTTATGGACTTTTTAATGATGGCCATCCTGACTGTCATCACTGTCATCACTGCTTCTGAAGACCCAGGGAGCCAATTTGGGAGGCCAAGGCAGTTGTGGCACCCGCTTTCTCATGGGCACACGACTTTGATCTTGTTGGGTTGAACGTGGGCATCATGGAGGAGCTGGTATTGGATGAACCCAGATGCCAGACGACCAGAGACAGGTGCACCTTGGCCTCCTCTGGGCCAAAGTCCAACTGCAAGCAAGTGTTGAACTCTAGGTTAGGATATGGGTGCTAAGTACTTAATAGGAAGGCTACTGACATCTGCAACTTAGCTTGCAATGCATCACACAAATATAATGAATGGGCAGAATTTCAGTGGTAAAATTTAGTGTTATCTGTAATACGAACTGCTCTGTATTTTAAAGCTTTCTTGAGAAAATATTAGGGCTCTGGCTACAGTGCAGAGGGGAAATTCGAGGGGACCAGACCAGACTCAGGGAGGCCAGTGAGGAGGCTGCTTCCACTGCCCCAGGTAAGAAATGAGGAGGCTTAAGGTGAGGCCAGCAGCGGGTGGTGGAGAGGAGGGAAGTCAGAAACACCATTTCTGGAAAGACGCAGGAGGTGAGCGGGAGGTGAGAAATGAGTGGAAACAGTTCAGAAGAGAGGCCCCCTGTGAAAGCCTGGAATGGCCGCTCTCAAAAGCGGCGGACACTGAAAGTGCAGAGAAGCAGAGGCGGGTGGGGGCCAGAGGGTGTCCTGAACGTCCCCTCCCAACACAAAGCGGAACAAGGAAAAGAGTTCCTGCGATGCCCCCACCTCCAGTTGGGTCTCCTGGTCCGCCCACTAACTCCCCTTTCTCCTCTCCTAGGGGACTGGGTGACTGAGCACGGAAACCTCCCAGGGGGTGACTTCGAGGGAGGTGCCAACGGGTCCCCGTGCTCCCCTCCCAGCCTCCAGGAAGTCGAGATAAGCAGAGCAAGACATTCATAATCCAGGGAGCTCTAGAGTCCAGAAAAGGTGCAAAAAGGTTTGAGGACTCATTCAGTTCGTGTTTTGGAGCTGGTGCCACTGGCCACAGCTGCCCACACGGTAAGAGATTTGTGACCCGGCTCACACACACTTTGAGCTCCAAGCTTTTCTTGATGCATGAGAGGTAGCTTGACGCGGCGTTTTCCAGCAGCAGAGCTGCCCCAGACACCATCACTGGGAGATAATGATTCGCCTCATGCTTTTTCCCAGTCCTTCGAGTAGGCGAAAGGCTCAGCAGAATTCAGGTACATCTCCAACGCCTGTTCTCCCCGGGTGCCTCGAGCCGGCGACATCCCCAGCCAGAGCTCCACAATGTGTTCTGTTTGTTTTCACTGTGACTTTGGAAAAAGTATGTCACAAGGTTGTTCTTTAACTTTGGGGAGTGTTATACAGCTTCCTGTTAGAAGTAGAAAATCAAGTGTATTTAAGTTGCAAATGTGATTCCACTCACCAAAATGCATGTTGAGTAAATAGAAAACTTAGGGGTTGGCAGATACGGCAAAATGTAACTGCAGCTGTGACACGCAAAGAAGGCGGTACCCAAACAACAGGTTTGTGGGGATGACGGCTGGAAGATTAGGAGCACAAGTTTTGGAGTCAGATAGACCAGAGTTCAACTCCTGGCATCTTATCCCGGTCGCCGTGTGACCTTAAGCCAGTCTCCCCACCTGTGTGTACCTGCATTTCCGCATCTGTGCAACGAGGAGAATAGCAGTGAACGTGCAGGCTGGAAGCTCATTCTGGCTGGTAGTGAGCTGTCCCTGTCCTATACGTCAGGCAGCCTCTCCTTTCATACATCATTAGCCCCCTAAACTGTTCCAAACTTGGGAAATGTGAAAGTCGAATGAGGAGAGATTTACACAAGGGGGTGTGTGAGTGTGTGTGTGTGTGTGCGAGGTGTTGAAGGAGGGCAACCAGTTCCCAGGGGACTAAAGCTGCTTAAACTCTCCTGACACTGTGGGTACCGTTCCCGCATCCCGTAAGCATCCTCTGTCCTTGCGACTAGGACAACTGAACACTGACAGTGTTTATCCATTTCTTTGTCCATTTCTGGTTCACTCTCTGTCTCCCTAGGAGAATGTCCCAGGAGGGCAGGGGGCAGTCTGTTTGCTCCCTGCTATGTCCAAAGCACCCAGAACTGTGTCCGCACACAGAGGGTGTATGTGTAGTCCAGTTAGCTGACTGGCCCACTGACTGCTGACTGCATCTGACTGTCCCAACAGACCTGAGTTATTAAAGAGAATGAAGGAGTCGGGAGAAATACTGGGGACAGAGCCCTAAAACTGCACGAGCCCCCCCACACAGGAAAGTCTCAAGCTCCAGGCGTAGGCATCTTCTTGGTCCTGACCTGGGCTGCTGCTGAGGCTTCCATCACCATCCTGAGCTTAGGGAACAGGGGTAGGGTCGGGTGGGGCCAAGCCCTGAGAGTCTGTCTCTGAGAATGTCCATTTGTGGGGAGATGAGGCTGAAGCCCTGAGCCCCCCCAAACTGAGGCTTCCCATTCCCTCACTTCCCTTAGAATCATTGATTATTGAGACCTGGTCCAGCACAAGCACTGTGGCCAGGCTTAGATCACAAAATGGCTATGGCCACAATGGCCCCTCTTATGTCAAGGAAGCCTTTCTGGTTCTTTCTCTCCTGGGGTCCCTTAACCTATCTGCTTATACAGACAAGTCCCCACCCCAGACTCACTGTTTCCAAAACCTACCTCCTTTCTTTGCCCCTCCACCTGGAAAGCCTTCTTCTCCTAACCCTCCACGTCAGTCTCTTTTCATCAGCCCAGACCAAAAGCCACCATGAAACCTTCTCTGAACTAACCCCCTCCCCAATCAGGCAGTGCACCTCCTCCAGGCTGTTGGCAACTGTCACCTTCAAGACGGGTGTGGACCAAGCTTCCTGCTCTACCATCTGACACCCTCTGCCTGTGTGCCACACATCGGCCTCCGTCACAGACCTCCCAGCTGGGCCCGGGCTCGCTGCCATCACAGCACAATCGCGCTGTCTGGGTTTCCCTTTGCTAGAGCACTTACTTACCGGGGCCCAGCTGGCCGCCACCTCATCGCAAGCTCCTGCATTGGAGGGAAATCTCAGTGCTCAGCCCTCTGCCCACATTGACTCTCCTGTGACCCAATGCCTGTCCTTTCTATCACTTTAACCGTGACAGGACAGATCTGTTCTTTGTCCCCCCACCCCTCCCAGAGCTAGGAGTCTGGTGTAGTCAGGATTGTTTGCCTTTACTCTAATCTATTTCTGTCCCACAAAAGAGGAATTATACCTGCAAGTTTTCAATACAGATTTCTTTTTTCCTTTTCCTGGTGGTTCCAGGACTAGCGTGACCAAGCTTTTATTTCAGCTATTAACCTTGTCCCCTGGCAGTGTTCCCCCGGAATCCTGACTTGGTGGGGGCTGTGGCCCAGCTCTGGGAAAGGAATGAGCTTCCCTCCACTCCTTTGTTCTCTGTCCAACCTGTATTTACTCATCTTCAAGCCATTTCATGGGGTTGTTTGCTGAACAAAACACGAAGTAAATAGTAAAGGTCACCTCTGATGATACAATCAATAATAGGCATTGTTACCATTTTGGTGCATTTCCTTCCAGTCTTTTTTCTAGCTGGAAAGAATACTTTTAATAAACACACACACACACACATGTGCTTTGACCCCTAGCAGAGAGCAGTCATTTTTCCCTCGCAGAAGCCACTCTGCCCCGGTGACTCAGTTCAGCAGCCCGTATCTCTCAGACAGGAGACAGAATCCAGTCCAATGCATGTCCCTGCTCCAGGGTCACCCTCCCCCGACCCCCGGGCCTGCACGGTGAGGGACAGACATTCCCTGCTGTCCTCGCTGAGAGAGTGGGAGGAGGGACCACAGCTGTCTCCTAAGAAATGTCTTCACAGAACTTCCTCCTTTACCCTCTTCACCCTTTTGTAACCTCCATCTGGATCAGGAGCCCCCACAAGACGGACCCAAGAGCTGTGCCTGTGGCTCTTGGTCACCAGCTTGCACTGTGGTCTGGCCCCTCCCCTTGGTTTATAGCATCCGTAGAACTGTGGCGCCTCAGACAACACTTGAGTTTTTGGAGTTGAATAGACGTTAGTGAGGACACTCACGAATGGGCAGCAGTCAGGCAGCTTCCACAGGTCAGATACTGCCTCTGAACGGGGCCTTAACGGTCAGTAATGTTAATACTTCAATCATGATAACAGCATTTCCCATTTACTAAATTCTCAGATACTCCAAGCATTTCAGTTTATCTTCTGTGACCCTGAAAACAGTCCCGTTTTACAACTGAGGGAAAAGAAGCTCCCAAGGAAGCCGTTTTCCCACAGCCGCACATCTGATAAGCCCAGAGCAGGGATCAACCCACGTCTGTTGGATTCCAGACGCTTCCCGGGCCCTGTTGCCCAGACAGGGCAGGAGAGCGTTTTCAGAGGGGTGGGTGAAGCCTTCCAGGAGGAGGACACAGCAGATGAGGCCGAGACAAAGAGGCCCTGAGCAGTCCCAGGGCTGGGGGGTTGAGCAGCACTGAGGGCAGGGCGGTGCAGACCCGCAGTTCCCAAATGCGCGGGGCCTGCGGGGGCGCCGGGCCTGCGGGGGCACCGGGCCTGCTGACCCCAGCGAGCGTGTCAGATCCAAGAGGCGGGAAGCGGGAGCTACTGCGGGCCCAGGCCCTGGCACTGGCTCAGGCCTCCCACACAGGTGCATTGTCCATGGGCGGCAGCATAACCAGCTGAAGGCCCAGGAGAAGGCGCTTACCTCTCTGGAGATGTACTCAAGGACTGGCAGGGTCCCTCCAGCAGGACTCTGGCTCCAGAAGCATTTCAAGTGGCAGGACGGCCTGCGCTCTTGCCTTATTCCTTCTGACAGCTCCAGGAGAGGGGGGCGGCCAGCGCCTGGCCGTGCACTGGATGGCCCCGTGCCCCTCACTGTCCCCTCTTATCCCCCTGCACATGAGACAGGACTCAGCAAGGGCCCACCTGGCTCTGAACCACAATCCCAGCTTCTAGACTGAAGTCAGGCAGCAAGGATAATTCCAGATTATGCCAAAAGGCCCTGTTTGGGTCCTCCTCCCTGATACCAACCTGGAGTCCCTGGGGGAGGACAGTGCAGTGAAGAGCTCTTGGTCTGGGCTGGACGATAAACTCAATCCCAGCTCTGGAACCCTGAGGCATGGACCTTGAGCAAGTCACTCACCTCTCTGGGCCTCAGATACACGGGGGAATTTCAAGGCTGCTGACACCCCACTCTGGGTGACTGTGCAGGTTAAGGGAGCCAAGTTCTGCACCTAGGCAGCGGGTGAGAGGGGTCCCATGGGCCTATTCGTTTGTCCCCTCGGTTCACGGTCATTATTCATTCTTTCCACAAATAATCCCTGAGATTCCTGGAGGCACAGGCAAGGCCAAGTCAGTGTTAATTGCTGCAGAATGAATGACTAAGAGCACGTGCTAAGTCCTGGGTGAGCACACACCTCAGTGCATGCTCTCAGCAGCCTGTGAGGGAGGTGCTACCATTATCCCCATTTCACAGATGAGAAACTGAGACTCAGAGAGGTTAGGGAATGTGCCCCGGGTCACACAGTGTGGAGATAGTGGAGCCAGGACTCAAATTCCGTCTGTCCCAGGACCCCCTGTGTCTGCCAGGCCACGGGGACGTCCTTAGATAGGTTTTGAATCATTGCTCTGCTGTTTGCTGGCGCCTCCATGGTAAAAACAGGGTAACAGCACTGACTCTGGTGGGATTAAGACTCCACTGATAACACTGGAGTGACACCTGGTGCTTAATACGCTATCACTGCTCCAGTTCTCAGCATTGTCCCCATGGGAGTGGCTGCCCAGGAGGCAGGGAGCCCCTTGCGCAGGCCGCAATGAGCCTGGTCCAGCTCCCTGCCACGTGCCCAGTGCCCCACCCACCCCTCAGGTCAGCCAGATCCTCCTTTCCCCAAACCACAGGAAGCTGGAGTCCCAAGGCTGACTCCGGCCAGGACTGTGGTTCACCAATAGCCACAAATATTTACCTTGGAGACCTCAGCCCAAATGCAGAGGGTGGGCAGGATATAAGTCTGGACTTCCAGATAAACTTCACAGATGAGGAGAGCAGCGGGCCGAGGACTCCGTGTGTCCAGGTAAAGATGTAGGGAAAGAACTGGAGGCCTATGTCATCAGGAAGGGTCTTAGCTGGAGACAACAGTGGGGGTCAGGTCGGAGCAGGAGGGAGGCTTGGCCCTGGGTTAAGGCCCCTCAGTCCATGAGGACCCTCTGAGGGTCAGGACCGGGCGTAGAGAGGTACCCAGCTCCAGGGCCCAGAAGACCAAAGAGCAGTGATGAAGGAATTGGACAGGCTGAGTCTTTTTCCCTGGCCTCATCCCGATGACAGAAGCCCACTCTGCACACACCAGTTGCTCTGTGCCCAGCCCTGTGTTGTGGTGATTCTGGGGATAAGAAGCATCGGGGCAGTCCTGGCCCTCAAGCCCTCAAGAAACTCCAGTACAAGACAATGTGGTCCAGGCTGTGCTCAAGGAAAGCCCAGGGACAACATGGTGGAGGACAGTCAGGGAAGGCTTCCTGAAAGAGGTGATATGTTGGTTAAGAAGCTGAGTAGAAGTTGGCTGGACAAAGGAAGGGAGAAAGGTATTCTATACAAAGAGAACAGCATACACAAAGGCCAAGAAGTGAGAAGCCACGTGTGCAGGGGGTTGGTGGGGAGGGTTTATGGTGATTGGATGTGCAGAGGAGATAATTTTCCACAAGAGGGGGTGCTACTCTCCTCTTGGTTCCCTGAGTGCCCCTGATCAGAGGAGGACAGAGGGGTGTGAGAAAATAATGGAGAAAAAATAGAATTAAGGTAATTTAAAGAAAAAGGTTATGGCTTGGGGATGGGGGGTTTCCCAGGTAAAAGAGCTGGATGGAGGTGTCACCTCAGTCTTCTGGCTTTGACTGCAAGGCGGTTCCCTCTGACCCCAGTACTAGCAAAAAACACTGTCATAATCACAGCAGCAAGTAGTGAGGGCAGGCATCCAACTCAGGTCTGTCTGACTTCCAGGCCCATGATTTTCTCTTCCACCCTTGGGTTTCCTGACAGAGAAGAGGGGTCCTGTGACTTAACTGGGGTTCCCATGGCCCAGACCTCCATCAGGGTCACATTCCCTCCTTCTTGCAGGTGTCCCAGAGACCATTCATTCATTTAGCAACCACTTATTTATTAAATACCTACTAGACCAGGTGCTAGGGATACAGTGGGGAGCAGGTAGACCCAACCCTTCTTTCCGGAGCTCACGGCCTGGTCAGGGAGGCAGATACTGAATTGTTCTTGCCAGCGCCTCAAAGAGCCCACCCTGTTCAGCCCACGGAAGATACACATCATACCACATTTGTCTTTGGCAACAGGAAGCCCATGTGCTAAGCCAGGCAAGGGCTCAGGTCTCTGGGTCAGCATCCTCCATCTCTCCGAGCAAGACAGTCCGCAGGTGGCAGAAGCTTCCATGGGGGCTTGGAGGCAGAGCCAGGGTGCAAGCTGGGAAGCTCAGGACGAGGTTACAGCTGCTGGTGTCCCATCCCCTGGAGAAGACAGCGCAGCCCAGGGGCCAGAGTACCCTAAGCTCCTCTCCCAGGGGCCACCCATGGGCCTCCCCTCTCTTTGCCTTCCTCTCCCTGGCTCCTAGCAGCCACCCGCTCCCTCTGCAGGCCCCTCCCTGAGTTTCTTGGATTAAGCAAAGCCCTCTGAGTCCTACCTGAATTCTCATCTCTCTCCTGCTTCCAAACTTCCTGTCCTGGGCATGCACCAGCCGCTAGGGCAACACTTCTCCAGGGTCCGTGGCTGCAGGAAAGGGAAAGTTTGACAGAGAAAGGGATGCAGAGGTAGAGTTTTAAAGAACAAGTAGGAGTTCGGCGGGCAGGGGAGGAAGGGGGCAAGCACTACGGGAAGCAGGCAGAGCAAGGGCAAAGGCAGCGGGAGTGAACAGGGATGTTCTGGGAGCTCCAAGCAGCTTGCAGTGACTGGAACTTTACAGAGCAAAAGGGGGAAGGCAGGAAGTGAAGCTGGCTGGGGTGGGGGGGTTTGAGTGCCACAGTGACAGGGTGGGGGAAATCAGCAGCAGAAGTGTTTTGTCCTGAGCACTGATGGTGGGGATCCTTCAAGAAAATAACATGTTTTCCAAAAGCTTGCCATTTGAAAGGCACTGTGCTAAACGCTTTCTAGATACGAACTCATTTAATCCCAACTTTATAAGTGGAGTTATGATGCACACGTGCCAGATGAGAAAACTGAAGCACAGAGAGATTACGTTGATTGTCTAAGGACAGAGGCCCAGCTGGACTCCAGAGCCCACTCTCTTCACCATCTCACTAAACAGCCTCTCCTGGACCCCACGCCCCCGTCATCAGGCCTCTCTGCCCGGCTAACCGGGCCCTCTGTGCTCACTTCAGGTTCTGCCACCTGCTGCCTGCTACTGGCCAACCCTCAGGAAGATGGCCAGCCCACGGACCTTCATCTTCCTCTGTGGTTTGATGGCAGCCAACTTGGTGGGAGCCAACTTCAGCCCTCCTGCTGTTCTCAGCCTCAGCCCAGAAATCATCAAAGAAAGTAAGTTTTGGCCACCCAGGCCTCACCACCATAAGGCAAGGGGGCAGGTGGAGCAAAGGAGGAAGGGAGCTCCCCATCAGTGGGAGTGTGCAAGGCCCACTGGGATCCCAGATCCTGGGTGAGACTTGATTGGGTAAGTTACAAAGACTGGGAGTGTCTTTGATCAAGAGTCCATGACTCCAAGGTCCCCTTCTTCTTAAATTCCATGATTTCAAAACCCACTACTCTGTGGTTCCCTGGTCTGTGGAAGGGGTGTGTGGCCTCCGAATGTGACGGTGCAGCTACCTCTCTGCCCACTCTTGCTTAAACCCCATTGCCAGAGAACCTTCCCTGAGTTAGACCCAGGACGCAAGTAGTCTTCAGAGCAAAGCCCCTCGGCTGGGAGTCTGGCTGCCTGGCCCTGGCACAGCCTCATCCCGCTCCAGCTCTGTGGCCCTGGCAAGTCTCCAAGCCTCGGTTTCCTCCTCTAGAAGAGGGCCTTCCTCCCCGGGTTGTTGGAATCACCCAGTAGGACAGGAAGTGACAAGAGCTTAATGATCTCTCCAGCTGAACTTCTCAGTCTCATCACTGCTGATCTTTTGGGCCAAATACGTCTTTATTGTGGTGGGCTGTCCTGTGCATGTCCTTCCTGTGTTTAGCAGCATCCTGGGCCCAGCTGTGACCACCAATAATGTCCCCATACATTGCCAAATGTCTCCCAAGGGACACTGCCTCAGTTGAGAACCAGTGCTCCAGTGTTGTCCCTTGAGAGGGAACGAACCAGTCAGCTCCGGAGGGACTGAAGCACGTAGAGACCAACCCTCTGCATGCAGTGGGCCCCGGCTGTGGCTGGATGGGCAGGGCCGGGCCAGGTCCTGCAGGGCCAGACAGGCACTGTAGCCAGAGGAACGATCCTCAAGTAGGGATGGGGAGCAGAGAGATCTGGGTGCTGGGCGGGGAGGCAGAAGTACCCCAGGCCAACACTGAATTGCAAGCACGTAGAATTTCAGCCAGAAGGAGCTCGGAGAGGAGCAGCCAGCCAGGTTCCCCCAGCCACAGGGTCTGAGTTGAGAGTGTGCCGGTGCGGGGATTTCAGGCAATCCTGGGAAACATGTGCAGGAGATGGGAAGCAACCCAGGTAAGGGCAAGCCAGTTACCACCGCAAGCTGAAGCTCAGTCCAACTGGGCATCTGCGTTATTCAGGGCCAGGCAGGAGGCAGAAACCATGCAGTAAGCCCAACAGATGGGTTTGTATAAAGAACTATTAGCAAGAATTGGAATAATGGGAAATTGGCTAAGGAGGAAAAAAGAGAGAATTCCAAAGGATACCCTAGGTATTGGGGTACAGCAGGGGGCTCAAATCCATGTACAGTAGAAACTTGAGGGGAGAATCCTCCCCAGACCTCGTGGAAAGAGAGGGGTTGAAGCCCCCTGAGCTGGCCTGGGTCAGAGCCATTTCACAGTTGGCAGGCTGAGACCAGCTGGCAGAGAATAGCCTGCCGGGGAGCCAATGGAATTCTCTGGGAAGCAGACCCAGGAGGAAGGGATTGCTCTTGACTCCTTGGGATGCTGTCTCTGGCAAACTGCCTGGAAGGGAGCTGGGGTGCCCGCAGTCACTAGCTGCCTGTGGAGTGCTGCTCAACTTGCAGCCGGGAGCCCTGGGAGGTGACACCACTGGAGTCTGGCAAGAGGAGCACACCAGTGCCAAGAGGGGAAGCTCCTTCCTCCTCCACGTCCTCCCACTGACAGGACTTAACACTGCACCAGCCGGGCAAGGAGGATGTTTACAGGGACCAGCTCCATTATCACAGGGCAGACAAAAAGGCTAGCTTTGTCAATGAGAAGCAATAACACACAGGGACTCTGGGACATAGTGGGGGACACACACACCTGAATCATCCTGCCCAAGAGTTGAGGGAGCTGGGGTATTTATACACCAATTCCCATCAGTCATTGGCTGTGGGCTGCTTCCAGAGCATCAGCTCTCCAGCACTCGGACCTACTCTGTACACAAGCCAAAAGGGCTCTGGCTGCCAGGGAAAAAGTACAGTAGGGACTTGAACCCAGGGCACCTGGCTCCTCCTTTCTCTGCTCAGCACCCGGGGCTCTTTGGACCACAGGCCCATAGGATATGGATGCCAGAGAATCAGTAAATTTGTTTCAGCAGCGGAACAACCCCAAACAGGGCCTTATGAGTTCCCTGCCTCTTGGCTCTGGAGTGTTTGCCCCTGGCTAGTGAGAGGGATGCAGCTTCTTGTGCCAGGTGTCCTGGCCAAAACTCCTGGCAGAGGCTGGCAATGTTCAAGGGTGTGAATGGTCCCACATGTGTCCCCATTGCAGACTGCCTATGAAAATGACCCATCTGGACCATCATCCTCAAGGTCACATCTACACAGTGGAGATGGTCAGAATGGAGTCATCTATCCCCTTGCCTTATGTCCCAGTCCAAGTAACCCTGAGTGATGTCCCCTCCCAGCCTGGAGCCTGCCCCAAGCCATTCTTCTCTTCCCTCCTGCTGGACCCTAATCTCTGGGCTCTGCCTGCAGAACTGGCAGAGAAACTGAAGAATCGAGATGCTGTCAACACTCTCCAGCAGCTGCCGCTGCTCAGTACCATACACAAGGAGCCGGCCAGTGGCATCATCAGTAGACTAGTGAAGTCCGTCCTAAAGCATATCACTCAGTAAGTGCAGCAGAACCAAGCTGGGAGCTCGCTCTCAGCCCACATCTCTGCCCAAAACACACTTTGCACGCTCAGTTGATCAGCCAGCAAATATCAGTTGGTGTCAACTCTGTGTCTGACCATGAAGAATGAATCAAACAAAGCCTCTCCCCTCAGAGGCTCCCAGAGGAGTTAACAATAACCATAAGAGTGACATAGGCACTCCAAGAGGGGCAACCCCAGAGGAAGGTTGCCTGGGGTGGGACGGTGAAGAGACAAGGTGATGTTTCTCAGTAGAGGTGACAGGTGAGTCAATGACTTCATGCTCACCAGGAGACAAGGAGAAATGGCATTCTGGGCAGAGGGACCAACCTGAGCAAAGGCACAGAGGGCGAAAGTCAGAATGGCTGGTGCTTAGACCCCAAGGCGAAGAGTGAGAGGCCAGCTGGCCCGGGCACAGAGGCTCTTACAGGTCAGCCTCAGGAGCTCAGATTCATCTCCTAAGTGAAGGGGGAGCCATGGAAGTGTTCTGGGCAGGGGTGAAGGGAAGGGATGGGGCAAGACCATGCTGAGGAGGAGTCAGGGCTTGAGTCCACCTGCTAGCTGGGCATTGGGTGGGGGCCAGAAAAAATGGAGGGGACTGGTATGGAGATGATGATCAGTTGAACATATGGCTCTCATTTCTCTTTTGTCCCATCCAGGCTGAACATCACCTCAGCCAGCATCCTCCAGCTGCAGGTGCAACCCGGGGCCAAAGACCAGGAGCTGATAGTCAAGGTCCCCCTGGACTTGGTAGCTGCATTCAACACGTGAGTGTTCTCCCCGTCAGACACAGCGGGCCTGACAGCTTCACCTACTAGGTGCTCCCCGCCCCTATCTTCCATGCAGGTGTCTGGAAAAGAGACTTCCAAGCAGAAGGAAAAGCAAGTGCAAAGGTCCTCAGGCAAGAGTGCACTTGCCTTGTTCAGAGAAAGGCATAGGGGGCAGGGAAAGGGGGCAGAGTGGTAGGAGGTGAGGCCTGCAGGCAGCTGCGGCCAGATCATGCAGGGCCTTGTGCGCCAAGCTGAGGACTTGGTTTTACCAAGATGGGAGCCATACAGGGCTCTGAGCAGAAGAGGGACATGACATGACATTCTTAAAAAATCCCTCTGGCTGCTGTGCATGGGGGCGAAAGTGCAGGCAGGGAGGCTATCCCAAAGACACGGCAACAGTTCAGGAGGAGACAATAATAGCTTGGACTGGGGTTTGGAAGCAGGAGGTGGTGAGAAGTGGTCGGATTCCAAATATGTCCTGGAGGTGGGTAGGAACAACAGGATTTCCTGATGGATTGAATGGGGGCTCTGGGCGGGGCCAGAGGCCAGGGGAGATTGAGGAGTCAAGGCTGCTGGGCAACTGGCAGCTGGAGTGGCCAACAAACAAGGCAGGGAAGATCGGGAGAGGAGCGGGCTTGGGGACGGGTCCAGAGTTCCGTCTGTATACATTAAATCTGAGATGCCTGTAAAACCTTTGAGTAAGGAGTTTGGCATAAGTTTGGAAGCTAGTGGCATATGCAGAGGATTTAAACCAGCAGAGGATTCCAAAAACTGAGCCTGGGAACCAATGAGGTAAACATCTGAGAAGATGAGGAGGCCCCAGCAAGGAGACTGTGAAGGGAGGTGCCAGAGCCGGGAGACAGAGATGGACAGCAGGCTTGCTCCAGCCTGAGGCTGGGATGGAGCTCCCAGCAGTGGGTTCCTCCACTCACAGGCCCCTGCTTAAGTCCTTTGTGGAGATGCACATGCAGTTGGAGGCTGAAACCATCATCCAAGTGGAGACCAGCAAGGCGGGCCACAGCCATCTGGTCCTCAGCAATTGCTCCGACATCCGCAGAAGCCTGCACATCAACCTACTGAAAAAGTGAGTGTGGTCACCTCCCATTGGCCACCTCCTAGCACATCTGGGAGGGAAGCTAGGTGGTGGCCTTGCCCCCATTTTACAGATGGAGAACACTGAGGCCCACAGAAAGAAAGGGATTTGTCCCTCCTGACTCCTGATCTGAGGCTCCCTCCAGGAAATCTGTAATAGCAAAGAGAGTTCAAGACACCAGGGGCAAAGCAAGAAGGATGGGATTTCAGGCATCATGCCAGAAATTGCGGCAAACATTTGAAGGTGGAGAGGAGGCTCTTTCCTAGGCCTCCTCTAACCAGTGGGCAGGGCTAAGTGGAGCCATGGGTAAGAACTGTGGAGTCAGGCAAACGCATCTCCTTCATCTGCGTCCAGGTGACGCTGAGCAAGTCACCTCCCCATACCTCGCCTTTCAGGCCACAGTGAGAGGATTAGATGGGGCAGCAGCCCTCAGCAGTCAGCAGATGCTCAAAGACACGGTGCTTCCCTCCATTCCTCCTTAGCAGGCCAACTGCCCTCATCCCAGTGTCTAGCACAAATTTCTAAAGACAAGCCCCAGCCCCCGTCCCTAAGAACTCTCTGCCACCATCTACACTGGACTCTGGGTCTATACCCAGCCCTGTCTCTACCAGGCCCTGTGCCTCAGGCAAGTTCTTTCCTCCCCTGGACTCAGTCCCCTCTTCTGTAAAATGGGGGAGGGGTGATCATCTCTGACCCCGCCTAATCTCTCTCCTCTTCTCCTCTTGGGAAGGTACTCCTTCCAGGTCAACTCCTTAGCCAACAAGGTCATAAACCTCCTGGCACCAGCCCTGCCCAAACTGGTGAAAAGCGAGGTAAGTGGCCTCAAGGTATCTCTGGCCTGTGAAGACTGCTCCCTCTGCGGGGCTGGGGTGGAACTGCAAGTTGGTGCTAAGAGACCTGAGTCTCCTTGAGTGGGAAGCTTCTGGGCGTGGGTCAGTCAATCTGTCAGCAGTGGATGGTCAAGGTCAAGGTAATGAAACTGCTATAAGTCAGCCAGGAGACCTTGAACAGTGATGTGCTGATAAACTGTCAACAATTTGACTCAGGAGGGGCTGAAGGAAGGGAGCCCTGATGTGTATGTAGCATTTACTGATTTCCCTGGTATAAACACTCCCTCCATGGCCAATTCAGGCTACTAATGTGACGTCACTGAGCAGAGTCAGGAAGAGATGCGTAGTAGCTCGCTCTTGTATGGCATTTCCTCCATGCAGATATGCCAGGCGTAACCTCGAGAGCAATAGATAATAGTCAAACACAAGGAAACAATCAGGACGCAATGAGTTTTGCACTGTGGGGTGTTCACTAGCATCCCTGGCCTCCGCCCACTAGATCCCCCTAAACTGTGACAACTAAAAACATCTCCAGAAATTTCCAAGTGTCTCGGGAGACAAAATTACCCCCTGCTGAGAACTTCTGGAATTTTGAGGGGAGAGGAATTCAGGGGGCAAAGAGATGTGCCGGGGCTAGAAACCCACAACAGTCGTTCACGAGTCTGGTTGGGTCTATCTTTCTGGCCTCTGCTCTAATCTGACGTGTGGGAGGGACTCAGTAACAACTGTTTGAATAAGTGAAGGAAGGAGAGCGTTCTCCATTTCCCTCTTACGGAAACGCGGGTTCTTGTGAACTCAGTGAGTCTGATGGGGAGGGCAGCTGGCAGGCCAGGCACACCCTGGACACAGGGTAGGGCACAAACCATCGCAAAAGATCCCAGATGACACCAGGGGACTGTGGTGGGCTCTGAGCGGCGGTGATGGCTGGGGGAATGGACCTATCACCGAGTCCTCAACCCCATGGGTGAAAATCTGGCTGGCCATGGGCACAGCGACCAGCCCAGCCCAGGTGAGCTGGGCCCAGGTGACCGTGGGGCTGTGTGCTGGCCTCCGGCTGATGCAGGCCCTGCATTTGTGCGGTTGCAGCTGTGTCCTATTGTCAAGGCGGCCTTTGAGGACATGCGTGTGGACTTCCTGAACCTGGTGAGGGGTAGGTACACCACTCTCTCCCACCTTTTTCCTTTACTGCTGAGCTGGTTTCCAGGCCCTGGCTCGGGCCGAGGCAGTCCTCCCCAGATAAGGCCTGAGCAGCAACCCAGCCCAGGAGCAAGCGAGACAAGCATCATTTGATCCCTGCCCAGGATGAGCAGACAGGAAATCCCCACAGCTGTGACTTCAAAAGCACATAGTATGTGTGAGGTTCTGTGTGAGCCAGTGCATGCCCCAGATAAACCCAAGTTCAAATCAAGTTCTGCCACTGACTTGCTCCATGGCTTTGAAAAAGCCAACTCCACCTCCTTATTCTGTTTCCTCATCTGTAAAATGGGGCTTATATGTCCCTACCTCATAGGATGGTTGGTGAGGATTAAGAGTTCACAGGAGGCCTGATCTCTTTTTTCCCAGCCGGCTCCATGCTCTGAGGCCGCCGCTCTCCCTTCTGAGTAAGATGGTCCACGTTCTGCCTGTGGCATGTGTATCTCCTAGGCCTTCTCACCTGCCTTTTGAGACGGCCCACCCTCTGCCTACAGAGTGTGTATCTACTTTTACTTTGAACACCCACCCCCATGCCTCATGGCCTCTCTGGCCTTCTGAGACGGCCTGCATCCTGTCTATAGAGTGTGTATCTCTCCATCTTCACTCTATATAGCTCACTCTTGAATTCTTTCCTGCTTGAAGCCAAGGACCCTCACTTGGTAGGGCTTGTCCCAGAGACTCGACCAAGACCTGCGACACAGCCATCCTCTCTCACTCCATTTTTTCCTTTATCATTTCCTCTACACTCTCCCTACACAGTCTTTACCCAGAATATCTTATCCTTTACCACAGAAGCTGTGTTCTGGGAAGGTGGTCGCAGGCTGATAGCCTCAGAAGAATGAACAGATCCTCCAGAGTTTCTCTGAGATGCCAGGTGGATTCATCAAAATTAAGCCTGGAAAATGCCCTGATTGTTGTCGCCTTTCTGTTCTACCCAGTTTTTCCATAAAACCTCAGGACACTAGTCCCAAGATGGATTCACAGTCTCTAAGGCACTAGTCTGCTGTGCTTCCCCTTTGCCTGGCAAAGCAAAAGTGCTGTTCTTTTCTAATTCTTCCCTCCCTCCTCTGCCCAAAAAAAGAATGTACAGAAAAGTTCCAGGCACATAGCAGGTGTTCTGCCTGACACAGAGAGGGGCTGGATTGATGTGGGTGGATGGATAGATGATACAGAGACCACTGGGGGCTATTGGAGAGGCAGGAACAAGAGAAGAAACAGGTTGTATCCTCAGATCCCTCAGAGTGGAATTCTGAGTTCTTGGACCCCTCAGAGAGGGGTGGGTGGGAAGAAGAAAATTCTACCGTCTACTCTTTTGGGATCTGAAGAGGCTCATTCAAAGAGCCACCAGAGAAGAGTGGGAAGAGCAGAATCAATAGGCATTCAGCTTCCACAGAGCACCTACTTTGGGCCAAGCCCTTGGGCAGGGTATTTTATATACATGGTCTCACTGACTCCTCAGACAACTCTGTGTAGTAGGTAGGGATCATTACCCCCACTTCACAGATCAGGAAACTGAGGCTCAGAAGTTAAATTATTTATCCAAGTTCACAGAGGAGATTAGTGATAGGAGAAGGCTTAAAACCCAATTCTTCAAGTTCCAAGTCTGGCTTAATTCAGATTTGAACCAAATTTACTATGTAGCAGTCCTATACAACTTATGATGTAGGTATGCTTTTATTACCCCCTCCCCATTTTAAGATGAGGAAACTAAGGTTCAGAAGCAGGAGGAGGCTTGGGGCAGGGCGGGAGGTCTCCCCTGGAGTAGGCGGACCAAGGACCAATTGGCCCCTGCACCCTTGCGCCCTTCTGTGGTCCTCTCTCCGTTCTCCACCCAACAGCCGGTGGGAGATGGGACTCCACCGCCACCTGGCGGCCAAATGGGGAATCCCGAGGCAAATACAAGTGATCCCCTGGGCAGACTCAGACCCTGCTGAGGTGGGTCAAATCAAACTGGTGGGGGAGGTGGAGAGTTATAAACAATAGGTCAGTTTTGTTCCAAACCAGGGCTTTGGCATAGGACCGGCTGGGTTCAGATCCTTTCACTGTATACCCTTGAGCAAGTCATTTCACTTTTATGGGCCTTGGTTTCCCAATCTGTAAAATAAGGTCATCGTGAGGATTAAACGAGCTAACACAAGTAAAGGTTTAGCGCAGTGCCTGGTGCATGGTATGCGCTCAAAAAAGTGTCAGTCATGATCATCATTATGTTTATCATTGTATCAACATTACTCCTGCTCCTCCCTACTTACCCCACCCTATGCAATAATGCAGCTCTAGCCAAAAGCAGCCCCACACCACCCCATCCAATGCTTTCTCTTTGTTCCTGCGCAGTGTCCATTTCTCTCAACTCTAACCACCTGGAGTTTGATATTCTGTCTTCTGCCATCTTCAGTAATGCTGTCCATCTCATCCTGGGGGTGAGTGTCATGGGACCTCAAGGGTAAGCGGGGACATCACTGCCCTTCTCTGACTGCCAAGCATCAGGCACCACGAGTCTGTTTCAGGGCAGAAAACACAGGTCACGGTTAGGACACACAGGTGGATTTAGAAAAATCTCAACAGGCTGAACATGTCCCTTGTAAACCATTCTGAGGGAGAGAAACCAGCAGATACAATCTAAGGGCCACATACAGGACATTGACCCAGTGTCTTGATTTCCTCTGACCCTTATTTCCCCAGTCAGGGGCCAGAGTGTGTGCACTGGGTCTCCTGGCCTTTCTCTCAAGCAAGCCCGCGCCCAATCCTCAAATATCTGGTGACCTTGAATAAGAGCCCAGGATTGAGACACATCACTGAGGATCACACAGACCTAAGTTTCTCTCCCAGCTTCAGAACTCCCTGGCTGTGTGTCTTTGGGCAAGTTCCTTCACCTCTCTGAACCTCAATTTCCTCGTGTATAAAATGTAATCATAATAGTCCCCAAGGAGAGGATGAAATGAGGCTGCATGGGGCCTGCAGGCAAGAGGAGAGAACTGTCAGCTCTCTGTAAAATGTGGAGCCACACACACACACTGGCACTAGATGCCCTGGGGGACCAGGCCAAGCAAGGCAGCACGAATCTCAGACTAGTTTTTGTGGATCCCTTGGAAAACCAGCATCAAACATTTCCTTCCATTTTGTTGCAGTTTTGAATCTTCCCTTCATCGAAAGGGTCCGGGAGGTATCTGAGAAGTTGAAACCTAAATGTCAAATAAAACATCTAGATTTTTTTTAAAATTAGAGATTTTCTGAAGGGTGCAAGTGGAGTAGATGTTGCTAGGTACCTGAGATAAGGTATCATCTACAGCAAGGCACTGAATTCCAGGCTAAGCTTCCTGGTAGCAAATGCAAAAAGGGAAACAGGCTGAATGGTGTCATTTCCTTCTGGGTTACTACTGAATATGTAGTGGAATTAAAGTTCCAAGCCAACTCTCTGCTCTGTGTCTCCTTAGGCCAAGTTGTTGAACTCAGAAGGAAAGGTGACCAAGTGGTTCAATGTGTCTTTGGTTTCCCTGAGGATGCCCACCCTGTACGACGTCCCTTTCAGCCTCACTGTGAGGAAGGATGTGGTGAAAGCTGCAGTAGCTGCCTTGCTCCCTCCAGAAGAATTCATGGTCCTGCTGGAGTCTGTGGTAAGACTCAGCATGGGACAGAAGATGGAGCCACCTCTGCTGCATCATGGGGAGTTCCTGAATCAAATCAGGGCCCCCTCAGCCCCTGAGCAGGAATCCCCTGTCATGCTGGTTTACGTACCTCCAGTAATGGAGAGCTCAGTCTTGCCTCTAACAGACCCTGCCTCTGACATTAACACTGAAGTTGAAAACTTCCCTGTAACATCCTAGTTCTGCTCCTTGGAACCTGAAATACCTCTTCCTCTACCAAATAACAGTCCTGCCCAAAGGACATCTTAGATACTGACTGGCCTGTGGCGGCAGTCACACCACTGCTGTCCACTACAGGACCTCTGGCAGACAGCACGAATCTCTCAGGGCCCTCCTTCCTTCTGAGCCTAGGTGATGACACAGCCTTGGAATCCTCATCACTCCCGCACAGCAGATGACCACCAGTCAGCTGGAGTGCTACCTCTTCTCGGGGGATGGATGGGGAAACTGAGGCCCAGAGGGGGATAGAGTTGGCCCAGTTATGGGAGCAGGGCAGGGCTTCAGGTCATCTGACAGAGCCCCAAGCTCTCAGGGATTAGAAGCCAGGATAAGGGACTTGTAAGAAAAGGGGAGTGGTCACCAGCAACCACACTCCTGAGGGTAGTAAGAATTGAGTCACTTCTCTATGTCCTCTGGGAACGAGGAGCTGCCCACAAACCCAGGACCCCTGTTAACTCACCACAAAAGCCCAGGCCAGCTGGGACTTCATTCCCCACAGCTGCTGACCTAGGGGCTGTTTCCCACCAGGGACAGATGTGTGCACCAGACCACCGGGCCCTCTTGGCTGCTCTGGGGTTCTGGGGACCCCAGCAGTGGGGCTGCTGGAGGTGTGTCTCCCCCTCCCCTCCAGCTGGCCTGCTCTGTCTTCCTCTCCTCCTCAGCTTCCGGACCTGGACCACCTGCTGAAGTCAAGCATCAAGGTGATTAGTGAAAAGGTTGGTCCATTTACCATCTGCAGCTTGAAGGGTGTTTGCTGTGGTCTGTTCACTGGCCTCTGGGCAATAAAACACACATGGGACTGCTCTTTTCTTCCAGCACTGGTGACTGGAAAGGACTGGTCCCTGTCCTCATGGAGATTTCAATCTAACAGGACAGTTTGACCTGGATCAAATAATTATCATAGATAATATTTCAGTTACAAATGTGATCAAGGACAGATTCTAGGGGTATGAGAGCACTACTGGGGCACCTGATACAGTCTGGGAAATTAGGGAGGGCTTCCCTGAAGGGAAAAGTATTCCAGACAGAGGAGGAAGCAAAACTACAGGCTGTGAGATGAGGAAAGCAACAGTCTCTTCCAGGATCTGAGGATGCACAGAGAAGAAGTGGGGAAGCCAGGAAGCAGGGCAGCGGCCAGGCCGCACGGGGCCACATGGGGCCTGTGAGCCACGGTGAGGCCTTTGGGAGGCTGTACTCTGGTCTGATGTCTTTCTAGGCTGCAGATCAGCTGGGGCCCAAACAGACTGTGAAGATCCTGATTCAGGGGACCCTGGATCTCCTTCTGGACCAGAACATTGCCAGGGTGGCCCAAGAGATTGTGCTGCTAGTATTCACCACCAGTGAAGCCAAGCGTCCCCTCCTCACTCTGGGCATCGTAAGTTCAAGTGTCTGAGACATTGGCAGCAACCTGGAGGGCCCTTCTGTTCACTTTTCCTGTTCACCCCCTCTTCTTTGCTAAACATTTCCACCATTCTTTTTAGCCAACAGGGGTGGGGGGAGGGAATTCTGAACTAAAAATCAGAAGCTTTGGGGGCCCAACTCTTTATTAGTCAGGATCTTGGGGCAGAAATTTAAAGTCACATGCACAAAAGGAATTGTATTAGCTCATATAACTGAAAAGTCCAAGTCAAAATGGCTTCAGGAATAGCTGGATCCAGGTGTTCAAGCAATGTCATCTTCATTCTGCTCTCTTCCCATCTGGCGGCCTTGTTTCCTTTTGCTACCTTCATCCTCAGGCAGGTTATCCCTTCGTGAAAGTGCCCCCAAGCTGCATCAGGCTTATAACCTATCAGCTTGGCAACTCCAATGGGAAAGCTTCTCTTTCCTAGTAGTTCCAGCAAAAGTTCCAAAGCTAACTCACATTGGATGAGCTAGAGTCAAGTGCTCACTCATGAACCAATCAGTATGGCCAGAAAAATGAAATATGTAAATTTTCTGAGTTGGGACATGTGCACACGTGCGCGCACACACACACACACACCAGAGCTGGGGGATAGGGGTTAGCTCTATCCAAACCACAGGCCTGAGAGGGAAAGAGGTAATTCCTCTTCTGAAGTATGAAAAGAATTAAATCATTTCCAAATAAGTTCTTAATTGATTTTCTCAGTAACCCCAGCAGGTCAGAGCTCAGAGCTTCCATCCAGGGGGACCCTGTGGGTAAAGGTGTGGGGGTGGTGGTCATCAAAGGGCAAGCGCAATAGGAAGGTATCTTAGGTGGGGCCTCTAGAAACAGGCCCGAGACAAAGATTCTTATAAAGTGATCTATGAGGGGAGAGATCCCAAGAGGAGTACTGGGCAAGGATGTGGTCTCAGCTGGAGGCTGGCTTCCGCCTCATCCCACAGGGACCTCTGGAAGATGGTTGCATAGAGTCGAGCCCAGGTTGAAACAAGAAGGCCGGCCTTTTGGATCCCATTGTCAGTCACTGGTGGTCACTAACTGCCCCCAGGGGTAGGTAACGCTGAACCTCCCAGCAAGGCAGCTCTGGTCAAGCAAGGGCAGTTCCCCAGGGTCAGGCACAGCTGTGAACTGTTAGAAGCAGCATTCAGCAGCTGAGGAATGGACACCCCCCGCCCCCAAAAAAGGGATATGAATAGGGCACCACCTTCATGCTACAGAGGACAAGGAGAAGAAAGAGGCAAGGCGAGATTCATGATTGAGCATTGGGTCACTGAGTCCTTCCATGCATCACCGAGGAGGCCAGACAGTGCCAGGTTGTAAGAAGCTAACGTTACACTCCCCTTACCGGAGGGTGGCCGCAGGTAGCCATGCAGGTGGTCTGCACGCACCATTAGGGGGTGCCGTCCACAGAGCCCGCAGGATGCACGGCACCCTGGCTTCCTGTGTTGGGGGATGTTCTGATCCCCCAACCTGCAGCCCCAGCCAGCCTCACTCCCTAGTGACTTCCCCTCTATGGCTGATGGCAGGCACTTTTCAAAAGGCCACCAAGCCCAGGCCTGCAGGAGAAGCTGATTCTCTGGATGCAGCTGACCCGGCGCTGGAGCCAGGCACTCAGGCTCACCCCAGCCCACAGGTCAAGATGATGTCATCTTCGGCACCTGTGTTTGAGATCTGGCTTAGCTTCTGACCTTTCCAGTAACAATACTGGTTAACATTTACCAATCTGTCTGTCCCTCAGTTTGCTCACCTCTGCGATGAGGTAGTAATAGGACCTACTTCACGGTGGTGTGAGGATCAAAGGAGATAATCAGATAAAACTCTTAAAACACCACGTGACACACAGCGAGGGCTCAATGTATACAGCTACTGTCATCATCATGGGTCCTATGTGAGGTCTCTTCGAGGGGAGGGGGTACAGATTCCATCCCCACAGATGAGGAAGTGGAGGCCCACAGAGCTCAGAGCCTTTGCAAGGTCACAGAGCCAACAGCTGCAATTCAGACCACGTCAGCCTGGCTCCAGAGCCTCCGTGCATAAGCCCATACCCCACAACGGACACATCCTCTAAAAGAAGTGGGGCCTGGGCTTCTCTTGTTGCAGGAAGCCACCTCGGAAGCTCAGTTTTACATGGAAGGTCACCGACTTATGCTCAGCTTTAATAAAATCAGGTAAACATGAAAACCGTTGTGAGGATTCTGGTGATGAAAATGGGTCCTGCCTGGCGATCACTGGGTTTCTTTAAACACTCGGTGTTTTGAGCCTCTTGGGTGTGAGCGTGGAGGGAAGGCGGCTCCAGGAGGGCAGAAAGGCTGTTCCACTGTGGAGGACTGAGGATGAGAGAAAGAAGAGGAGAGGGGCGCAGCCTTGCAGCAGCCCTGGGGCAGGCTGACCTCAGCCAGGGGAAGGGACTGCCCAGCACCATCCCCTCAGCCTTGGGCAGCTGGACCCCTCCAGACAGTGGCAGTGACCGTCTTGCCCAAATGCGAAGACCCCGTGGAGCCCGGCCCAGCAGCACGTGGCTCCCACTGCCTTCTGCGCCCCTGCGTGCTCTCCCCCTGCCCCACCACCCTCCTGCTGCCCCAGAGGGAGTTCAGGGCTTGCAAACTGGAGCCTTCTGGGACAAATCAAGCCCATAGATGTGTTTTGATCAGCCCACATAGGGTTAGGGTTATTTAGTATAAATTAGTTGCCAACACATAAAAGTCAGAACATCTGACCGCCATGGGCTGCATTCCTACATGGCAGCAAACAGATGAGCTGGGAGTGAGGACGCCCTTTAGGAGAAAGAGCTCCTCAGTGCACCATGGTCCTCACTCCTGGGCTGATGTTTCTGCTTGCTCTTTGGGCAACTCTTTGTTTTCTATCCCTTCCCTTTACCCCATGCATTGCAATGTAAGCACCATGAAGCAAGGACGTTATGTGGTTCACTCCTGTATATCCAGAACCTGCACTGTCTGGTCCATAGTAGACGCTCAGTAAATAGTTGTTGAAGTAATGCATGAATGAATGACTGAATGAATGGGACTCGGAAGGACCATTCTCACGGGCATCTTCTGTTGCAGATCTGATCGGATCCACCTGTTGAACTCGGGCATTGGCCTGTTCAAGGTGAGTATTAACAGATTTTCCCTGGGGACACAGGGGATAGCCCAGGATGGTCCATTTCGAAAGGAGACATTTCCCAGGATTTGATCTGAACAAGGTCCCCACGGGCAGCCCCATGGTAAGCTGGCTGGCCTCCGTGTTCTCAGCCACAAAGTCCAACCTCCCGGTTCAGGTGTTTACTGAGCAGCTGCTGTATGCAAGACACAGCTGAGAACACACATATTCTCACAGATGCACAGATACACTTTCCTTCTGTAATGTTTTGACTCTGAATTAGAAAACAAATCTCCAGTATTCACGATCTCATTTCTCTCATACAGACTCATCTCACTGACCCTGGGCAGCCCCTTGCCCCACCCCCCACTTCAGTTTCCCCATCTGAGTCAGACTGAGTCAGAGATGTCAAATTGGCTGAATCCTGTCTTCTGCTGTGGTGGGGTGTTTGAGTTTGTTTGTTCGTGGCGCGGAGGGAGGGGGTTTTTTGGCCCTTGTGTTTTGTCTTGTCTTTCTTTCTTTTTTTTTTTTTACAAATATTTTTTAATGGGCAAGTTTCCATGTGAAAATCAGGACTTCTGGCTTCCCTTGAGAAGTCAAAAACTCAGGAAACGGAGCAAAATTCCCTCGGGGAATTCTGCTGGAACAGAGCAGTGGAGTGAGCCCCTGAGATTGGGGGTGAGCGATGCATCCCACAAATGCACCCCAACGCCCCGCCTGCCAGATCCAGGGCCAGCTGGTTTGTGCCCCACCCCCACAGCCCGCCTGGTCCCTGGAACCCTGGCAGCTCTGACCAGCAGGGAGCCTGAAATTCCCGCATCTTCAGCAGCTGCCCTTGCTACAGGGCAGAGCAGGGCCCATCCTAGGAATGACTGGGAGGGCTTCAGATTCTCAGCCAGGTTGACAGGACCCCTTCTCTTTCACAGCCTGACATTCTGAAAAACATCATCACCAAGATCCTCATGTCCGTCCTGCTGCCACACGAGAATGGTGCGTCCCCCTGCTGTCCGTCCCCTCTGCCCCCCCTACCTGCCCCCAGGCTTTAAGTGCAGGTGCTTTTCTTCTCCTGCCTGTGTCTCCATTTGGAGCCCCTTTTATTTATTTTCCGCCCATCCTCAGACCCTAGTTCTAATTCTGCCTCCTCCAGGAAGTCTTCCTTGTTATCTAGCTGGAAATGAGCTTTCCCATCTCCAACTTCCCAGCCCAATTCTTTTACTCATGCCAGAACCTAAGCATGTGTAGATGAGGCAGGCAATGCCTCAGCCTCACAGGACTGACAGCAGAAGAAAGACAGGGGTGTAAACAGACAACTAGAGCACACTCAGTGTGCCTCAGGCCGACCTGGGCTCAAGTCCTGACTCCGCTTCTTGCTGGCTGCCTCGCCTTGGACAAGCTGCCTTATCATTTTGGGCCTCAGTTTCTCCATCTGTAAAATGGGAAAGATAAGAGCACCTTCCTCAGAGCAAAAAGAAGAGGTTTATAACGGGCAGGAAGGGATGCCTGGCAGTCAGTACTTAACATTTCTTAGCCATTGCTGTTGTTGGCATTGTTATTTGTGTCACTAGTGGAGGAATCCAAGAGAAAAGGTGGCATTATTCTTATTCAGCCCCAGGTCATAGGGGTGGAGAGAAGTAACCTCTGCCCACCCTGCCCGATTCAATTCTTTATTTTATTAGAGTGAGTAATCTCAAAGTATAGGCACTTCTACTATGGAAGATGGGAGCCCCTGATGGTTCTTGAGCAGGAGTGTGAAAGGATGTGAGGGGTGCCCTTTGGAGCAGCCAGAAGCTGGTGCTGGAGACAGTGAAGGGAGAGATGGGGTAGGTGGATGCCAGAGTTGGAGAACAGGCAAGCAGAGGCAGAAGGGACAGTCTGAGTCGGGCGTGCCAGGCTTGGGAACGGTAAGCCTGCCTCTGGCTGCCTAAACCCACCCCAGGCCCACCAGTCTCTGACCACATTTATGATTTCAGGCAAATTAAGATCTGGGATCCCATTGTCAATGGTGAAAGCCTTGGGATTCAAGGAAGCTTCATCTTCTGTGACCAAGGTGAGCGAGGTTGAACATCCTGCCCCAGGGAGGGCACCACCGCAGGGAGAGCCCTGGGCTGGGAGGGGAGGCCTGTGCTCCAATCCTGACCCCTCTGGTCATTTGTGGGGGACCTCGGGCAAGTCCCTTCTCCTGTCAGGTCCTCACGTCCTCATGTGTAAGTCTAAGAGGGTGGCTGTCCTAGCCTGGGGTCCATGCGCCTCTAGCTTTCTCCATCCTACCTCGTTCTGGTAGGGGGAGGGGGGGAGGCTTTGTTAATTGGTTTCAAAGGCAAGGTGACATTTGACTTACTTTCAGCTGCCCACCCTCAAAAACCGTGCCCACGCTTCAGCTGGCTTTGATGGAGAATTATGAGGGCATATTGTGGGTGATACCAAAAGAGGTTGGGTCTAGACTCAGTGACCAGAGGACTGGTTCAAATCCCAGCTCTGCCTCTCTAGCCAGGGGACCTGAGGCAGGTCCTTTGACCTCTCTCAGCCCAGTTTCCTCACCCATAAAACCCAGCAGATGTCTGAATACGCAGTTCATGCTCTAGTGAACTACATATCATGATCCAATTATAATATAAGCAGTTTATCTGACACATACTGCAACTGATTCATGTTGGATAGACAACTGGTGTCCACATAAATGGATGGCTAGAGCTTAGTTTATTTCATATATCTCTTATTAGGGGGCATTTAGCAACTGTCCTCTTTTTTTTTTTTAATCAAGTTGCAAAGCGTAATCCATCCTTTGCAGTTTGGGTTGGAAAGGTATCATCTCACTCTTTGGATCTGTTTCCAAATTTCCTGTTTTGCTCTATTTGCTTGTTTTGGACCAGCAGCACATCGGTGTCCCTTTTATAGCCTTATAATAGAACATGTTTTTATTTTCACTTTTTTAGAACATGTTTTTAAATATAGTCAAAGGAATGAATAAATGGAGAGATATGAGATAAAGCAAGTATGGTTTAAAAAAAAGTTAACGGTAGAATCTAGGTGATGAGTCTGCATGTTTTCGCCACAAAATTCTTCCAATCTGGCTGTATATTTGAAAATTTTCATAATAGAGTGTTGGGGGAAATCTAATAGATTATGTTCCTCTAGTCACACTTAGTTTCTCAAAAAAGAGTAGAGTGTTATTAAAAAATTTAGCTGCCTAGGAATCTGAATTTTACAAAACTTCTTGGGAGTTTTGTGATCTGCTAGGCTTGGAGACTATGGTCCTGTATAATCTCAGATAATTTACCTGTTCCCCCGACCCCGCATGGTGTCCCTGTTCTCACACAAACCTTCCAAGAATTCTTTATGTGTGAGTTCAGGGTCATGACCCCCAGTGGCAGTGATCACCTTGTGGAGGACAAACCAGCAAAAACCACAACAGGGCAGGATGTTAAAAATAACCTTTTTTGACTTTTCTCCTCCAATTCCAGGATGCCCTTGTGATCACCCCAACCTCCTAGTAGAAACCCGGACCACTCTTTTCTCTCCCAGTGAAGACTTGGACGCTGGCCACCCAGGGCGGGCTGGGGCTCAGTGGGAGTGTGGGAGTCTGTTCTGTAGACTGTCCCTCTCTGAAATAAAGAAACACTTGTCTCTGACTCCTGCCATCTGGAGTGTGTCTTTGTCCCAACTCAGGAGTCATTTTTCCCCTGGCAGGTTATGAATTGGACATCCAAGCCACATCTAGGTCTCGTTCAGGCAAATTTGAGGCAATCTAGGCCATGCCCAAGCTATGCCTGGGCCACATCAGGTCACCCATGGACAAGGTCCAAGGTCTTGACCACCTCCCTGGCCTTCAGAAATAAGAAAGCCGGTTGTCCCCTCCTGTCTTCCATGTCAGCCTCAAGACCACCTATGATAGGACAACCTTTTCTGTGGGGGACACACATTGTGTTGACCTTGGCAGTGTGGTGGGTCGAAGGCTTTCTGAGCAGTGTGACTCTGGAGGCACGCTGTGAGTTCTGGCCTGGCCCCCACTTTGCATGGTTGTTTGACTCTGGGATGTATCTCCCACTCTGTGAGTCTCAGTTCACTTCTCTGTAAAATGGGGAGAGTCACAGTCCCTACCTTGGAAGCCTGTGGTGAGGATGAAATGAGAGAAAATGGTCCCTGGCACATGGGAGGTGCTCAGACAATGTCACCTGTGGGTGATGTCATTGTCACTCCTGTTAGCTGGCCTCCAGGATGTTGGGTCTTATCACTGACATCCTGCTGGGACAGCGCGTGACTGCCATTGTCTCCCTGGCCGCCCTCATGCCAGCAGGTTCAGGACAGACGATGAGGCCCCTGTCCTCCAGAGTCTGGGCCTGCCCCAGCACACAGAGCCCTTTAGTCTCATGAGGGGCCTTGCGGGAAGGGACGGGGGTGTGTTTCAGGAAAAGATGTTACCTACCAGAGTAAATACAGGCATAAGGACAGCTCACAGTGTGGAAAGGCAGCCAGGAAGGAGTTTCTCCTGTCTCCAAGCCCTGGGCTAGGCCGTGAGGGTCACAGAGGGGCCGGGACAAGACTCTGCACCAGGTGCTTATACCAGGGTCGGCGAACACTCCCTGGGCAGCTGCTAAGCGCCAGGCCCTGTGCTCCCCACGCATCCTAGACTTCCAGCCACACTTTGTGGTCCACGCCCCACACACCACGTTCCACTGTTTTTCTAAATCATATGAAATCTGGGTCTGAACCCCACCCCCAAGGGAGATGACACAGCCCATCCCCATCCTGTCTGGGGTAGGTCTCCTCCGGCTCCCTAGGGTCTTACAAGGTTCTGTTGTGAGGGCTTCCGGGGAGCCTGGAGGACGTGGCAGGGCCTCTGGTCTTTGGTCCTATCCAGTCCCGATGGAAGGGTCACCATTCCAGCCCACAGGATCCTGTCAGAGGTGAGCAGCTTGGACACCGCAGGGCTACTTCTCCAAAACAGGCATGGCCATGGCTCCCGGGTTCTGACCACCCCCAACCTCTTGGGCTTCCTGGAGGTTGGTGGATAAATAACCCGGCTTCTTCATGCCTTGGGAGCAGGGAATAACTCCACACTGGCTCCCAGCATCCCAGTGGAACTGAGCCCCAGGTGCCCACAGAGCCACTTGCTTGATAACACAACTTTATGAGCCGTCTCCCCTTCTCACTTTCTCCCTCCTCTACCAGTGTCTCCTGGCATCACCTCCCAAATCAACTACCTGCCCTCAAATCCTGGTCTCAAGGTCTGCTTCTGGGGATCCCAAACCAAGACAAGCATTTGCCCAGCAGATACAGGGGCTAAGGGTCTCATGGACCTTCACTCACCCCGGCCCCCCGCAGCTTCTGGCTCTCCCACTTGATAAATGAGGAAGCTGAGGCTCTGACAGCTCAAAATGATGACCAAGCAGCTCCTAACCATTACCCCACACTGCCTGCCTCTGCCCTCTGCTCCCTCATCACATCACCCTCCTCGGCTCTCCACCCCCATAAAGAAGAGGAGGGGTTGTCTTCTGTGCCAGCCTCCTTCTGATTTGCAGCCTGAAACACAAATACCCTCCATGGACCCCTGAGGCAGGAGCCCTAGGCCCAGAACTCCAAGATTCCAGCACCTTCCTGATTTGAGGGAGGGGAAAGACCTCCGCTTCTCTCTGAGTCTTAGCAGCAGCTGCAAATGAAAAAACACCAAGGGATATCTCAGTAACTCTTCCTGCCAATAACAAAGGAGTTATTATCTTTATCTTACAGGTGAGAACTCAAATAACCACAGAACCGGTGAAATGGTGGGAACCCAAGCCTCACCCACTTGGCCCAGCCTCCCACCGGAAGCCACGGCAGAACAACAACCCCTATTAATTCGTCCTCAAAATAACAGAGACAACTCACAACCTCTAGTCCCTGAGGGCTACTTAGTTCCCAGCACAGTGCTAAACACTTCCTGTAGATCAGTTTTCCCATTTTACAGATCAATAAACTGAGGGTCAGAGACAGTAATGATGTCTAGTACCTCTCTGTGTCCTTCCTATGGCTTCCCTTTCATTGAGGAGACCCCCAGGAAATCTCCCATCTCTCAGCAGAGATTAGTCAATGAGGTAAACAGAATGAATCCATGGCACTCCAGCCAAAAAATCTTCCCTTCTATCCTGTTCAGAGAGGCCAGATCTTGGAAGGGAGAGGAGACCTCCATGCTTCCCTCAACACCCCACACCAGTCCCAGATGAGGCTCAGATGAGAAAATAAACCTTAGAGCCTTTCTCTGCCCCAGGCAAGAAGACGACATTTGGCAGTAATGTTGAGACCCAATCAACAGAAATAAGGGAGACCTGCCAACTTTTAAAGCATCTTCCAACCAAAAGTCCATGATTTTATGACTCTGAGATCACAGAATAAGTACATCTGAAATATGGTACCAAACCACAATAACATTAGCCATTGGCTTTTGGCATTAGCCAAAGTCAGACGTTCAGAACTAGGTAACACTGACCTCATATTTCCTGCACAGCTGCTGCCTTCCAGAACCAGCCCTTCTACCTCAGCCCCATGTGTCCAGCTGAGGAATGGAGTTTAACACCTGCCCTGACCACGTCTCTGATTGTGAAAGGGAAAGGAATGAGCCACAAGGAGGACCCTGTGGAAAATCGAAAATCTGCCTAGACATGAGTCATGCCCACCACTGGGATGACTGCGCCGGACAGCGGTTAATGAAGGAGTCAGTGCTGACACAGTCAGGTACATGCACTCACAATGGTGGCGCGGGATTCCCCACGTAAGAGAACCTCTACGTAGCATTTTGATTGGGAGTGAGGACTCAAGGTCTGGGAGCTGCATTATGTAGTAATATTGAATTTCCCCTTCTTGGATAGCCAGTTTCCTCTCTGGACCCTGATGTCAAATCCCAGTTTTGCCACAGACATGCTGTGTGACCTTGAGCAAATCACTTAACCTCTCTGGGTCTCAATTTTCTCATCTATAAAATGGAAATTAAAAGAAGCAACGTTTTTTGAATTCTTCTTATGTGCCAGGCCCTGTGCTGATATTTACATTAATGAATCTTCACAACACCCAAAAGACATAGATGGATTTATTTTTTGCAGACATGAATAGTGAGGCTCGGGAGGGAAAGTAACTGGCCCACAGTTACACAACAACTGAGTGACGGTGGGGATTTGAACCCCAGCCCGTCTGGCTGGAGAGGCATGGCATGGATGACAAATATGGAAAGGACATGGGGTGTGGCCACAAAGTGGTCTCTGGGCCCCTCCTAGTCCTACCTCTCCCTCTCGCCCGCTCTCCTCCATACACCCCCTCACACACCCTTACTCCCTTGGATACTGTGACTGCTACATCCTGTAACAGGAGCCGCCTTGGGCCCCTCCCAAGAGCTGGAGGCCCTGCCCAGGCTCCAGAGCTCTGATGTTGCTTCTAAGGAGAAGGGCCCACCCCCCAAACCACTGGGACCCCACCCACTTCCTCCCTGGGGTCTTTCGGTCAGGCCCAGAGCCTGCCCCTTCGGCCTCAGAGAGCAGTCAGAGTTTTGGCCAGAAGCCCCTAACCATCTGGTGCCAAGAGGACCTGTCCCTCCACTGAAGGGTTCCTCTGAGCACAAGTCTGGCCAGGAGGCTGGACTGCCTGCCATGTGCCCACCCACCCGAGCTTCAGAGCTCAGGTTATAAAAGTTGTGTCTTTCTGAGAAGCTGCAGACAGAGGCCAGGGAGAGATTCAGGACAGCCCTATTCTTGGAGAGGTAAGGACAAGGAGGCTAACGTGGGCATTTCACAAATATTTCTAGAGCATCTACAATAACATGGTGAAAGAGATTCTCAGCACCAGGACCACCTGGGTTCGAATTCAGGCTCTGCAACCACCACCTGTGTGACCTGGGGCAAGCCATTCTCCTCACTGTGCCTCAATTTTGTCATCTGTAAAATGGGCCTACTATCAGTGACCCCAGCCCATTCTGGTAAGGACTCAATAATGCAATGAAGCTGATAAAGCTCTCAGCATGGGGCCTGCCACTTAGTAAAGACTCACATAGAAGTCGGGGCTGGTATGACTCAAGGGAAGAGATGGAGAGGCCTGGGAGACGGTGAGAAGTACTAAGAGCAGGAAGGGAGGAGAGACCTGACTTGGGTAGACTGATGAAGAAAAGTGCCTGACATAGGTACTGCCTGCATACTGTCTGGATGGGTGGTGGATGAATTTAAGATCAGCCTGGAAGCAAAATATAAATAGCTAATGCTATGAGTACAAATCTCCCAGTCCAAACTTCACATCTGCAAACACAAAAAAACTTCCTTTCTGTAGTACCCAATTTTATCACTGTTTTGAGCTCCTGCCATCAGGCAACAAAAATACTGGTTGTTGCTGATTCAAGGCAACGCCAGGCTATTCTCAGGCACTCCAGAGTAAGCTCAGCACTTTGGGGTGTCCAGTCCTTGCTCGGGGGCAGCGTTTACCCTCCAAGTGGCTTCTTGATGGACATGGGGGTAGGGCTGTGGCGGCTCCTTAATGGGCCCTGCTGACAGTGGCATCTGCCCTGGAGATGTCTGCATCCCACGGGTCTCTGCCTTGTAATTCCAAAGACTGCATCTGGGATCCCACCTATGCCCTTCTGGCCACTGAGGCAGGGCTGTGGTTCAGCAGGAACCAGTATAAACATACAGATTGAAATATTGAAATATTTCCCTACTAGATGGTAAACAGCCATGGCTTCGAGCCCTGCAGGTGCCTACCCTGGCCACTATGGTGCCCCCCAACCTCCCCAGGATCCAGACACCTCCACGGTTAAAAGGGAGCACTACAACTTTCAACATCTCACAAAGTTGCACAGCCACATTAACCACTGTTGGGCTCCCTGCTTGCTAAGTGCTTTGCATGTATTATTGAATGCATCCCCCACAACAACCTACAATTGTCCTCATTTTACAGATGAGAAAACTGAGGCACAGAGAGGTCAGGTAACTTGCTCAGGAAGTGGCAAAGCCCAGATTTGAAGCCAGCATACCTGAAGGGGAAGGACATTTGAGCAGCAGGAACCGAAAACACTAATGTGAGGTGGTAGGAAGTACACTCAGTGCTCAGGGACGAGCAGATCTAGAGCTGGGGGAGAAGGAAGTCTGGAGAGATGGTGCTAGTAGAGGCGAAGCTGGGAGAAGCTAGGCAGTGGTCCCTGGAGAGGACGTGGAGTTGGGGCTCTGAGCTCTGTGTCCACAGGTCCTGACCAAGAGGATGCTGCTGTTCTGGGAGTCACTGCTCTGCTGGGGGCTGCTGCCCCTGGCCCAAGGTGGGGGCCAGCACATGGTCTTCTTGAGGGTCAGCAGGGATCAGCTGGAATCAGGTAAATTTTAAGGGGTGAGTGGCAGGAGACAGGAACTCAGGGAAGGGCGGGTAGAAGATGGCACCACCTTCCTGCTCGAGACTTTTCCTCTCCTGGCCTCTCCCTCAGCTGCAGCAGAATTTGCCTTCCTTTGCCCAGAGCTGATCCCATCTCCAAGGCTCTGCATCTCTAGCCTTTTCCACCATCACCTGCCCTGATCACCTCGATAGGCTTCCCAGCCACCTTCCTTCATTTGTGCTGTTCCTTCTGCCTGCAACAATCTGTCCCTTCTTCTCAACATGGTGAATTCTGACTCACCCTTTAAAGCAAAGCTCTAACAATCCCAATTTCCTCAGTAGAAGGAGTCTCCTTCCACTGGATTCTCACAGCCCTTTGGTGAAGCCTCATCTGTGGCTTTATCCAAGCATAATTGTACTTGTTGTCCTGTCTGTCCGTCTGTCTCTTTCCCTAACTCTTGGCTGTGAACTCCTTGTTGTCTATCCACTTCCTGTCTTATTCTCCATAGTCCTACTTCACTGATCTTTCGGTTTCATACACTCACCAGGCTCACTACCACCTCAGGGCCTTTGCATGTGCCGTTCTCTCTGTCTACATTGCTCTCTCCCCAGATCTTGCAGTAGTGGATGTCTTCACTTCATTTGGGTCTAAGCTCAAATGCTTCCTCCTCAGAGGCTCTCCCTGACCACCCTATCTAAAGCAGCCCTCCCTCCCAGTCACACCCGAACTCGACTCCATTTTATTTTTGAAAATTGCTTTGCTCGCTTATCTGAGTGCTCATTTGTTGTCCATCGCCCCCACTAAGCTGTAACCTCCATGGGGGCAGGAGCCCCATTGCTTCTGGTCCCTGCGCCCAGAAGAGGGTAAGCTTAATACGTGCCTGTTGCTAAATGACTAAATCGCAGACTCAGAGCAAGTGCATGTGGGCATTTGTTGAATAACTGGATGAAGGGTGAGCCCCACGCTGAGAAAGGGCTGGTCCTCAGACATTTCAGACCTGTTGTTGAAATACCACGTCCTGGACCACGTGACCAGGATCCTTGTGACGGGGGCCACGAGTGAAGGTGTCACCATCCTGGACCACCTTCCCTTCGTAAGAGAAGGCCTATCCAAGAAGAGTAGTGGGCTAGACCTGTCGCTGGTCAGGGACCTGCTCTCGGGGCAGAACCTCCCACTGCTGGGGGAGCTGCTCCAGGCGGGCGGGTGAGTCGCCTTCTGGCCTTTTCCCCAACAAGGCACAGTGTTCTCACCAGTCAAGTGGGACACGGGGAGGGGTGGGGCGGGGAGAGGCCCGGGTGTCTTTGGAGCTTTTCTACAGCCTGGAAAGCACACAGCAAGAGTGCTTTTATTGTCCATAGACCTCTCTAAGCCACTTGAAATCTGCCAAGGGACAAAGCAGAGTCTCAATCAGGGATCTTAGCCTGGCAGCCCTCCAGCCCTCCACATTCAGCTTACACCTGGGTATTGCAAACCTGCAGAGTGTCTTTAAAATATTTTAGTGAATTGCTAATATTTAAAAATCTGGAGAGTTTTAATAAAAATCTAGATTTTCTGATTGTATTAACTTGCTAGGACTGCAGGAACAAAGTACCACAAACTGAGTGGCTTAAACAAGAAAAATTCTGGAGACTAGAAATCCAAGATTAAGGCGTTTTCTGTGTCTCTCCCCTAGCTTCTGGGGGTTTGCTGATAATCTTTGGTTTTGCTTGGCTTGGAGAAGCATCACCCCATCTTTATCTTCACTTGGTGTTCTCCCTAGGTGCGCGTCTGTGTCTGTGTCCAAATTTCCCTTTTCATAAGGACACTAGTCATATTAGACTAGGGGCCTCCCTTACTCCAGTATGACTGCATCTTAACTACATCTGCAACAACCCTATGTCCAAATAAAATCACATTATAAAGTACTGGGGGTTAGGAATTCAACATATGAATTTGTGTGGAGGGGGCAGGGGACAATTCAACCCAGAAGGACCATTCTCTCTGTAACAAGGATCTGGCCACACCTGGCCTGACTTCCCATGTGGCAATCATTGGTGTAGGGTCTGCAGTCCCTCAGTCAGTTCCCAGCCACCTCCTCCCCTCCCTTTCATATTACCTGCTTGGCCCTGAGGCAAATGATTTGGAGACTTCTGGTAAAATAAGTACCAATATAGCTGAGCGGTATTTATTAAGATTGGGGCAGAGGTTCCTGCAAGGTCAACCTATGTAGCCACATTTGTGCCTCAAATCCATCTCCAAGCATAGGCAGGGAGAGCCAGGCGGGACCTAGGTGACAGAGTCCAGAAGACATTTTCTGATGGGGGTGAAGTGAAATGAAAAGCGAGGCGCTGAAGAGTGGAGGCACGTCTCAGAGAGGCTCAGGAGGAAGGTGCTGGGTCCATGCCTGCCCCAGCACATCCTAAGGCCTAGGACTGGCCACCACTCACTGCACCCGAGTATTTGCCCTGCCTCTGCTCACCCATGCCGGGAGGGCCATAGGAAAAACCCCACATGGCCCAGTCATTCTTAAAAACTCCTCTGGAAGGTTCCGTGCTGGAGCATGCAGCCTTTAGGGAGCCTGACCCAGCCAGGTCTTCCTCCAGCACTGGAACTTGTTGCTGCCCACACCAGTGGGCACCAGATGAGTCACCAGCTTGCATCTAATGTTCAAAAAGTACGTAAAACTCTGGGCTCTTCTTAGCTCAGGGAGATGCTGGGACCTGAGGCCATGATGGGAGCAGAGGGCTCATGTCCTTCCTCCCAGATGCTCAGCAGGGCAGGTGCCCCTGAGAGGAAGGCAGTGGGATCACCAGCATCTTGCTTTCTCTGCCTCCCATCTGCTTGCGTCTCTTTTGCAGAACACTTATATTTGAATTCAGCCCAGTTATATGTGCACGGACAGCTCCTCCACTGCATTCTCCCCATTTTGTAGAGGGTGACACTGAGGCCCAGATAAGGAAAGGGACTTGCCCAGGTCTTCAAGGCTTTGAGGCTGGAACTAGAGCCCAGTGCTCTGCAGCTGGACTGCGGGTGAGGAAAGGGGCTGTTCCAAAGCTGCCCACCCCTCCTGGGGCCTGCCCCTATCCCAGCCATACAGACACACACACTCCACAGTCACAGGGGCCTTACTGGGCCACACCACCAACACCCTCCATGTTACTCACAGGTTGGTCATAGAAGAGGCCAAAGGACCTGAGGTCACCCTGCAAATCCTGAGTGACAGCCTGCTGCAGGTCACATTGCAATGCAAACTGTACCTCTCGCGCCAGAGGTGAGGATGCGCACTGGGGGCTTCCCCTCCATCTCCCTCAGTTCCAGGCAGCCATGCAAAGCTAGCAAAAGCCTGTGCCTATGTCACCAGAAGGATCACAATAATCCCTTCCACTTGAGCAAGTTTCAAAGTCATTTTCTCTGATGAGGAAATCGGGGCACCGAGTGGGAGAGGGACCTGACTGGGATCACACAGTAAATCTGCAGCAGAAGCTGAGATAAAACCCTCTGACTTCCATGACAGGGGACATGTGCCCCATCCGAGTAAAAGGTGGATGCTTTCACAGGATGATCCGAGGAGGGTCTGCTTCAAGCTTAGCTTGGAGTCCAGCACACTTGGACCCCAATCCCACTTACCATCTGGGCAACTTGAACAAAGACATCCGTCCTCGGGGCCTCACCCACAAAATGTTAATATCAAGTCCCCTACTGCCTTTGGCTGTTTTGAGAGTCCACTGCCCATCTCAGAGTTCAGATCGCTTGCTAAACCGTGGCTGATGCTGGCCTGGGGTTGTAACAGAACAGCGACAGAGGGAGTGATAGTGGCACCATTTGCACATGAAACAGGAATATTCTTTTTTTCTTTTTCTCTGTGATTTATCATAACATTTTGTGTATATTTCCCTGTGCTATACAGTGTAATCTTGTTTATCTATTCTACAATTTTGAAATCCCAGTCTATCCCTTCCCACCCTCTACCCCCCTGGTAACCACAAGTCTGTATTCTCTGTCCATGAGTCTTTAGATTCCACATATGAGCAATCTCATATGGTATTTTTCTTTCTCTTTCTGGCTTAATTCACTTAGAATGACATTCTCCAGGAACATCCATGTTGCTGCAAATGGCATTATGTTGTCGGTTTTTATGGCTGAGTAGTATTCCATTGTATAAATATACCACCTCTTCTTTATCCAGTCACCTGTTGATGGACATTTTGGCTGTTTCCATGTTTTGGCTGTTGTAAATAGTGCTGCTATGAACATTGGGGTGCAGGTGTCATCCTGAAGTAGATTTCCTTCTGGATACAAGCCCAGGAGTGGGATTCCTGGGTCATATGGTAAGTCTATTCCTAGTCTTTTGAGGAATCTCCACACTGTTTTCCATAGTGGCTGCACCAAACTGCATTCCCACCAGCAGTGTAGGAGGGTTCCCCTTTCTCCACAGCCTCTCCAGCATTAGTCATTTTTGGATTTTTGAATGATGGCCATTCTGACTGGTGTGAGGTGATACCTCATTGTAGTTTTGATTTGCATTTCTCTGATAATTAGTGATATTGAGCATTTTTTCATGTGCTTTTTGATCATTTGTATGTCTTCCTTGGAGAATTGCTTGTTTAGGTCTTCTGCTCATTTTTGGATTGGGTTATTTATTTTTTTCTTATTGAGTCGTATGAGCTGCTTATATATTTTGGAGATCAAGCCTTTGTCGGTTTCACTTGCAAAAATTTTCTCCCATTACGTAGGTTTTCTTCTTGTTTTATTTCTGGTTTCCTCTGCTCTGCAGAAGCTTATAAGTTTCATTAGGTCCCATTTGTTTATTCTTGCTTTTATTTCTTCTAGGAGAAAATTTTTGAAATGTATGTCAGATAATGTTTTGCCTATGTTTTCCTCTAGGAGGTTTATTGTATCTTGTCTTATGTTTAAGTCTTTGATCCATTTTGAGTTGATTTTTGTATATGGTGTAAGGGTGTGTTCTAGCTTCATTGTTTTACATGCTGCTGTCCAGTGTTTCCCAACACCATTTGCTGAAGAGAATGTCTTTATTGCATTGTATATTCTTGCCTCCTTTGTCGAAGATTAGTTGACCAAAGGTTTGTGGGTTCATTTCTGGGCTCTCTATTCTGTTCCATTGGTCCATATGTCTGTTTTGGTACCAATACCATGCTGTCTTGATGACTGTAGCTCTATAGTATTGTCTGAAGTCTGGGAGAGTTATTCCTCCAGCCTCTTTCTTTCTCTTCAGTAATGCTTTAGCAATTCTAGGTCTTTGATGGTTCCATATAAATTTTATTATGATTTGTTCTAGTTCTGTGAAATATGTCCTGGGTAATTGGATAGGAATTGCATTAAATCTGTAGATTGCCTTGGGCAGTGTGACCATTTTAACAATATTGATTCTTCCAATCCAAGAGCATGGAATATCTTTCCATTTTTTAAAGTCTTCTTTAATTTCCTTCATCAATGGTTTATAGTTTTCTGTGTATAATTCTTTCACCTCCTTGGTTAGATTTATTCCCAGATATTTTATTACTTTGGGTGCTATTTTAAAGGGGATTGTTTCTTTACTTTCTTTTTCTGTTGATTTATCGTTAGTGTAAAGAAATGCAACTGATTTTTGAACATTAATTTTGTAACCTGCTACCTTGCTGAATTCTTCAATCAGCTCTAGTAGCTTTTGTGTGGACCTTTTAGGGTTTTCTATATATAGTAACATGTCATCAGCATATAATGACACTTTTACCTCTTCTTTTCCAATTTGGATCCCTTTTATTTCTTTCTCTTGCCTGACTGCTGTGGCTAGGACTTCCAGGACTATGTTGAATAGGAGTGGAAACAGGAATATTCTTAAATGCCCCTGAGGAATATGTCCACTCCAGCTTTTCTTGTAAAATATGGCATTCTTTGCCTCACTTCCTTTTTTAATAGAAAAGTGAGAACAAAGAAATACATTTCTTTGATAGAGATGTGGGCACAGAGAAATATTTCTCTGCTATACGATAAATATATCATAGCCCCTATAATCATGTGCAGTAAAAATGCAACTTGACCCTTGGCCTGCTAGGTAGCAAACTGGAGAGCGTGTGGTCCATCTCAAGGTCACATCAGCCCCAGGTGAGTGCCACCCAGTGAGGAGACGAGCCCGGAGTTGTCAGATCTTTCACAATTTCCACAGGTTGAACTCTACATTTTTAATAAACTCTCCTAGTTTTTCATTGGAGCCCTCCAGGCAACAGTGGGCCACCAGCCTGTGACTTTTGGCCTCAGTCTTGGACTGTAGCTTGGAGCCTGCCCAGACACGCTGCCCCTACAGGATCCTGAAGCTCAAAGTCATCAAGAATATCCGCACTGGGGTATGGCTAGAGCAGACGGGGAACAAGACCAGCGTGGCCTTCGAGGAGTGCCACACCCCACCAGGATGCCTGAGCATCGAGGGGCTGGAGCAGTGAGTACCCACCTCTACTCCTGCGCTTCCACTGCAGGTGTAGGCCTTCCTGTGCCGCTCCTGCTGCTCAGCCCTTCACTGAGACTCCAGGCTGGGGCTGCCTCTCCCCAGCCTAAGTTGCCTAGAGTGACCAAGGGTGTCAGCGACAGGGTCATCTCCAAGGCCACCAGCTGTACACACCACCCATCGGCCTCCCCTGCCTCCATGTTGAATGCCATGGTTGTAGTGTACATCCACCCAGGTCAAATCTTGGCTTGTCTGCTTCCTAACACTGGGACCCCTGGCCAAACTATTTGACTTCTAAGAGCCTCAGTTTCCTCACGAATAAATGGGATCACTCACAGAGCCCAGCCAGCATGCGGTGGTTGCGGGGAAGAGATGAGCTAAGCCATGGGAGCCACTTAGCACAGAACCTGCAGCATAAAGTGGCCATTACCTATGAAATATACCCAACACAAAAGCCACCTCCTCCAGGAAGCCTTCCATTGACTTCCACTGCCAGGTGTGATCACTCCCTCCTTAAAAATCCCAGAGAACTTTATCAGAGAGAGAAATAAAGAGACAGGCAGAGAGGGAGAATCAAGAAGAAATAAAGAGGAGGAAGACAGAGGCAGGAAGAAAGAAAGCAAGAAGGAAAGAAGGGGGAAAAAATAAGCAGAAAAGGAAAGTGGGGAAGAGGAGAGAGGAGAGGTGAGGGATACCAGGCGAGGAAGGAAGCAGCCACCCTGAGCTTCCATGTTACACAAGCCCACTGGGGCTCTCCTCTGCCCTGCCCTGGACTCCCAGCTCTGGCCTGTCTCTCTTTCTATGGTGTCTCAGGCCCCACCTGCTTTCCCGTGGCCCTAGGATAGACCCCCTCCTGGTGAACAAAGCTCTGGAGATGGTGACAGATGTCCTGGACGAGGCATTGCCCTTCCTCCTGCAGAAGACAGTAAGTTGCTCACCTCCACACACCCTCCTGAGAGATGTGACCCCAAGGGACAGCCCCTTGACCTCACCTCGGCCTCAATAACAACCCCCTCGTGCCCCCCCTCCAGGTGTGCCCCCTGGCCACAACCCTGCTCAACTTGCTGCTGAAAGACCTGTTACACAGCACTCTGTGTACGTAGCTCCTGGTCAGGGAAGACGCTTATCTGCTGTCTCCCACACTGTGTGCCAGGCACTACTTCTTAGTGGAGGGAAAAGAGGGCACTATGACCTCAGTTCTCCCCACAAACCTGTCTCACAGTCTGTAAAATGGGATTAATCATAGGCCCACAGAGAACCATTGCAATGCATATAACCTGGCACAGAGTTATGGCTCAATAAATGTTGTTACAAGAAGCACAGGCCCAGCCCACAGGGAACTTAAAGATAAGCAGAGAGGGAGAACGAATTTCTCCCTGCTTCGCAACCTCCCCAGTCCCTTCCATCCATCCCCCAGGGAGGATGAGCCCCAGTTTCATTTCTTTGTTGTAGCCCCAGCCAGCTCGGGCCTGGAAGACTTCCAGTACTATGTCATTACCACGGAGTTCACAGAGGAGGCCATCCTGATGAAAGTCAGGGTGAGCCAGCCCCCTGGCCGGGCAGAGCCTTGGGGGACATCCACTGGTCTGTGGGAGGCTGGGCAAAGAGGAACATGAGGTGGGGCTTCTGTGGAAAGGAGGCACAAAGAGGAGAAGGAGGAGGAGGAGCAAGCAAAAGAATTGGGAGGCGAAAGAGGAGAGAGCAGGAAACGGAGAAGAAAGGGGAGACCCAGCAGGCCCTGCCCTCTGGAGCTCGTGCTGAGCCCAGGGAGTCCCGCTCAGCCCTGGAGAGCAGGAGGCCAAGAGGCTGCATGTCCCATGAGCGAGAATTAGGCTCCAACAGAGGGTGGGGGAGTGGCTCAGAAGCAGCAGGACCATGTGTAACGCCCAGCTGGAAGGGACCTCTCAGATGTGGAAACTGAGGCCCAGAGAAGGAACGAGGCTGGCTGCCCAGCTCCTCCATGGAATGGTGAGAGGTGGGTCAGGAGGATGGGAAGGATTTGAGTGGATAGGAAGGAGAGGTGTTAACAAAGGCACAGAGAAAGGAATGAGGTTACATGGGGGCGAAGCAAGGAAGCATAGTTCATAGGTTCAAAACCCAGCTCCACTTCTCAGCATGTGTAGGATCTTGAGAAAGTCACCTCCCCTCTCTGGGCCTCAGTTTCCTCATCTATCAAATGGTGACAATAATAGTTTCCATGCCATGGCACTGTTGTCAGGTTGAAATGAGATTGCACACATAAATGTTCAGCACTGTGCTTAGCACACAGTGAGCCCTACATATATTAACTGCAACCAGTTTTTGGTTGGGGAGGATATTCCCACTGAATTTCTCCTTCTTCTTCCATTTTTCTGAAGCTTGTGACCCTCTGCAGCCCAGCCCAGAGAGCCCCAAGGCCTGATCACCTGCCCCCATGGCCTCTCCCAAAATTAGCCCAGGGCAGCATGGCAGACCTGGCCTTTCCACTGGGAACCTACAGTGACATCCTGTCCTGCCTCTACACCAACAAGGAAATCCATGTGAACTCCCAGGACCCCGTAGTGAGTGCTTGAGGAAGGGGAGTACATAACTTTATTGCTCTATTTTTCACATGAAGAAACCAAGGCCCAGCTGTCAGAAGCACCTTTCTGGGTGGGTTCTAGGTAAGTCACTTCCTCAATCTCAACTTCACCTGGAAAACTCCTATTCAGCCTTCAGAACCCAGTTTAGAAGTTCCCTCCTCTGGGAAGACTTCCTTGAACACCTAGGCCCCTTTGCTGTAACATTTATGCTGCAAATATGTACCGAAGACCTACAGTGTGCCATGCCCTGTGCAGACAGGGTCCCTGCCCTTGCAGACATCAAAGTTTCCTGCGGGAATAGAAACTGAAGAGGAAAACAGTCAGATAAATAAAATAATTTACCTTATTTATAATAAACAGAGCAATGGATCAGCAAGTGACTTGTGGAGGTAAGAGGGTTACCCTGGACACAGTAGTGGGTGAAGACATCTCTGAGGAGGTAGCCTCATTGATGACAAGGAGGCGCACATACAGAAGTCTCCAAGGAGAACAAGTTCCCAGGGTTGGTGAGGGGATCAAATGAGGGGAAATCCAGATAGATCACTGCTCAGAAGCCTCCAGCAGCTCCTCACCACATTCTGAATAAAATCCAGTCTCTTCTCTGCAGCTCCCAGGGCCTTGTATGATCTGGCCCCTGCCCACCTCTCTAGCTCTGTGACCTCACCCACTACACGCCAGCCACTCAGGCTGAGCTGGTGCTCACCTCAGGGCCTTGGTATATGCTGGTCTCCCTGCCTGGAACACCCCTCTCCACTGTTGGTCTCAGTGTAAATGTCATCACCTCAGAGAGCCCCTCTTTGACCACATCTAAATATCTGAAGTAAGCCTTCTCTCTCTCTCTCTCCATCCTCTCTCTCTTTCTGTTCTTTTCCCTTCAAAACATTGATTACACTGTGTATGCATGCATGAGTAAAGTTTATGTATATATATGTATACACACACACACATACACACAGATGTGTATTCTGTGTGTGCTCATTTATTTAACTTTGTGTGTTCATGTCTCCCCTATTTTGAGGACAGGGACTATGAGCCATATACTCTATGAAGGGCACACAGTGGGTGCTCAGTAAACACTGAAATATGAAATCCCAAGATCCATATCTGGAAGAGAGCAAATGTGACTGCTCCATTTTTCCCATGAGGAAACCAAGGCCCAGATAGGGATAGTGACTTTCTCAAGTCACCCAGCAAGTGAGATCAGGACTGGAGCCAGGTCTCCTGCCTCACCACACTGTTCCCGCCCCTCCACACAGGTGTAGCAGCTCTGAGACAATTAGAAATAAACCCTGTGATTCCTTGTCTACAAAAATTCTTACACCAGTGGGTGAGGGTATATGTGCAAGGGTGTTCTTTGCAGCTTCACTTGTTACAGGGTGAAAAATACAGTTAACCTAGGTGTCTATCGATAAGGAATTGGTAAAATAAGTCATGTTATGGTCATATAAGGCAGAATGCATGCAGCTGTTTAAAAGAATGGGGTTGTTTTATATGTACTGATGTTGAAAGGAACAAACAAGGTGTAGGACCTTGTGGTTAGAATGTCCCCATCTATTCATGCTTATATGTGTGTAGAAAATAGTCTGTCAGGATATACTCCCAAATGTCAACAATGGTTAGCCCTGAGAATACGATTTAGGGAAAAAGGGGAAGAATTATTGGGATGGACTTCTAATTTTTACTGTATACATTTGTGTAGTGTTTTCTATAATGATTTATGATTTTCAAAAATCAATGGAAGTGGGTAGGGTATATAGCTCAATGGTAGAGCATGTGCCTAGCATGGACAAAGTCCTGGGTTTAACCCCCAGTACTTCCACTAAAAATAATAATAATAAATGAAAAAATAAGTGAACCTAATTACCTCTTCCCCCCAAAACAAAAAATCAAAAACAAACAAACAAATAAAAATCAATGGCGCATTTATAGATGAATACAAATATGATAAAGCAAGTAAAGGAAAATGCTAATAGAAGAATCTAGGTGATGAGGTTATAAATGTTTTCTATAAAATTCTTTCAACTTTACTGCATGTGTGGAAATTTTCACAGTAAAATGCTGAGGGGGGGGGGAAATCATTGAAACCATAAAAAGTCAATCTTTCCAGATAAATCATGATGAAAAGCCAAGTGAATGGTTCCTCCCATGCTGGGACTGAGTGGTGTGCCGGTGGTACATTCAGCTGGGGACAATTACATGTCGTTGAACACCACTGACACCCCCATGAGCCTGCTCAGAACCGACCTGCAGGATTCTCAAGGCCAACACCCACCTTGCCCTTCTTCCAGGCTGCCGACCTCATTCAGCTGTTGTCACTGAGAGAGCTGGAGCCTGGGCCCAAGGTGGGTGTGTTGCCAGCTTCTCCCCTGGCACCTCAGCGCAGGATCTCAGGATAGATTCTGGAACGGGGGACAGGACTGGGCCACAGAGGCATGTTCCATTTGGCTGGACTTTCCTACTGTGGACCCTGGAAATTACCATCCCTTCTTCACAGGTGTTATGAGGATTAAGGAGATGATTCCTATAGCTCACTGCCCTATCTGGGTGACAGTCCCTGTGGCTGCCACTATCACTCACTATGGGACAAAACCCTGGCCCTGCTGAGCCACACCTCCTGAGGCAGACGGAGGGGCATGCGGTAGATGTAGTGAGCAGCTGGGTGCCAGCCCGTACCCCTGTGTTGACAAAATCCTTGCAAAGCCTGTCCTCTCACCCTCCTTTTATAAGGGTGCAAACTGAGGCTCAGCAAGGTGAATGCACTTGCCCGAGCTCACATTGCTCAGCCAGTGGTGGATCCAGGATTTGAAGTCAGTCCCAGACTCCAAAATCCGTGCTCAATGTTCTGTCTCCAAAGGCTCTGAGAATAGGGCACCAGATGGACAAACAATAGTAACAGTAACCACAATAGGTAACAACAGCATGACTGGATGCCAGGTTCCATTCTAAGCACTTTACATAAATTAACTCATTTACGCAATTAGTATCCCCATTTTATAAGCATGAAGATTGAGGCACAGAGAAATGAAGAAATTTGTCTCAGGCCACACAGTGTGTAAGAGTAGAGCTAGATTCTGGCTCCAAAATCTATGCTCTTACCTGCTATGCATGCCCAGAGAAGAAGGATGTAATCTTAATTCAAAGGAGCTCAGGGAAGGTAAGTGACCTTCCCAAGGTCACACAGCAAGTTGCTGCAAAGCTAGAATGAAAACTCAGACACCCTGACTCCTAAGACAGTCTTGTTCCCATTCCTCCAAGCTGGGGGCTGAGGAACTCCATCTTCTGTCCTGGCATGTACCTTTTCTGCTTTAACCTCATTTAGACTCCTAACCAGTCCAGAGGGAGAGTGGGACTGACTGTCAACACCCCTGATGCTCCGACTGTCCACCTTGATGGCCACACAGCTGCAGTCGTCCAGCCGGGCTCCTTGGTGCTGCTGGGCCCCGGCAACACCGCCTCCGTCTCAGTTTCCTGGGTGAGTAAGCCTCAAAGTTCTTTATTCCCCAGGGGGCCTGGGTCCACTTGAGGGCCCCTCCAGGGCCAGCTGACTGAGGCAGGATGACAGAGGGCAGTGGCAAACCTCACTGCCAAGTCATCTGCTAATATGCCATCAGTCCACACCCAAACAGCTGCGCCTGCTGTGAGAACATTAAAATACTTTAACACCAGTTCCCCTCAGTTTGGCCCCCCGTGCTCCTCCAAGGACCTCTTTAGCAACTATAGGGTTTTGCCTCCAGCATCCTCTGTTCAGTGCCCTTGACTGTCTCCCCTGGAGATGGCTGTGTTGAAAGCCCTTGCCCACAAAACCAGGGGAAAGATTAAAGAAACGGAGTTCACAGAGGGCTAAATGTGTCTGTGTTCTCTGCTCCCTGAGAGAGGTGACCCAAGCTAGAGAGGGAGGAATTCTGGGGAAATACAGCTCCCTCAAAATCTTGACCTCTCTATTCTGAGCCCTCTTGGAATTCCTATTTCCCACTCTACAGACCTTGAAATTGGGACAGGGCCTCAGATAAGGAGGTGGGGGGGGTCACCCCACCACAAGTGAGCCTAGAAGCCTGTGGTATTACAACAGGACCCTGGGATCTTAGTCAGCACGATTCTGTGGCCCAGAGATCAGTCATCTCTGGCTAGTGGTAAAAAGACTGGTTTCTGGTTTATAAGGTAACTTATGAATTATAGAGGCCCAGAGACAACCCCCTGGAAACCAAGGGGTCCTCTGGCTTCCAGCAGGTGATTCTACAGCCAAACGACTCGCTGTAAAAGGCTTTCCCTCGGCTAAGCCGAGCTTCTCCTGCCACCTTGTACCCAGCCCGGCCTCCCTTGCCCTCCAGGAGCACCCAGCACCCGCCAGGGCCCTTTCCCGTGGCAACACCCACACATTCACTGTCTGAACACCTGTGAACCAGCAGCTGGGGCGGGGGGAGAGGACCAGGTGAGAGGCGCAAGGCCCGGACAAGTATTCACAGAGGGTAGGGGGAAGGAAATCCCTCCGGATGGAACATAAATTCTTCTCCTGTCCTGACCTAATTTCAACTCCTCATAGAAACTCCTTTCAAGTGTTGTGTTTTTCTCGAAAAATCAGAAATTAAAACTCCAGTTCTCTCCAAACAGGTAATGTGGTTTTTTTAGGTTCGGGATTTTCAGAAAAAATAAGATGGCTGATGGGGGAGGCAAGGGAGGTGGGGCGAGTCCATGGTTACAGGGTGCAAGTTTCCAAGCTTGCTGCGAGTTGAATGGAGTAGTTTATAGGAGGGAAGGAAAGACGGGGAAGGTGTATTGTGACTTGAAGCTCACTGACGGTTGTAACCCCCAAGCAGCTGCCATGACCTAAAGGGTGATCTCTTTTCTCTAGTAGCATCACAGTCACCCTGGGTCTTTACCCCCCAGCCTTGCAAAGCAGGTGAGTCTCTTTCCTTACCCTTGGACTCCCCGTGGTCCTGAAGGCCCCACCAGCAGGCCTGAAAAAAGGCCCTGAGTCATTGGTGCAGGGGGTTGAAAGCCTCCATCGCTTTCCATGGGTGATAGCTTGCCCTAGAGCCCCCGTGCCCCTGGGGTGGAGGAAAACCCCAGAACTTAAACGTGCCTGCTTCATTCTTCTGTACACTTAAATATTTACTGCATTTGCTACTACTATGTGTCTACGATACGCCAGTCTTGTCTTAAGTATTTAGGATGTGAGTGAACAAAATAAATGTGGGCACCTGTGTACTGGAGCCCTCCCACTCCCGTGACCAGAATTTGCCAACCCAGCTGAAGCAACCTTCCTGTTCCCCTTTCATCTCTTGTAGGAAGAACGTCTGGAGGCCCTTCTCTTAGAGCTTCTGAAGAGGAGGTTTTTGCCCCATCATAACAGTGAGCCCCACTGTGTTTCTCTTCATGCCCACATACCCTGTGCATCAACCATGCCCGAGGCTCTGTGCAGAGCTGGCTTGTCTTGTCCCCTGGGACTGGTTAAGAATTGCCCACGTGCCAGGCAGGAGGAGGGTGAAATCTGAAATTTGGGGTACAGCCAGTGAGGAGGGTGGGGAGGGGCTGGGTGTGCCCTCCTGTTCTTCACCCAGGCCATGAGTGGCAACAAGAGCTCAGAAGCAGAGTGAGGAAGGGCTTCTCGGGGGAGGTGGGGGATTAGTGTTATGGAAAGTGAGACAAGGAAGGGCTCTCAGAGCAGTGGAGCCCACGGCCCCCAACTCCAGGGCCTGCAGGGGCCAGGAAGGTAGCACACCTGAAGGAAGCAGCCCAGGTAGGGCCTACGGCAGACATGTCCCGCTTTACATGGGCAGCCAGCCCTCGGCTCAGTCAAATGCCAGCAGGGCAAGATATTTTTTATCTTTGCCAGAAAGCTGAACTTTTTGTGACATCACTCCCAAATTTAGGTATCAGTGACAAAATCAAACTTTCCCCAGACACCCTTGTCTTAGTTTGGGCTTCCGCAGAAGAAGACAGGAGGTAACAGAGGTCCGGCAGTACGTTGGGAAGTGGTCCCAGGAAGTTGGAAGGGTGTGGAAAGTGAGTCCTTTGGGAATGTAGAGCCTGGTCAGGCCCCTCTGCTCCATAGAACTCACCACTCTCCTCTCCTTACACCTCCCTGACGCAGTCTGTGTAACAACTGCCCATCTACCCAGATGATTATTTGGTCTTTGTTCTTGTCCCCAACAAGATGGTGAGCTGCTGGAGGGCAGGGACCCCATCTTTGTTTCACTGTGTCCCCGACACCTTGTCCAGTGCCTCCCATCCAGAAGATACTCAGAAAGTATGTGTAAGATAAACAGCTCAGACCTTACTTGCCTCTGAGAAATCACCTGGCTCAGCCCCCTCATCTTTCAGATGGGCCCAGAGAAGTTAAGTGACTTAACCCAAGGTCACATTGCAAGTCTCTGGCTGAGCTGAGTCCAGAACCCTGGCTTCCTGTTTCCCCAACATGAGCTTTTCCCTGCTCCAACTCGAGGACTCATGTCTGCAGAGTGAGGCCAGAGGAACAGGCAGGGGCTCAAATGCTGACCAGGTTGAAGGGCTTGCCATCCGTTCTGTGGCCGATGGTAGCCAGGGACGGGTCAGGGCATGAAGCGTCTGTGTTCAGGACGGGGAATCACCTGGAGGTGGGGAATGCTAGTAATAGCAGCCAGAGTCCAGGTGGGCAAGGATGCACCCTGACTTGGGATGGGGAGAAAAGAATGAAGACAAAGGGTCCCACCTTCACCAGTGCCTACCATGTGTGGCTCACTCAGTAAGTGTATCTTGGATCCTAGACTACAGATATCCATGGTGAGAGTCAAGAGATGAGCTAGGGGCTAGGCCTGACCCAGGAAGCCTATATAGTCCTGCAGGGTCTGAACACCCAGGCCAGTGGACTGCACAATGCCAGTGTGTGCTATTTACACTGGAGTCCTGTCCAAAGCTCCCCTACAAGAAGGAAAAGAGTCAGGCCAAAGCCACCGAGAAAACACAGGAGGGCTGCCTGTAAGAGGTGGCCTAAGGGTAAAAGAATTGGCAGGGGAGAGACTCATGAAGGCCTGTGCTGCAGGCAGGGTCATCTGGTTCCAACACAGAGAGGACTGAAATGAGGTGGGTCCAGAGGCTGGAGCAGGAAGGCTAGTAAGGAGTCCTCTGCATGATCTGAGGACAGATGGGAGACCAGAGGCACCATCCTACCCCCTGCAATGGGATCAGAACAACACATTAGACCAGCAAGAGTGAATCAGATCTTCCCCCGATCCCAGAGCGATGACAAAGAAATGGCATGGCGTAAGGGCTGGTCAGAGCAGAGGACGAGCAGGGGGAGCCCATGCTAGACCCTCAAGATCAAATCTCAGAAACTCAGTTTGCCAAAAATCAACTGGCCAAGTGGATAATTCTTTGAAATTCAATTTGCAAAATGACCAATTCTCCAAGTTTACTCCACTTAAAATTTACCAAAACCTTACTCTAAGGATTATTTTTCGTTTATTTGATAAATGAGTATATTTGTGAATGTTATTTCTTTAATATAATTAAGGGATATTTTCTTTTTAGTATAACCAAACTTCTAGTGTTTTAAGGTTAATTCTTCAGTTTATAATGACTTTTTCCTAATCCTTTTCTGAGACATTTTCTGTTTCTGCCAACATTTTATCATTCAGGGGAGTGCACAGCATTTTCAGCCATTTCGCTCAGTTAAACAAGAAGAATAAAATTCATTAATAGATTCCGAAGAAGCCTTCAACAAATTGAACATTCCTTAAAATGCTGCTAAGAAGAGTATCTGCATAAGAATGTGTTCATAGTTACTGAATATATTCAAGAAAAATTCCCTTAAGATAGATTTTTAATAAATGGGTAGGGGTAGCTGTTTAGAGCCCTGGCTTTCTGGAGTGGATGGCCGATGGGGGACCGAGCAGGGAGGAAGACGAACCAAGTCCTTTGACTGTTCTGGGCAGTGGAGCAGCCAGGGGTCGGCTGGCCTGGCCCCACGCTGCACACACAGACACCTGCCCACAGGGCACTGAGCAGCCGCACCCTCCCCTCTCCAGACCTGCTCAGAGAACAAGGCCTCTTGCTGCCCAACATCAAGGGCATCTCCTTCGACCAGGCACGAATGGAGCCCTCCGAGGTAAGTCCTGGTAGAAGGAGCCTCCTGAGGCACACGGGGAGGTCAGAACCAGAAGGCTGTGGGGTCCTACAGGCGACTGAGCCACTCCATGTGGCAAGCCCTTTACCTCCTTACGTCACCATCTCCTCACAGCCATCCGGAGTGGGATGCCCCATTTACAGATGAGCACATTGAGGCTGCAGGGGCTCCAAGAATCCCTCAGGGAGCCAGAGCCTGGGCTCACCGAGAGCGTCAGCGCCTTCCACAGGGCACCTTCACAATTAGCTCCTTGAAGTTGATGCTGTTACTTTTCCCATTTTACAGAGGAGGGAATGAAGGCTCAGGGAGGCAGAGAAACTTGCCCAGGGCAGCAGAGCCAGGATTCCAACTGAGGTTCATCTGACTTCAAAGACTGTACCCGTCAGCCCTGGCTACCCACCACCCTAGAACTCAGGTGACCCGACCGCCAGAACAGGGCTGGTGCCTCTGGAGCCTGCTGTCTGTGAACCACCAGAGGATGGGAACCAGGGCTAAATGACAGGGAGGTAAAAGGTAGCAGAGATCAGAGAGCAGAGAAAACCAGCAGAGGAACCATGAAGGTGCTTCTAGAGGAGTTTGCCAGCTCTGAATCTGCCCCCAGAGTCACCCCGCCTCCTTGGCCCTCTTCCCTTCCTCTGTGAGTAAACCTGAGAAGGGGCTGATGGGGAAAGGCAGAGGTTAGAGATGCCCTTCATTTCTTTGTTTCCCACCTTAAAAAGATACCCATCTTAAACAGCAGCACAGAAAGGGACAATAGGGGCGAGGCTGAGAGAGTCAGACAGAATCTCCAGGTTGTGTGACCTCAGGCAAGCCACTGGCCCTCTCTCAGCCTGTCATCTCTGTCTATAAAATAGAGATAAAGATAGTTCTCCCCACAAGCTGGAAGTGAGGGCTTCCCTCACAAACACAAGAAACTGATTCTGACATTTTTCAGGATGTGACCCACCATCCCAGACACAAAGACTGAGATTCGGGACCCCCAGCTTACGTCCAATCCTGGACCCAAGCCTCCCAGTTCTCAGTCCTGACAGTCAGGAAACACTAGAAATCTGCTTTCGAGAACCAGCAGTTACTGTGCAGAAGGAGACAGGAGGGGACGGCAGCAGTTTCTCTCATAAAACCCCAGCTCCAGGCCTGTGCTACACCCCTACCCCCACCCTCAGATTCAGCCCAGGGTGGCCCTACTAGGGAGAGGTCGGCTCAGGGTGACCCTAGCAGGCCGGGGCTGGCAGGTAATACAGGGGCTGGGGCTGCTGTAGACATGATGCCACAAATCCTGGCAAGGTGGGCCAGGAGGGCAGGGCACCCTCTATAGCTCTGAATGCCCCAAACAACAAAGTCAGGGCATAGTCCCAGCAGCAGTCTCATAACCAGACCTGTGCAGGCCAGGGGAGACAGGGTGGGTAGGCTCACTGTCTCACTCACTGACTCACTGATTCATTTCTAGGCTGCCTCGCACTGTCGTGCTGGTTACATATCATACAACTCTAGAACGCACAACTCATACTATAGTTTACATGAATGATACCACCCAGGGTTGGGCAGTGCACAATCTGCACATTCTGCCATGGCTGCCCTCATCATCGTTCACTCATTCATTTAGTCAATATAGGTCACTGGCTGCTCTGTGCCTAGCCCTGTGCTGGGTGACAGAAATAAGTTAGATCTAGGCCCTGAACCGTCTAAAAGCTCTCATTCTTGTAGGGAAAACAGATGGATTCCAGCAACACGGTCAGGTTTGGGCACTGTGGGTGGGAGCATGTGGAAGCTCCAGCTGGGTGAGAGGCCCACCTCAGGGTGACTCAAGCTGGACAAACTCTAAGGCTACAGAAACACAAGAGGCCCCATGGTACACAGGCTTTCAGGAAGAGCCCCAAAGACTGGCCTGTTCCTTCCCTCACAAACATTCCCAAGACCCTCTTTTCCCTCCCGTCTATCCCCTTGTCCAGTTGGTCCCTGACTCTGCCCTCTTGTCACCACGGTATGGTGCGTCCTTAGGACACACAGCCCCTCTCGGGGGTGGCAGGAGCAGCCTCAGGGAGAGGCTGTTTTGCGTGTGGTGAGGACAGATGGGGCACATCTCCCTGCTTCTATCCAACAGAATTATTTGTTGCTGATCGTTCCAGAGGAACAGCCCGTTCTTACTGGGCCAGCCCCTCCCCTCGGCCACAAGTGCTCCAGACCCTTGAGAACCGAAGAACAGCTATAGTCACAGTGGAAAATCCTAGTTGCAATAAAGATGATTCTTGCTTGAGAAGGAGTCTGGTTTGCAGAGTTTGCTGAGGGGCTCTGGGAGGGGGCATGGCCGTCTTGGACTGTTTAAATGAAGGGTTTTTCTCCCTGATAGTTCCAGTTTCCCCTTGGCCCCTCAGAGGGAGTTCTGTGTTCAGTGTCTCAGGGAAGGGAGGTTCCTCAGAAATGGAGAAAGGGCTTGAGCTTCAAAAGCCCAGGCCCTGAGAGGGGAGTAGAAAGGACGCGAGGAATCTGCACCCACCAGAAAGGTTCCCTGCTCAAGAGGGAGGAAGAGGACATGCAATATAATGTATATGTGCACTCGAACTGTAATAATTCTAACTAATAAAACTGAAAAAGAAGAAAAAAATGAATAAATAACAGGCACACATCACAAAAAAGGAGGAAGAGGAAGGAAGCAGGAAAGAGAAGTAGTGGGGTCCCTGAGAAATGGGGGACCACAGGAGCCAGAGATATTTGGGAGGCCCCAAGTACAGGGGGAAGCAGCCAGACCCCCAAGCAGGGAGCTGGGAGCCGGTGAGTGATTGTGAGACAGGTGCCCCTCAGAGCTCCCCTGGCCCCAAAAGGCCTGGCAGGCAGCAGAATTGATTTTCATCTGCCCCAGGAGCGGCGTCATGAGGGAGAGAACCAGGAGCCCCCCTCCCCACCACGATCCCAGTCCCATGTGGCCCAGGCAGAGCAGGCCAGGGAGCAGACCAAGCACCAGAGGGAGGGCTTTGCAGTCCAAACTATAAACAGCTCCATGGCTGCCAAGGGTAGAGAGATGGCAAAGCTGACAGATGTCCCCTCCCACACCTGGCACCTGCCAAAGCCCACAGCAGGTTAGGCCTGGCCCCAGAAAAAGGCAAACAAGGAGAAATTTGGAGTGTGATAAAATCCCCACCACAGGCAGGACGGAGGTGATAAAGGTCTGTGTCTTGGGAGTGCACAAGTGGTCAGCAGCCCAGTAACCCCAGCTGGCCTCTGAAACCAGAGAAGTTGTTGGGGAGGCCTCCCAGAGGCCAGTTCTCTACTGTGCAGCCCTAACCATGGAGGGGCCCTCCTGGTCTGGCGCAGGGTCCCCACCCTGTAGGAGGATGGAGCCTAGAGCAAACCATGCTGTGAGTTCTCTACATGACTTCCCATCTGCCTTATAAATATGAACAACAAGTCTCACCTTGAAGGAAAAGTCCCCAGCAGGACCCCCAGTGCATGAGCTGTCAAGAGGCCTTGTGGCAAGAGGGCAGGATTGCCCTGTACTTTGGCCTTGTAAAGTCCCCTAGCCCTTGATGTGTCTGACACACCTAAGATGAGGTGGAGGCTGGGAGACACTTTCCCGGAGGAAATGTGACTCCTTACACCAAGCCCAGAATTTTCCCACGTTGCTTGGCACCCAATCGATACTGAGAACAAAATAATTGAATAGAGGCTTCCTCAGGACCTTGGAGAAAGCTGGGCAGGCCTTGGCTTGCTCCTCAGCAGAAATGACCTGTCCAAGCATGAGAGAGCCTCTCCCACCACAGAAGCCCCCCATTCCCCTCCCATGACTTAATCAGATGCAACTCACTTTACAGTCTGCAGATACTCTCCTCTGTTATCCCATTAGACCCTTACAATAACACTGAATGCTGCCTGATAGAGTGTGTGATTACCCCCACTTGCCAGGTGGGGTAGCACCACTTCTGATGCTGGAAGTCAAGACACTGGCTCCAAAGACCATCCTCCTACTCCCTCCACCCCATATGGCCTCCCCCTTCCCCATCTGAGCTTCTAAGCTCAGCTGGGGATCAAACAGCCCAAAAAATCTCTTCTACTCACCTGCTCTGGTGGCCTAAGTTCTTCCCCAGTGGCATCACTCCTGAAGATTTTCTTAAAGAAATATACCTTTTTAAGAAGTGATCTTTAAATTTTTCAAGCTAATGATCCATTTCTTCAAATAAAAGCTTACAAAGAAACCTGATACATCAAACAGATGACAAGGGAGCTCCTCTGATTACAATGGATTTCTGCTCCACTTAGTTCCACTTTCTAATCCCTGAAGTGGGACTTCTGAGGAAACTCTGTGCTCCAAGGCGTCAAGGCATTGAGTTACCCAGGAGGGAGGCCATCAATAACCAAGAATGCTGAAGGAAATGAACACAGGATGGATATGTTTTGATAACTGGGATGATAACCTGAAGAATGGGGGGAAATTCATTGGAAGAAAGAAAGGGGCCCAAAAGGAAGAACACGGAAGACTCTCACACTTCCCCACCGACAACAAATACCACCATTGCCTGGCTAAAGTCTCTGATTCCTCCACTCCTAGTCCAATGCTTGGTCCTACTTTCTAACTCGCTCTCCCCTGGATTAGTCCAACTGCCTTCTCCCTAATCCCTCTGCTTCTACTCTACCCCTCCCGTCTAGAATCCGCATAGCAGCCAGAATAACCTTTTCAAAACGTAAACCAGATCATGTCACTTCCTGGCTAAAACCCTCCAATGGAGGGGATGGTATAGCTCAGTGGTAGAGCACGTGCTTAGCATGCACAAGGTCCTGGGTTCAATCCCCCGTACCTCCATTTAATTAATAAATAAATACACAAACCTAATTACCTATCCCCTGCCCCCTAAAAAAATTTTTTTAAAAACCAGAAAGAAAGGGAAAAAAAACCTCCAATGGCTTCCCATCCAACTCAGAAGAAAATCCACAGTCTTTGCCGCAGCCCACAAGGCTCTCCCTGAGTTGGCCCAGGCCAGCCCTCCACCCTCCTCAGCTGCACTGGTCTGCGAGTCGCTCAGACACACCAGATCTTCCCTACCACAGGCTTGTCCAAGCCGTTCCCTCTCCATCTTCCTCTCACACTGCCTGGGGTGGATTTTTTTTTTAATCCTTTAAAGTCAACTTAGAAATCACCTCATCGGTGAGGCCCTCCACTACTTCCATCTCAACCATTATCTGCACAAGGTGGCTACGAGGATGTACAAGATGAGGAAGACAGGCCAGCCCTCCAGAATCTCAGAGACCAGCAGCACACGAAGACAAATAACATATCCTACATCAAGGCTTTGCTTTCAGGCACACCTGCGCTTGCATCCCAGCCCTGCCAGTTTTGTAGAGGAGTAAGAAGTTCTCTGGGCCACAGTTTCTTCATCTCTAAATTGGGACGTGGGTGATGGTAATGTGACTACCGATGAGAATGATGACAGGTGGTTGTAAGAGTGGAAAGCTTTTTCTGAGTGCCTATTAATAGGAGTTTGGTGGTTGTGGCCGCAGATTCGTGACTCAAGTTTCAGTGTGATTTCCACGACATGACCCTCTCTCAGAAAGCTAGTTCTTCCCCATGTAAAACCCAAGCTGGCTGAATCCACGTGCAAGTGACACCTGTAGCTAAACATGGGGCCAACTTGCTGCACTTTCAGAAGAGGGTGCCCACTAGCATCAATGTGTAGCCAGTGGATGGTAAATTAGCAGATGGAAAAACAACAAAAACAAGGTGTAGCCCCTCTGGGTATGAATGAAAAGCCCCTCTTTGACTTACAAAGCAGAGACCACAGGCCTAACACTGGACATTGGCGTCTGTGGGGTAAATGGGTGGAAAAGGAACAGCGCCAAAACTGAGATACCTGGTAACGTGGCTTAAAGTAAATACTTAGCCTTTGGAAACCTCTTAAGCATTTGTGACAAGGTTTATTCACATGTATAGTTGTAGTAAAATGTGTCAAGAAAACTCTATCCTCCCATTGAAAATAAAAACTTCAGTGACAATAAAATGTATTTATACCTGCCTTCATTCTGGTAAAAGCATTATAAAGAATCCATTTTTTTGGTAAAGAAACATAACCCCCAAATCCATATTTTCTTGTAGCAAACAAGATGTAAATCAGTCGTCAAAGTCTAGGAAAATGGTATAAAATCTGAAAGGTGGGCAACAAAAAAATCTGAAAATAACTGCTGTAACAATAAATGATGATAATAGTAATTATGGAATACTCACATATGCCAAGCCTGGTGCTAACTGCTTGACATATTTCACCTCATTTAAACCCCATGGCAACCCTATGATAGGTACAATATTATCCCTACTTTATGGATGAGGAAACTAAAGCACAAAAAGGTTGGCTAACATCCCCAGGGCACACAACAGTATAGCTGAGCCAGGACCACATCCAGGTCTGCCTAGCCCCAAAGCCTGTGCACAGAAACTTTGCCTCCTCCTAGAACACTGATTGTTCACCTCTGCAAATCACACAGGCCACTGAAAATCTCATGAAAGAGATGTATTCTAAGAAATGAAAATTAACCCACATTTCAGAAGCAACTTAAGAGTGTTCAGGGATACAAATTCCCCACAAGAGGTCCCTGTGAATTCCTCCTATTGGCAAAGATCTGAGATTGATTACACCAGAGAAAGAAATGGGCAGGAAAGCCACACATGATTGATGAGTTCCAGGAGACTAGATGACATAGACAAGCTTCTATGCAGATAAACATATAAATATGCACACAAGGGTGTGCATGTCAGTAAAGAAACACCTATGAAAGGTCAAGATACTGATGCTGACCAGGTCACCCACGGCTCAGCCAGGTCTGTTAAGACCTCCTCACACAGAAGTCATTAAGAATTGGTACCTGCCTTATCATCTGCACCTGTGATTCTAGCCAAGCTGTGGCCAGCCTTGAAAGGGCCCTCTCTTTCAAGAATCAGCAGGTCAAATCACTTAGAGCTTGGGAACAAGCACATCCTTTGCCCAGCCTGATAAACCACACCTGCGTAAAACAGCTTCACGTGCATCCTGGATTAGCAGAAATCAAAGGCTGCCCCACCTCCTAAGGTTTAAGAAGAGAGCCAGACAAAGAACTGGGAGCCCCAAGGGCCATCAGAGGCCACCTCCCGGATGTGCCCCTTCCCAACCTCTGGGGCTGGGTTCATTCTTTGAGTCCAGAGAACCACTGGAGGCACTGACATCAAAGGTCACACCCACCAACAGGTGTCACAAATGCCACCTAAAAGATCATTCCATTTCCCTCAGTTGTCTAAGAAAAATAAGACCCAGGACAGCTGAATTTTGTCTTCTACTTATCATCGTGAATAGCTTCTGCCTCAGCCCTGCCCTCTGAGAAAAGGTCAACTGTCATTTGTTCTATGCATCTGACATTTCAGCAAAGCCCAAAATGGGACCTTTGGCCACTGGCACCGCAGCTGAGGTTCACAGTGCGAGGACTGCATGGCAGTTAGAGAGGGCCCTGCAGCAAAATGCTGAGCCCACCTGAAGGCAGGGACCCAGCCCAACCCCCACTTTCCACCTCACTCCTCACCCCAGGCAGTAACCATCCCATTAGTCAGAATCATCCCCACTCCAAGCTGCGGTAACATCACAGCATGGTCAGACAGGACATCCAAAAATCACAAAACACCGAGTGCTAGGAACTCAACAGATAAATATAGAAAAAGCCTGAGACCCAGAGAATAGGCTCTGGAATTTGGGGAGCCATTAAATGAGGTAACAGGGGAGGAGGAGACTGGGCTAGAGACTGGACAATCCTGAAAACAAATGAGAACCACAGCAGGCTACCGACACCATCCAAGCCTCACCCCTGGACAGTTAGGGAAAGGAAAGGGGGCTGAGTAATCTATGTTAACAACCATGCTTAAAATCCCCCACCGTCCAGTCACCCTGAAAACAAAGTCCCTACCACAGAGTAGCACTGAGGATGTCTCAAGCCATAGGCTCATATTTGTTTCACAGGTTTCCAGAACAGAAAGAAATCTCTATATCTGGCTCTCAGGGGAGTTTCTTCTACCTTCAGCCAAGCTCCCTTCCTCCCACCCCTTAAACTAGTCAAGTTCTTGTCCATGCCAGATTCTTTGTACTTTCCAACCCCCGGATCTCTGCATGGCTGGATCCCTCATATCACCCACATTGGGGATAAAATGTCATTCATTACTCAACACCCTGACCAAAGGGAACCCACTCCCTCTCTCCACCATCTTTGTTTTTGTATCACTATCAGAAATCAACCTATTATCAGGATCCCCCACTAAGGTGTGAACTCCGTGGAGTACCTGTGTGTCTTGTCTCCTGCCTGATCCCCACAGCCTCCCAAAGTCACTGGCACAGAGAAAGTGCTCGGTGATATCTGCTGAATGAATGTATGCAGGTACACATGCCAAGGGTCACTGAGAGTGTCACACCACTTCAGGGATCGGAAAGAACTCACTAAAGATCCCATCTCCCCAGCTCTCCCCTACAAAAGAAAAAGTGGGTTTCAGGGAGATAGTTTTGTATCTAGTAAGAAGATTTGAATTCAAGTCCTAAATCAGTTGGACTCCTTGGTGTCCTGAGGCACATGCCCTCCTCTCTCTAGAACTCAGTGTTCTCATCTGCCAAAAACAAGGGTGTGGAATGGACTAGACTAGTAGTTCTCACATTTGGGCCACTTGCATGGACCACCTGTGGAGGCTTTTCAAAGCAAATTTCTTCACCTCAACCCTTACTTATTAAAGTATTAAAGAGTTGGGAAAGGGAGGTCCAAGAATTAAAACTTTTTACAACCCCACCAGGTGATAATGATGTTTGCAAGGACATCTAGGTTCTTCTAAACTCGGAAATGGTAGTAGAGGGGAGGGCCAGGCCTGTGACTGTCATGAGGACTGTCATGAGCACTTTTCAGAGGCTCCACCCAAACCCAGTGCAGCTTCCAGAACCAACTTCCTTTCCCTAGGAGTTTGATCCATGATCATCCATTCATCTGTGGGATAGGTTGGGGAATGTCAGTCTCTCCCACCAGACCATCAGCTCCATTAGGGCTGGGACCGTGTCTGGGGTGTACACCACTCTACCCCCTCCAGGAACAGTGCCTGGTACAATATGTATTTGTGGCAAAACAGGAATGAACAAGAGCACAAGGGTCCTTTATGGGGGACTTCTCAGGGGCCTTGACAGGCTAATACACTCAGAGAATCTCCAGAAGAGGGCTCACTATGGTGCTTCTACCCAGTGCAGTTGGACCCAGAGCCTTCATCATGAAGCATGGGATGGGATGAGTATGCCATGGGGAACAAGTGCTGCCTAGTGTGGGGCTTGTAAGAGGCAGTGAGTAATAGATGAGTGCATGGGAATTTCACGTGGCTTGAGTGCTGATGAAACCCAACAGACAAGGACCATCTAATCCAGTTACTGAAGGCACATTTGAACTGAATTCCTAACCCAGACTCATTTATTAAGAGTTTTATTTTGTGTCAACTTTTGTGCTAAGCTTTTTATCTGCCTCCTCTACTTTTCCCAAGAAGCTATTCCTAGGGGAGGTGAATGCCCCAAACTCACCAAGCACTGACCACAGAGCCTGTGAACACTTTTCCCTCTCCCTGGATGCTGTTTCACATCAACGATCACCCAAATGACACCTACTCATCCTTCAGACATCAAGTCTCACATAACACACCACAAGGGGGACCCCTGTGAACCCGATATCTCTCAGAACTAAGGTCCCTTCCACCAGAGCACACCCTTTCATCACTAGGCCCTCAGTAAATGACTGTGCACATTGAAGTACTTCATTAACGTCTGTTGGTCTCAGTAAACCTCAGTAATTTGAAAGCTCTCCACCAACAGAGACCGTGTTGGGTTCTGCCAGTCACTATATCCAGAGCACCTGGCAGCTCTGACAGCTTATGGAAGAAATAAATGACACAGGATGATGGAAGCTCAGAGAGATTAAGTCACTGGCAAGGGGGATACAGCTGGCAAGTGGCCCACCAGGATCTGAACCCGGAACTTCCTAACTCCAGTGCCCAAGCTCTTCCTGCTCAGTCACTCATGGGCTGATGATGGGGGACTTGTCACTCAGTGCTGAGTGCTGACTATGCCTAGGGCCCAGCACCGGCAACACAGGGCTCTCATCAGACTGGCACTTGCCACAATGACAGACCCCTCGACTCTGCTATTCACCCAGGAACCACAAGGCTCAAAGATAACTGGTCTATGAAGGTTTAAAATAAAAAAGGGGCAGACACTTGGCCTGCCATCCTCTCCAAAAGAATTCCAGGAACCCTGAATATCTCTCAGAAAGACATTGACAAATACCAAAACCATTAGAGGTGCTGATCTTGGAAGTCAGCCTGTGTCTCGCCACCCTTATCAGCACAGTTGGATTATGTCCCTACATGTCTGATGACTTTTCCGAGAGACAATGGTCTATAAAAATGGGATGTAGCTTCCCCTCTGACAGCTGGGAGGCAAGAGCTGGAGGAGAGGTAGCTTCTGAAAACTTTCACCCATCAACACAGAACCATCAACACTGGGCAAGGTAAGAACTCACCTAACAAATAGGCAAAAGAAAAGGTTGAAACTGTGGGGTGGAACCAAGCATAGGACAGTTCATCAAAGGATAGATAACTTGGGTTTTGCATTTGGAATCTCTTTAGCCATGCCCCTTTCCTGCTGAAAAGCCCAGCACTCTGTCTTGCATGGTAGGCACTCACAACAACCTGTTATGCAACTGCTTTTAAAAAATGGGAGATTTATTACTAGGATTATCAAGGGGTTCCACTCAAAACAATGTCCAACAATTTTTCATCAAGTTAGTCACAGGCACAGAATTTTATTTTTTTCCTCATAGGACATTTTTTGTTTGTCCTCATTGGACATTTCTATTTCTCCTAAGACACTAATTCCCATTTCTCACAGATGAGGGTAAAATGAAAAAATAATGAAGATGTGATGAGTTTTTTAAAAAACCAAATTTATTCAATGTGAAGGATTGTCATTGGCTTCCCATTATGTCCTTCCCAACATTTCTTTTCCTTTTTTTTTTTTTAAGTGGAGGTACTGGGGATTGAACCCAGGACCTTGGGCATGCTAAGGACGTGCTCTACCACTGAGCTATATCCTCCTCCCTTCCTAACATTTCTGCAGTGGTGGCTCTTCCTATGGTGGTGGTAGATGGCAGGCAGCTTGACTTTGGCAATGCCTACACATGGCAAGAGTAAAAATCAACAAGCCTGATTTTACAAAACTTGATTGATGAAAAAATCCAAAGAGAGGAACTCCAGAATCTACTTGCTTCACTGAGGGAAAATGCCCTGAGACTCAATCCCCACATTACCCAAAACATTAGCAAAAGAAAGACAGAGAATCATTGTAACACAGGAATCTGACCACCAGGTCACACAGCTGAGGTCAGAGTCAAACAGCTTTCCTGCCTTGAGTCTAGACCCAGCTCCCTGCCTTCTCATTAGTACTAAGGCCCCTCAGTGGCAAAGGGTGATAATCCTATCTAGTGTCTGGATTTGCTGGGAGGATTGTACGAGATGTTGCAGATAAGTGCTTAGCACTTTGACCAGTATGAACCTTGACCATAAGTAGATATACATGGACACATCCCAAGAAGTAGAGACAAGATTTACACAACTTACACATTTGCAACAGCTATGGCTGCTTGACCCCAGCCAAGAGGAAGATACTAGGTGACCCACGGTCAGTAGGACCACCCAATGCCCTGTACACAGGAGGGGCAGAAGTGGAAGAATAGGATAACCCAATCACTCAGTCTACACACAAGTTAGCTTGCTATGTTATGCCTGCCACCAATATAATAGTGTGGACTGGCCAATGCTACCACTGGACCAAGCCAGTGCCCTCCTGGAACATGGGAATAGGCTTTAAAAAGACAGAGAAGCCCTAAGATGGCCTCACTCACAGGGAGATGGCTCTGGCCTCTACACATGGAGCTAAAATGCTAGGATAGCCTAATGGCCAAATGGGTAGAGGGTGACAAGCCTGGGACTGATTCCTCGGATGGCTTAGTCCTGACGAGACAAAACTACCAGCTGAGGGTAGACAATGGGCACAGGGGAGTATACTGCCCACTCTGTACCACAGGTTTCAGCAACTGAAAAATGAGGGCACAGGCCTTCCCTCTCAGCATTGTACAGAGTTTAGAGCAGCTGATGTCCATTTACACTCCACAAAAGGACTGGCACGTGACAAGCACACACCAATAAGGACAGTACTATATATTAGCTGTCCGAAATCAAGGAGAGACCTTGACACCACCGGAGTGACAATACTTGCAGCTGGATCATTCAAAAAGCTTGAGTTCTCCATTTGGTGACTCAGACCACTCCAGGAATGTTTGAGTCAGGAAGACTGGCTGGAGGATGTGGAATCCTACCGTTAAGGCCACTGGGCAGGGTTTGTCCTATACTCAAAGGTCTATAGACACCTTTGTGCAAAGTTGAAAAAGATGTAGGAAAAAGGGACCCTTCCTCAAGACATTGACTGCCATGTGCCGGAACACCGTCCCTTGAATGTAGTATACAGACTAGAACACTGACAATGTGAAAGGCAGCCTCCTACAAGAGCTAGGAGCCTTGTATGAGAACATCTAAAACAAACATTCTGGTGGCCCTATGGTCCATGAGAATGTGGTGTCTGAGGAATCCCTCCTTTGCAGATCATCAGCCACAAGATGCTGACCCTGTGGGCCTTAGCCATCATGCTAGCTGTCCAGGCAGAAGCATTTGACCTACTGACCCCACCTTCACTGCCGGGAAACCTTCCTATTGCTATACCCTCTGAGCTCTCCCTTAAACTCCCTGTTAGGGTGCCACTCCCGAGTATCCCCATATTCCGCTCAATTCCAAAAGGCTCTCCACCAATAAAACATCCAGCTGGGACCTCAGGAGCTGAGAATCTACCCGTGGCCAGATACTTCGTGTCTAACAGCAGACTCGGTGACTGTAAGTAAGAATTGTTCTGCTTGCACACCTTTGACTTTCCTCTCGCTCACACATGCTTTTCATTTCCAAGCCCAAAGGCTAGTTAGGCCTTCTGAACAGGTGGTTCTCAGACAGGAGTGGTATCAGCATCACCTCTGGAGCTTGTTACCAAAACAGCTACCTGGGCCCCACTCATTGACATTCTGATGCAGCAGGACTGTAGTGGCCTGAGAACTGTTTCCTAAAAAGATACAAGACGATGCTGGGACCGCTGGTCTGTGGTCTCCGCATGGGGTAGCAGTAGTTAAAGCAACCCTGGAGAAAGGAGCTCTTGGAACTAGCAACCTGTCTGGTTACTTGCCCTTAAAGTGACTCTTATCCCCTGGAGACTGTGCCAGGAGATCTCACAGCTTCTCACTGCTGGCTTCCAGAACTCATTCCAGACACCCATGGGTGCTTAAAGCATCAGCCTGGTTGACCAGGAGCCAGGAAATGGGAAACCACCAAACCCCTTGACCAGATTCACAGTCTCCAAGCTCCCTTCTCATTCCCTCCCTGAGTCTCACGTCCCTCCTCAGGGAGATGCGGAACTCGGTCCTCCAGCAATCTGAGAGCAGAAGAGCTCAGGAATTGCAAGCCTTGGCGAAGAAGTGACTCCCTTTGGGAGTCAGCAGAAAAGCCCTCAGAGCTCCACATAATGGCCTTCTGTAGCCATGGCTTAGGTCAACATTCCAGGATGACAGGACAGGTGACAGAGGGGGACTCGGCACCTGCCTAGTGACTACAGGGCCCAGCCCCACAGCTCACACATCCACTGCTCTGTCTCTTAGGAACAAATGCTCTGCTCTTCCCACCATCTTGCCTTATTACAAAATACTTCAAATATATAGAAAAGTTCAGACAGTAGTACAGATGACAGCTGTATACCAAGTAATAATCTGGGGTGGTGGTTGTTAATTTCATCATCAGACATACAAAAACCTTGAGAGAGAGAGAGAGATCCAGATCCAGATCCAGATCCAACACCCTCGTACCCACCACTGAGATTAAGGAGTAAAACAAGCCAGAGGGCTGATGACCCCTAGGCTTCCACTGAGCTGTATTCCTCTCCCTACCAACCCTCCTGAGGAGGCCTCTGGCCTGATTATTTTTCCCCTGCCATTTGCTTATATTGTATGACATGTGGATACTCCTTCTCAATGTCAAACTTTGCACTACATGCTATAAAGTCTTCTAAAGATGAATTGCTTGCATTGTTTCTCAAATTTATATTTCTGATGTGATTAATCCATGTTGTAATGAGAAAGACTTGTCCATTCATTCTTTTTTCAGTTTTCAGTTTTATTAGGTAGAATTTTTACAATTTGACAGCACATATACAATATACTGCATGTAAATACAAATACACAATATACTGGACTTTTTTTTAGTTTACATATTGTACTGATCAGTTTCTAAGAACAGTTTAGACTTTTAGCTTTTTAAATTTACATAGTTATCAAAGGAATAAAGCCAACCACAAAACAAGAATCAGCAGAATGAAGTAATCCAATCATAAAGGGACTTGTCCATTCACTTTTACTGCACTATTGTACCTGATGAGTCCTCCACGATTTACGCATCTATTTCATTTCCTTTTTTTTAAATTTTGTGCTACTACGAGCAAGGCTGACCTGAACGCTCCCATGCACCTCTCTGGATGCATGTGCACAAGAGATTCTCAAGGGCACAGAACTAGAATGGGGGTGCATCCACATCACAGGCAAAGGCTCTCTCCAGCGTGCAGAGCCCTGGGCACAGGAAGCAGCAGCAAGGCTCCAAATGCCATGGCTCCTCAGCTCAACACAAGCTGATACTAGCCGACTTCTTCCTCCTGCTACTCTGCAGGGCCAGGAATGTTGTCCCTCTGTCTAATCAACTTCTTCACTGAGGTGGGCAAGGTGGCCACCATCCAGCTGTAATACCTCTTCTTCCAAGTTCCTTCCTCAGGCCATCGAACGTGGCACAGAGGTTCATGAGACTTCATGGCTCTCCGAGTTGGCTCCTGACCCTCCTTCCCTTCCCCACCATCTTCTAGGATTCCTCTTCTCCCCACCCTGCTCACCTCCAGTGTAGAGGCAAGGATGTGGTTAGCACCTCCTTCACCCTGATGACAACCATGCTGCAGGAGGATTAGAGCTGATGCAGGAATTCTCCTAGTAGGGGCAGCTTGTCAAAGGTAGCAGAACCTCCCAATGACCTACAATAGAAAAATGAGGCCTAGAGAAGAAAAGGGACTTGCATAGAAATCACATGGATGGAGAACAGGGGATTCAGATCTGTCAGCTCCACCACCACTTCCCTAGCTGCCTCCTGCCCCACTCAGCACTTAAAATCGGCCATCACTCATTTGTCCTGAACCCAATGACCCACACTGCAGGTTCCATCATGCACCCCTGAACAGGGGCAAGACTGGACCCTGCCCTAGGGTACTTGGCCTTCAAGGGGCAGAGTCCAGACTATACATATCCTGGGTTACTAGGCTCAAAAGCTAAACTAGGTCCCTTCATTCCATGCCCAAATCACTTTAGAGTAACACAACACCAGGTTGGCTTCAGGTAGGTGCCAATAAATGTTAATTCTTAAGAGGGGACAGGTATACTTCTGGAACAGCAGACCGACCTTGTGGTAGGCAGAGGCAGGGATTGATATTTCCGGGAGGCATGATATACAGTGCCTATGGACCCCACAATTCCAAGGTGCTGGCTCTCCAGCTGCAAAGGTTCCTCTGGCTGAACGAGATGGGCAGCCAACAGCAGGAACGTGTCTCTTGACCCTTTTCAGATCTGAACACCATCCTGCCCTTGAAGATAGAGAAGCTGCTGAAGTGTGAGGAGATAAATCTGGCTGGTGTGCTGGGGGAAGTGATATCCACGGTGTCCAACTTAGATGTGCTGTCTCTGTTAGACATCACTTCAGCCCTCAGTATCCTTGGAGATGGTAGCCTTGGTGGTCTCCTGGGCAAAGGAAGCAACCAGTCCCCAAAGCTCCCAGTGCCATTGGTCTCAGAAGCTACTGATGCTGTTGGTGGCCTGGTGTCCGTGGGCCAAGAGGCTCTGGGCAGTCTACCACTCATTGGTGCAGAGAAAAATCCTGTAAAAGAACCTGTCGACAACACTGGTCTCTTGACTGGTAACAAGCTCAAAGAATTTACCACGGACACGCTGAGCAGTGTGGTGCCAGAAGACGTCAACAACGCACTCAAGGGCTTGCTGGGAAATATTAAGGTGGAAGATCTCTTGATAGGGTAGGTGCTTCCTTGACCCTAATGCCTGGCACAAGAAGAAAGCTACTATCTGCAGACACTGATGTTCAATCTCCAACAGTCCCATGGAAAGGAATATTGTTTTCATGAAGCAATATTCTAACTCTGTGCTGAAAGGCTGCCCTTTCAGGGGGAAATATGATCAAGATTTCTTGAGCTTAAAGAATCAGGCCACATTTTTGAGGGTAGCAACAGAGTCTGTGGAGCTGTCCCAGGAGCCAGAGCTGTCATACTGTTTAAGAAAACAAAAACAAAAAAACTGGGCGGGTAAGGGAGCTAGGGAGTTCCGGGGATAGATGGGTTGGTAGATTGTTAACTGCCTGCTTCAAAGGTACTTCTGCTACCCAGACTGATTCACTGAGCCACAACTGACACACTTGATGCTATCATTTTACAGATTAGAGGTTCAGAAAGTGACAGTGGAGAACATGACATCGACCATGACAGCTGATGGGATCCTTGTCCATGCCATGACAACTGCCTTCATAGGTGGCAAAGGGTGAGCCTGCTTCCAAATCAGTCAACTGGGATGGCATGGACTAGTGACTAGATCCAGTGTTCAAGGGCCAAACAGAGACCACAAAGAGTAAGGCAGGATGGCAGAGGATGGGGCAAAAGGGGCACCAGGCACAGCTGCCCCCTCCTCCAGCCCAGAGGAGCAAGGTGACGAATGACACCATGGAGCCCCATTCTCAAATAGTGTAAACAAAGCCAGAAATCCAGATTTCCATGTGAAATCTGCACAATTTTACAGATCAGCAATGAAAAGAGAAACTACAGAGAATTCATTTCATACCAACATGGACACTGCTCTTATGGGAAATGTACCTTCCAAATAATCTGGACTTCCCAAGGAGAATCAGTCCATTCTGCACACTGTCCTAGGCAGCTGCAGGGGATAAAGATGCTTAAAATGCCCTCAGGAAGCTACAGATCTAAACATGCACACATGCACGCATCCATCCATCCACCTAATGGATAGTTAATAAACTCTGCTCTGTACCAGATGCTATGCTGGGCACAGAGAGAAGACTAAAGGCGGTCCCTGTCCTCAGTGAGCGCCAACATCCCTGGAGGAGGAACAGGTTAATAGTGTAGGCCCAGGGCACACAGGAAGACCTGAGCCGGGCAAGAGAATCGCACCAGGGAGAAGACAACTCTCTGGACTAAAACACACAGCACTGATACCTGTCACCGATCGAGCTCCGGCCAGGCCCTTATAACTGAGGCTCTCTGAACCCACTGAAGCCTCTTAAAAACTTAATCAGGAAAGTAGTCCTGTTTCTAGACTAGAAAACCAGTTTAAACTAGCAAAACCAGTTCCAAGCCTTGCTCAAAGTCACTCAGCTGAAATACAGCAGTGACAAGATTTGAACCCAGGCATTTTGTCTCCATAGCCCACATTTGTGACCATTACAGCTAGCAGTGTCAGGAAGAGCCATTTGTCTTCTCCAAAATATCTGACTCAAATAAGATCAGGCTCTGGTATGTGGTGGGTTTTTCCCATGATGCTGGGCACAAGAGTGAACCTGGACACAAGTCGGCCTGGTGCCCCAACAAAAGAAGACCCTTGAAGGTTGGTTAGGAGAGTGATTCTGACAATGTTTATTGAGTGCCTCTCATGAGCCAGGTTCTAAATCCTGTGTATGGAGGAATGGCCAACCTTGGGGCATGCACATTGGAAAACACCAAAATTTCCCTCACTCGAAAAACTTAGACAAATACATGAGGATGATTCCCAAAATACCTATTGGTTTAGCCAAGCAACATCCTGCAACCAGGGCTGATTTCACCTGCATTTTGTTCTCCACAGCCTAGCAGGACCCATAGTCAGCCTACTGGGATTTCAAGTGAACAGCAACTTAACTCTGAAAATTAAAGTTTCTACAAACAACACTCAATGTGTCAACCTCCAAGTCCAGGACAAGGACATTGAAGTCAAGAAAGTGAGCCTGCAGTTACTGAAGGTGTACTGAGACCATTTTTCTCTTTTTCTGCATCAAATAGCCTGTGTGCCAGAATATCCCTGCTGGCCCCACCCTTAGAGATGCACTCAGCCAACCCAATGGTTTGAATGATCAATAAATGAAGCCGGAGAAGGGTCTCTGCTTGGGAATGGCCCACTATGTCTAAGAGCAACCTTCCCTCACTCTGCCTGCATTCCCCCTGCTAAGCATAGTTTTCATACTTAGTTCTATTTTTCTGCATAAGCAATATTCACCTAGATAAAAATTCAAAAGATACAAAAAGCCATATAGTGCAAGTCTCCCTCCCACCCAGATATACCAGCTGGCTAATTATCCTCCCTGGTAGCAACCAATGGATCCCATCTTTTCTGTTGGCTTTCAGAGACATTTTTTGCACATGCAGCTAACGTGTGTTATGTACACACACAGAAATGGAGGGTATTATATACACTTTTCTGGTCTCTGTTCATATTTTTTGATTGCTTGGAATCATCTGCATCAGTATATAAATAGCTTCATGTTTTATGGCTGCCTAGTACTCCATTATGAAGAGGTACTATAATTAACTTAACAGTTCCTTATAAAGGAATAGTTGCCTTTTCAAATTACTAATTTTTGTACCCAACTCCAGTGAGTAAGGGCCCAGACAAGTCTGTTTACTAATGTCACAGTATCTGAAGGATAAATTCCTCCATATGGGACTGCTGGATCAGATGCCTGGTATCCTTACATATTGATTGCTTAAGGACTAAAACTGAAAGTGAAAGGGCTCAGCGAGCAAATTAAACAGCAGGACATTACTGCAGTTGGTTCATCAATGAATGACTTTTCTCCAGTTTGGAGGCAAAACCAGAAATGCAAGAATGACATGGCTCTCCACATGTATCTCCACAGGGTCACAGATTCTTTGCCTGTGTGTCTGCCCTTGGATGATGTCATTCGTTCATTGTTGACAGTAACTATGAAAGAGAATGTAAGTAGTGGGAAAAGGAAGGGCACCACCCTGCATCATATTACAGGACACAGGAAGCCGTTTCCACAGATATGGTCTGATGCTGGGAGAAACTCAGAGGAGACATCAGCCCTTCAGGAGTCCTGATTCTGGGGAAGCAACATCCTCTCTGGCCCCAAATACCCAAGGCAGCAGGATAGGACAATGCCTCATTTGGCGAGGCATTGGGGGGGGGGGTTCTGCCAAAAAGGAGGCCAGGAAATAGGACAGAGAGAAGGGAAGGAGGATAGGGGAAGAAAATAGGAGGTGGGGTAAAGAGGACAGGCCTGTGGCATTTCCTTGGCCAATCTAACAGATAAGTTCTTTAACAGATTAAAGAATCAAAATTGTGTGACATTGAGCTCAGTGATGTCAATGAATGCAAGAATGGTGAGTACAAACACCTGGCCTCCCTGGGGTTGCCGAGGTCAATGGAGGGAGATGGCAAAGGCTCCTCTGGGGTCCAATTAGGTGGCCAGCAGGAGAGGATGGGGCTGTGAACTGCAACACCATGCACCTCCAAGCATCCAAGCAGAAAATGTGGCAACTTACTGCTTCACTGAACCACTGTGACTCATTCTCCAGGAGGTACAGGACAAAGAGCCCCTCTGGAGTCTCTGGTAGCTCCCTGGTCCCAACTGGTTTGCAAAGTACATAGTGTTGAATTTGAGCTAGGAGCACACCAAGGAGGCTGAGAAGCAGAAATTCCCTCCAATGTCCCCTAACATATCCAGGAAACCAAGATAACAGGACACAGTAGGACCACAGCTGCCAAGACAGTCCAAGCAGGAAATTATTGACTTTTCCCATGTCCCAGAGTAGACGAAATACAGGGCCTGGGAAGCAAGACATTTCCTTCCCCCAGAGAACTGGCACATCAGGGACAGTGCCATGCGGTCGCATCACCTTCCTCTCCATAGCCTCCTCCTGGACACGTGTGGAAAAGCCAGTTAGGCACCAATTTTCTGCCTGGGACGGAGGGAGAGGGAGGGGTCCACGCTGGTCTCCCATCTGGAGGGCAGAGCCCAGCAGAGAGCCCAGGGCACAGCACCCTCAGGGAACTGCAGGGGCCTCTACATGCTCTTTTCCTCTCACCTGCAGCTACTGGCTTGTTCAAGTACCACGTTAAAAGTGTCAGGACTTCTCCAGAAAGTCTTTCAATCTTCTACTCTGTAAGTATTCTTTGTGCTTACAATGAATTCTGCAGGAAGGCTGAAGCCATCCCTGACCTCACCAAGTACCCTCCAAATACATGACAATCCAGCCTTCATCCCTTCTCAGATGCCCAGAACTTGACCATGGGGTGAATCTCCCAGGCTCCTACCCTAACACCTGAGCGCCTGCCACAGAGGTCAGCCATGTGTTCACTTCCATTAGAGTCAAATGCACAATCCCCGTGAGGCATTTCAATGATGACAACCACTTCTTGACCAGTAGGACGTGCCCAGCACAGGTTAGACACTCAACAGACAATACGTAAGAAACAAAAAGTGCAGACTCACCCACCCACCCATCCTAACCACCCGGGGAATGCAGACCTGGGCCATGAGGAGTAATGAAGAGATGCAAGGTTTTAGACTCACTTCTGTGAATCCATCTATACTAAATATCTTAAGTGCATATATATTTAAGCACAAAGAAACAGAGGTATTAATGATGGAGAAAGAAAAAAATTAGAAAAGAACAAAAAGGAAATATCTGAGCAAAGTAAGAAATGACTAGAAATTTTTCAAAAATTATAATGACACACAAAAATGCTTATGAAATACTGTTAATTTTTTAAACAAATTTTTAAAAATTATTTTTCATTGAAGTGTTGTCGATTTACAATGCTAGTTTCATGTGGTGTACCGCAAAGCAATTCAGTTACACATATATATACATATATGTATATTTTCAGATTCTTTTCCGTTACAGCTCAAGAAATTTAATATAGTTCCCTGTGCTACGTACTGCTAATTTTTTAAAAGCAAAATAAAAGTGAAATTAGGTATGCAAACAAAAAAAGGAGAAATACCAGTGATGTCACCCAGAATCTCTTTTCCCTTCTTCATACTTCTCTGAACTTTTCAAACTCCCTGCCACGTGGAATTTGCATTTTACAAACAGAGGGCACAACACATATGAAAGGAAGAGGAATTATTCAGTGGAGGCCAGGATTCTATGAAAAAGCCTTCACAGACAAGATGAGCCTTGAGCTTGCTTGACAAGGAGATCATTCTAAGACTGGGAGAACATGTAAGGAAAGGCAGGAACTGTGAGTTGTGTACAAACATGCACACACACACATTACCTGAAGCAACACTTAAATGGGGGAATTCACCTGAAAAATGAAGATGTGTGGCTTCTCTTGGAAAATCAGAGGACTGACGGTCTGAGCCACGCTATCCAGGGCTAATCAGCTGGTGAAAGCAGTGCTTCCTCCTCGGTGAGGGGCTCCTCTCCCCCGTCTCCACAAACCCCACCACTCCCCGCAGTCTGCTCCGTGGAGGCTGGGAGGTCAGCTGCCCTCTGCCTTCATGCTCGTCCACTGCAGCGCTCACACGGGGCCACCTCACTCCTCAACGTCATAGCCGGGCCTCCCACGACACTGAAAACTGATGGTAGCCTCACATACAGAGAGTTTTCTGTTGTTCTCTCTCTAGGCCCACTTCCGCCAAAATACATCCCCTGTGCCTGGAAGTCTCCTTCCTCTAGATCCTAAAAATGCCAGCGTTTCCCTAACTTTGTCCCATGAAATGCTCAAAGCAATCATCTCTCAAAGTGCCAAGCAGAGCTCCATTAAGGTAAGCTTCATCAACATGGCCCCTCCACTCTCCTCTTTGCTTAAGTCTAGTCTACCAACCTCTAAGTATGAGAAGGTAGAAATCAAGTGGGTTCTGGAACATTCTTCCAGAGATAAACATAAGGAAATGCTATGGGATACATGTTTTCCCTTAATGGTCATAATGGCTACATCCACCAGCCAGGCAACAAAATCGAAGTGGATCCTTGTTTACATTGGGGAAAAGGAGAGAGCAGGCGGCACAGGAGGACAAACGTTTTCTGAGTGCCTTCTGTGAGCCAGGTACAAGGCCAAGTGCCTTTACATGATGTCATCTCATCCTCACAACAGTACTGGGAGGTAGGGTTTCTTATCCCATTTTACAGGTGCCAAAGTGAGAGAAGTAACTTATTAATAGTCACAGCACGCACAGGGGAGTGGGTTTGTCTCCATATGAGGTACTCGTATGCTCCCAGCCCCCAAAGTGGTAGAAAGCATAGTAGCAATAGTTACAACAAAATACTAGCCAAAGAGTACTTTCTATATGTCAGGCCCTATTTCAGCAACGTACAATGTTTCCTTTACAGAGTCTCTCCAAATTATCAAGTGCAGAACTATCTGCCACAAGAACATAGAAAGAAAGGGGCTTTAAACTGGATAAGGAGTAATAGAAAATGTGTTTCTGCGTTACATATCCCACTGTCCTTCTGAGAAAGAAAATGAGATAAAGAGAAATGTCTGGAATTAGACACTATGTGGTCATGTCAGCTGTGCCAGGACCCAGTGAGGTGACCGACACATACTACAGGATCTATAAACACTTGAATAAATGAACTAAACACTGCATGGATATCTCATAATGCAACGTCCTTCAGTCCTTCCTCCTCTCCACACTCTGAATGATGAATTCTTTACAACAGATGAATAACCTGGATGCAAAGATCACCAAAATAGCCTACATCCACCAGCCAGGCAGCAAAATCGAAGGCACTTACTGGGTTGATGTGGAAGAGAATGGTGAGAAGTTTGCCACTGGGGAGACGGTGAGTGCTGACTAACAAATCAGAACTGGGTTGTGAGGGAGAACTAGCAGGAGGGAAGGTCACGTGGAAAGAAGAGTATTCTGTACGGGGCGCTAGTACCAAAACCCTGAGGGCCAGAGTGCCTGGCTCTGCCTCTCGGGGAGGAGACCAACCAGGCTGGTGGGCTCAGCCTCGAGGGGGGAATAAACACAGGTTGTCTCCTGAGACCAGGTTGTCTCTACTCCAGTCCTAACCTGTGACCTTGTTGGTCATATCACAATATGGCATGTTTGTTGAGTAGCCTGGTGAAGGTACTATTTTTTAACGCATGTTTGTTTTATATTAATGCAGACTATAATCATCTCCCATAAAGGCAAGATTTCAAAAGACAAATTGACAGCAGGCATCAGGATTCTGAGGTACAATCTATGGCTACAAAATCCCTCTTGACATTTCTCAGATAGGAAGCAATATCTAGAGCCCAATTCAAACCACATGAGAAGAGTAACAGAAAGGCCCTTGGGAAGTACTTGGATAATTATAGGGAAATCAGATGGGAGTTTTACTCACATGCGGTTCTTTATCTTAAATTTCCTCTTTCTCTTCTGTATTTAACATTTTATAAGTAACTTTAAGAAGCAATGGAGCTAATACCCAAACTCCACTTAAGAATTGGCTAATATTTTTTATTTGAAAATAATTTTTCTTGTATTTTGTTTCCTGACAGCTCTGAATACAGTGTGACGCCCCCTGAGGCTGTAAGTCGACTTGATTTTCAAAACATTTATTTATGATAGGTGAAACATTATTTTAAAGCCAGACACTCGGCGAAACAGAGACGCTGCAAAGGAAAAGGTCACACAGACTAGCTCACAGACACAATGAAACCTAGGTTCTCTCTGGGAAGCCCTTAAAGCTTAGTTCCCCAAGCTCATTCCTGGAGTCCTGCACTCAGCCAGTGACCTGAAGGAAGGCCTAGAGTCTGTGCTTTTTGTAGTGTTGAGTGAGTCTGATACACCAAGAACTCTAGGGGTCCACTGGAAGGATGAAAAGATGACCTAGATTCTAATTCTGCCTCGGCTCTTGGGAGCTTCTCAGAAGCATATCCAGACTCCAGTGACCTCACACTTCCCACTAGACATTTTCAACCCATGCTCTACAGAGCAAGCACATGGAACACCAGAGGAGACCTGGGAGGGAGGGCAGCGGGGAGAGTGAGGGTGGGACCCAGTGACCAGGCTCCATAAAGAGACATGGAAACTTACAGAAGCTTCACCAACTACCCCCACATTTAAGACATTTGATCTTCCACATGTTGATACCTTCATTCAACAAACATTCAGTGAGCATCACTACATGCCTGGCCCTAAATTTGCAGCATGAAATAGCTGAGGTCCCAAACTCCAGGACGGACCCTCTAGTTTAAGTGAGAGGACAGGGACAAATTGGGTGGAGGCGCACAATGGGCACCCAGAGGTGAACAATCTTATGACTCTGTGTGCACTATGTCCCACGTCTGCCCTGAGATAGAGGGGAGTCAGTCGAGAGGTAGACTCTGGGAGTTGCTGCAAGCCCAGGGTTGCTTCATCTCATCTATGCCAGGCAGCTATGTGTTAGGCCAAGGTCTGTGCAGGGGAAGGAGCACAGAAGGTATGAATCTTGACCTCATGTAACTACTTGCCTGACAGGGAACAGACGTTCATGCAAACAGCTGTCAACTGAGCATGAAGAAGACAGAGTGGAGAAAGCATGAACTGGGAGGCAGACTGTGGGTTCACTGTAAATGACGCCTGAACTAAGCCTGGAAGTGGGGAGCAGGAGTTTACCAGTGAGCAAAAGTGTGTACTGGGTAGAGGGAACAAGATGTGCAAAGGGTAGGCAGCATGGAATCATAGGCCTGTTGAGGGAAATGCAAAAGAAAGGTAAACAGAGCACCAGCAAGGAGGACCACATCACGGAGGGACTTGGAAATGGATCCAAAGAAGGCACATTCAGCAACAACTGATCCTCCCCAAGACTGAATTCCTGTTTGGCCTGGGGGCACGCAGCTATACTGCTGTGCCTACAGCAATGTCTGGAACATAAAAGGAACCCAATAAACACTGGTCAAGGAGACATCCAAGGCATCAAAACCTACTGAAGGGCCTTTGAAAATCCCCAAAGAATTAAGAGGCCTGAGGGAGAGATTAAGATCCATCTCCCCACACAGCCCTGTCCAGTTCCAGACTTCTTCCACCTAAAAAATAGCCCACGTGTACAGAGGCATCCAAGACTGCTTCCGCTGATGTGCAAACTAGCTAGGGGACTAGTAGATGTACTACAAAAATGCTCCTCCCATGTCTTCCAGAAAAACAAGGTACAAGATGTGTTATCTACAGTCCTGGAGAAATTACTGCCTGCCATTACTGGTATGTGGAACCAATAATGTGAACACTACAGGAGTTAGTGTCACAAGAAAGGTACAAGAATGGGAAACCACTCTGCAAAGTGTATCACAGCAGAGAGCAGATCTGGTCACCATCTGGACCAGAAAGCATTGGTTTTTAGATAGGGACTTCAGCATCTTGAGATGGCAAAATATGAAAACCGAATCAAAACGTCTCTTCTACAAGTCCAAATGAAATCCAGCCCACCAGGTGTTTTCATAACAACAGTATCATGCCACTTAGAGGAACCATGGACCAAGTCACCTAGTCACACAGACACTAGGGTTTGAGAAATTAAAGGGTCTGAGTTCATAACCCTTATGACCATCAAGAGATATGATACAAAATGACATCTGTATATATTTATGATGAAATGTACAGGATTCAATGTATTGCAAATGAAATCAAAACAGCAGGGCATAATTATTCTGGTTTCTCAAGATAGTGAGGGCAGACATGCCAGCATATCTCTTGGGTATTAATTCTCTATCAATACATAATAATATCCATCAGATAAACAGTTCTACGGTCCTTGAGAACTCATCCTGACACACACAAAAGACTGGAAGAGGCTATGTCTTAACTCAAATCTCTCCATTGACTGGGCAGGGGAGAGATTTCTCCTACAGCCATACACTATCCAGAGATAATCCTCCAGTTGACTGTGCCTAAAACAACCCAGCCTAATCGTTGTTTCTTTCAACTTATAAGATGCTCCTTCTTTATTTCAGAAAATTTAAATCAATGGAATGTTCCACCAGGAATAACCTCAAATCTTCTAAACAATACTAAGGTTCAAGTACTTAAATCGGTAAGAGAAAGAAATAAAAATATTTTCCTTTGGCACTAAAGCCCACTCTGCGCTTGTCTTCAGAGTAACGGATAGGGCCAGTGGGCCCTGGCATCACAGTCTGTTCTGAGCTGCCCCACCAGCTCAACCTAGTCTCTCCACTCTTTCTCAGGCAGATTAGCTGCCTATCATCCTAGTCACCATACAAGTCCTAACACTGAGACACTCTGGATAGTACATAATCAACTAGTCTGCCTATTGTCCCCACAAAGACTCTCACACTGACCTGAATATGCCTCAATCTTTCCTCTGGAAACATCCCCACTACATACGCCTGACTCATCCACACCATCACTTTGTGACTGTTGGAGACTCTCCTTCTCTGCTACCCCGACTCAAATTTCTCCTTCTTCCCATCTATCTAATCCTATACCCAGAGAAAACTGAAAAGAGAGCTTGCTTTCTGAAAAACAGTTTAAAGAATGGGGTTTCTATGTAAATTTATCACTAGGAAAACAGTGAAAGATGAGGGGTGGAACTAGGAAGATAGATGAGAGAGTAAAGAAGTTTAGAAACTCCATCTCCCACATATGTTCCATTCTTGATAAATATGCGTAATGAGTATGCAACCCAGCCATGAACGTATCTTCTTTCATGTTGGTACAAACCTCAGAAACTAGATATTCCTATTTTTACCCCCAGAGTCCCTGTATCTGTGGCCAAATCAATTACTAGAGTGCGGTAAAATCAGCATTTGCCTTAGTGTTAGTTTTCTACCTCTGCTCTTATGCTCCATAACTATAAGTTGCCTGGACACATCCCTTAGCCTCCCCCAAGTCAGCCTAGAGTTAAGGGACTGGATCAGATGAACGCCAATTGTGTTTCAGCTACAAGTGAAAGAAAGCTCAACCAAAACTGGTTTAAGCAACAACAATAAAATTATAAGGATGGCGCTAGCTTCGGCAGTGGCCCAAGTGAAGACACCAAAATCCATTTCTTGGCTCTAACTGCTTCTGGGTGGGCTCTATTTTGGCTCTGCATTGCAGGTCCCGCCACTACCAGGAACTTCACCCTCCATTTCTTTCTGGAATAACTCAAATGACAATCATCCAGAAATAACCCCTGACCTGACTTGTTCCATATCCCCATCCTTGAAGCAAGTGTTGTGATCAAGAGGATGGAGTACACTGGCTGGCTCAGCCTCTGCCTGCAGCCAGCTTATATATTTAAGAATATAACTAACTGTCTCTTTTGTCTCCCCACAGAAGGATTTTCGGGCAGCAAACTAAACTCAGCACCTGAAGCCAGGGTATGAAAGCAAAAGCACCCTGTAAACCCTCTCTACAAAATATTGTGGAAACGACATCCTTTTGATTAAGGAACTAAGTAGAATTAGTGCCCTCAGTATGTTAACTATGCTTTGGAACTTCACCAACATTACCTTGAATTAACAAATGCAAGAAAAGCAAGAATCCAGGGATTTAGGGCACTTTTGTAATCATCTCACCAATAATTAAACTGTTTTCATGCAAAAAAAAATGACTCACTTGTCTCCAATTCCTATAAATAGGAGTTTCGTTGTATGTTTATGACTAGTAAAAGCACTATTTACTAGAGACATAAAAATCAATAATATGAATGATGAGGCAACAAAATCCAGGGTTACTTTATCTAGTGCGCTAGAGAACAATCATGACAATGATTAAGACTTTTCTTTCTGAATCTCTGCCCTCCTCTCCCACATCCCAAATGTTCTTTTCTGCCTGTTGGCCCAACATGAAAATCACACAGGAGCGAAATCCAACTTCCCCATCATCACATGTTAAACCCTGAGGAGCACAGTCCAAATGCTAAAAGCTGAATGGAACAGAGCAGATAAGAGCCCAACAATACCATAAACTGGGCAGCTCAGTGACTATAGGTCATGCCAAGTGGCTGTCAGAGGAAAGCCAATCCAAGTCAGGTCAGCAAATGCAGAGAATCCCAGAAAAATATGTAAGAGGGATGCTGAGAAACACAACTGTGAACTCTATACCAGGCAGAGGCCCTCTGCCCTGCACCAGTGTCTGCATAACTATCTGCTCTGGAAGCCAAAGAGCTCAGATTGTAGACACAAAGACCAGATAGGGAAAGCAGGGCCAGAGACTGGGCTTGCCTCAGAGCAAGGGACAGCACCCCATAAAATGAAGGCCACATTACACTGCTACCTTCAGCCATTTGTCCAAACCTTAGCCCTTGATTTCTCCCCAGGCCAGCAACTCCAAAGTCAATCTCGTTTCAGTAAATGGCAGTACAATCCACCCAGCTTTTCTAGCCAGACACTTGGGAATCTCTCTTGATTCCTCCTTCTCTCGTCAACAGACTAAGTCCTATTGTTCTGCCTCAAGAACACCTTTCCCACCTGTCTGCTGCTCTCCATCAACATTCTGGTCCAAGTCACCACGATCATTCACCAGGGCAACTGGTCTCCCTGCTTCTGCCCTTGCTACCTATGATCCACTCTCCTCTTAAAAAACTTCCAACTGTTGGTTGAGTATATGGAGAAATCAGAACCCTGTACCTTGCTGGTATGAATGTAAAAATGGTTCAATCTCTGTGGAAAACAGGTTGACTGTTTCTAAAAAAGTTAAACATAGAATTTACATATGAGCCAATAATTCCACTCCTAGGTATATGCCCCAAAAAACTGAATCATTCAAACAAACCCTGTACATGATTGTTCATGGCAGCACAGTTCACAGTAGCCAAAAGGTATAAACAACTCAACTGTTCATCTATGGATGAATGGATAAACAAATGTGGTATACATATACATGGAATATTCTTCAGCCATAAAAAGGAATGAAGTACTGATACATGCTACAATGTGGATCAACCTCGAAAAGATTATGTTCAGACAAATAAAGCCAGACACAAAACATCACAAATTGTACAATTCAGTTTATACGAAATATTCAGAACAGGTAAATCCATAGAAACAGAATGCAAAGTGGTGCTGCCAGGAGGGCAGGGAGTAGGTAAGGAGGAGGAACTGTTGAATGGGTATGAGGTTTTATTCTGGAGTGATGGAAACAGTCTAGAACTAGACAGAGATGGTAGTTGCACAACACTGTCAATGTACTAAATGCCACTAAATTGTTTTCTTTAAAATGGTTAATTTTATGTTATGTGAACTTCACCTCCATTTAAAAAACAGAAAAACAAAAAAACCTCCCAAATCACATTAGCAACAAGTATACCTAGCATCCAAATGTTGGTTTCTATACTATTCTTTATAAAAGTCATCTAAGCAGGCGCTTTAGAGAAACAGCTAATTCTAGGACTGGAAAGGAAATATAAAAGATAACCCTAGAACATCTCAGATGCAAGTAAGAAAGTACTCAAAAAAACCCATCATGATGGAGGTATGTCAAAGGGCTAAGGGACCAAATGAGTTTCCAAAGTTGAAACAATCTGACCAATGAAATGATTAAAGCAGTACTGGATTATAACCCAAAGCATAAAGTAAATATCCACCAGTCTATACAAATATAAATAAATGATTCAATAAATATATGGGTGAGACCAGGCAAATTTCCTGTGCGGAAGAATCCTAAATGATTTACATAGCTACTCACCCTTAGGGAGGTAGGGCATAATCTCCCACTCCTTAAGTTTCTCCTGTACATAGTGACTTTCCTCCAAAAAGCATAGTATACAAAGGGGGGGAAAACCAGCAACTGTACAGTGAAGAAATCGAACAAACATTACCTCAAGCCAGGTGATCCAAGTTAACAAACGCAGTGATAAATCATATTAATAGTATGGGCCCTTATGATGGGATGAGAATGGCACTTTACCCCTGTGATTTTTCTGCCCAAAGCACATAATCCCGATCTAAACATGAGAAAAACAAAGCAAATCTGAGCTGAGGGACACTCTATAAAATATCTGACCAGTTTTCGTCAAAACTGTCAAGGTCATCAAAAGCAAGGAGAATCTGAGAAAAACGTCACAACCAAGAGGAGCCTAAGGAAACAGGACTACTAAATGTGATATAGTGTCCCAGATGTGATCCTGGAACAATAAAAATGGGTAAGGGGAAAATGGAAGCTATCTGAATCAAGTATGGGCTTTAATAAATCATGTATTACTATTGATTTATTAATTGTAATGAACTATAAATTAAGATGTTATAATCGTAAGGGAAAATTGGGTGTAGAGTATAAAGAAACTCTCTGTACTATCTGCAATTATTCTGTAAAACTAAAACTGTTCTAAAATTAAAAGTTCATTTAAAAATAAGAAACAAGATTACTAACAAAAAGAAAGAAAAATAAAAGGGCACAAAAGCCAATCTGAAAAAGGTTCCAATGCGCAAATTGGGATCAATTTGAGAAAAACAATAAATATCAGAGTGTAAATCAAAATATAAAGTAAACATCCATGGGTCCATTCTGACGTAAGTAAATGATGGGATAAATAAATAGAGGAAAAGAAGCATTTTTTCCCATAGGATCCCAAATAATATGTTAAATACCCCCATTTTGGGAGGTAAAGCTTAATTCCCACTAGCCTTTAAGGTGGACTGGACTTAGTGGCTCACTTCCAAAGAGTCAAAGTATAGAAAAGGAAATATAACAACTTTATATTGAAGAAACATGCAAAACAGCATCTTAACCAGGTGATGTTCATATCATGTATGCTCTGGTATGATTTGATGAGAAAGGTACTAATCACAAGAAAATATCAGAAAAATCCAGACTAAGAGACATGCTACAGAATTCCTGACCAGTACTCTTCAAAAGTGTCAAGGTCATGGAAAACAAGGGAAGACTGAGGAACTTTCACAGATCACAAGACACTAAGGAGACATGCCAACTAAATACAGTGTGGTATCTTGGACTGGATACTGGAATAGAAAGATATATTCATTAAAAAAGCTGGTGAAATCTGAATAAATTTTATATTTAGTTAATAGGAATGCGCCAGTATTAATTTCCTAGCTCTCACAAATGTACACTGAAGCTATGCAAAATGTTAACATCAGGGAATGCTGTGTGATGGGTGTAGGAAAATGCTTTATACTCACTATGCAACTTCCCTGGAAGTCTACAGTATGGGAAAATTAAAAATAAAAGATAAAAAAACCACCCAATACCTCCCCACTGTATGTAAATAAAATCCATCAGGCCTCAAAGATTCTGGACAATGTACCTAAAGTCAACCTTTCCCATCTCATCTCACATCAGATCATTTTCTCCCTCCCTCTTAACATTCCATCCACACTGACCTCTCTATTTTTTCAACTCATCAACTCATCACCAGCTCTTTCTCCTGATATCTGTGACAGATTATGTTTCCAAAGATGGCACCAACAGGATCTGCCATCCCACATATTCTTCTAGAACCCAGATACTTTCCATTAAGAGGAGGAACCTAGTTTCCCTTTACTTGAATCTGAGTGCAAATGTGACTTGTTCACAATTAACAGTAATTCCTCTTTTTTTCCCTGTATGACTTAAAAGTAAATTACATAAAACAAGAATTATAAGTCTATGTTGAGGAGCACACAATGTATACAGATGTATTTTAGAACAGTAACAACATAAAGAGATGGGATGGAACCCTGTAGGAGCCATGTTTTTGAATTCTATTGAAACTAAATTAGCAGATACTAACTACAATATATAAAATTTTTTTTAAAAGTTTATACTGTATAGCACAGGGAACAATATCTTATAGTAACCTATATTGAAAAAGAATATAAAAATGAATATATGTATGTATATGTATGACTAAACTATAACGCATTTCTTGAGTTGATGACGGACCTTGAACGTAGAAGTCAATCCTTCCCGGGCTGTACCAGCAGGTGAGGAAGAGGTTGCTAGCTTGGGGTTCCTAAAGGTTGCCACGTAGGTCAGTGGAAGGAGTCTCATAGGAGATCATGACCAGACACACAGTAAAAGCCTCAGCATATACTAATATACGCAGCTTGTTTTAGAAGCAAAATCTTTCAATAATTGCTCTCATTTGTCAAGAGTTTACTATGTTCCACAGACTGACTAAACTCTCTACAAGTGTAATCTCACTGAACTCCAGGAGGTAAGTGTTTTATTATTATCCCCATGTCATAGGAGACAACCAAGGCACAGAAGAATAAAGTAACTACTAAAGGTCACACAACTCTGAAGCAATGAAGCAGGGACTTGAACCAAAGTCCTTCAGACTCCAAATATTCTATGCTACCATCTTTTGGATTTTTTTTTCATTATCCCCACAGAATGACATAATTTTGGTAGTAAATGGGCTAATAAATGACTACTAGTAGGTAATGTTTTCTAAAACTCCAAGTACTATCAAATCTGAAGGCAAAGAATAAACTGATAGACTAAAAAAGAGGTCCATGAGGGAAGTTCTCAGGTAAAATACGAAAATAAAGAGAGAAAGCAGGAGCTGAGTCAATGATACCAAATCAAAATGTTAAGAAAGATCTAGAGCAACTTTTCCTAAGTAAATGTTTCTCTCCACCTTCCCCTCCCCTCAGTCTCTAATTCTCGGGTTGAAGGGAGAAAGCCAGAGAGATTTTCCAGTGTCCATATTAGAAACTGGGTTGGGAAACACTTAACCCAGAAGCTATGAGGAAAATCTCAGAGACACTACTAACCAAGGCACAAATGAAGTAAAAGTAGATACAAAGACCCCTTTAGTTTAGGTAAATTTAATGATTGCAAAAGCTGTTCACATAGCAGCGAAGAGATGCATTTTCCACTTCATAGAAAGTTGTTTCACTACTTGTAGTTTATCTCCAAAGCTTTGTTACCTCTTTCATTAGTGACCAGTCATATCTCCCTTCCTGTTGGGAAGGACTGAGGCCAACCACTCAGGTCAGTAATATGTTGAGGAGTCCTTCAGAGTGGTCCTGCAGAGAACATGTCCTTTAAGTGTCTGAGAGCTGGCAGAGGTGATCTGAAAGAAAATCAGTCAGAAGGCACAGTAACCAGGACTGAACTACAGGGACTTAATGTCAATCATCTACAGGAGAAGCCACCAAAAGGGATCTAATGGAGATGACAGGCCAGCAGAGATTGCATAGTTCCTGTATGCCCTGAATCCTGGGAGGAAAAGATGTCTGATGCAATGATACTGTGTACAATTTAAGAAGTCCAAAATAGGTCAGTCCCAGACAGCCACTTCTCCCTTTTCTCCTGGGAGATGGCTCCTCCCCAGGGCCAACCTGAAGGTCCAGGTGTGAGCTGCCTATCACAGACACTGCCCTCCTAATCCCAGAGATAAGCTGTGATACAGGCTGTACCAGTGAAATCCTTCTCTAGGATATTTATGGCCAAAATTTGGTGACAAAGGCTCTTTTTTCTCTAATTGAGAGCTGGAAGCATGTGACCCCCAAAATTACCAGTGGCCTCATTTCTGACCATGAGAATGTCAGTCCATTACTAAATATTTATTTAGTGCTTACTGTATTCTAGGATTTGCCCTAGGTGCTAGAGATACCAAGATGGACAAAATAGGTATTTTCCCTGCCTTCAAAGGTGCTTTCAGGAGAAGACAGACAATAAATGTATAAACAAAGATAATTTCAGGCACTGAAAACACTATGAAGATAAAATGGGCTAATGTCGTAAACACTGACAAGAGCAAGGCAGAGGGAAGCTGCTTTTAGCACTACAGTGGCCAGAGAAGGCCTCTCTAGGAGGTGACACCTGAAGAGAACCTGAAGGGCTAAAAGAAGACAGCCAAGCGAAAATCAATGGTCTCTCAAATAACACAACATGTGCAAAGTTCTTCACACCAAAACTAGGTCTGAGGGGCAAAAAGGAGGCCACTAAGACTAGAGAAAGAGAATAAAAAGAGTAGAAGGGACATGAGGTTGGAAAGGTGGCTGGGACAGATCATATAAGGCCTTGGATACCCTGCATTTCATGCTGGCTCCAATGAGAAACCACTGGAAGGCTTAAGCAGAGGAATGAGTGACCTGATTTAGAAAGATCACACTGTAGTCAGAAAGACTACAGGAGGGCAAGAATAGAAGCAGGAATAAGAAGCCTCTGAAATTCTCAGGTACTGTTGGTGGGAGTATAAAATGGTACAATCATTTTGGCTATTTCTATTATATACACCCTATTACCCAGCAATTCCAAGCCATATACCCAACAGAAATTAATATATACGTGCGCTGAAACACATGCATAGGCATAATCATAACAATTCTATTCATAATAGCTCCAAACTGGAAGCAACCAAAATGGCCCTCAATAGAACAATACATAAACTGTGGTACAGTCTTATAATACAGATAAATATAATCATGGATAAATTGCATAATATCCATGTATCAAAAATCTACACTGTATGATTCAATTTTATAACAATCAAGAACAAGCAAAATTAAACTATGGTACTAGAGATTAGGATGTAGGGAAGAAGAGTAACTGGTAGGAACATGAGAGGGGTTTCTGAGGTTCTGAAAAAAATTTTTTTTTAATTAAGGTGGTAGTTAGGTGGGCAGGGTGACTGTGATGATTCATCAAGTAATACACTTATAATGTGAGCAATCTTCTATATTTATGATATGCTTCAATAAAGTAATTCATTTTTAAAATACAGAAACAGAAAACCAGTGAAGAGGGTACTGTAATCACCCAATCAAGAAATGATGGCTTAGAGAAGGAAAGGTCCAAGAGACATTCCACAGGTAGAGCTGAACAGGTGGACTGCTGATGGGGACTATCTAGGATGATTCCTGTATTTTTGGTTTGAACAACTGAGTGGTGCCATTTACTGAGATGCGAAGGCTTTAAAGGAAGAAAGTTGCAGGAAACTGGAAAGAATTCATTCTATTTTGGCCACATTAAGTTTAGAATGCAAGAGAGAAAGGACATAAATGCAAATCTCGAGAGGCTGTGAAGGGATAAAAGCAAAAAAGCACAAAGAGCAGCATGGCAGAAGACGCAGATGCTTCCTACTCGGTCCCATGTGAACAGATGGCATGGAGAGGCAGAGGTGTGAGCCGGTGAAAATGAGACAATGAGATTTCACCTGACTGTATCTATTTTCTCTGTGAAATATGAGGCAAAGACATCAGCTGAGACTACGATTTAGATAAGCGAGTGAAGATTTAGGGAGAGTGAGAGTGGAAAAGTCAACCTACTAGGGAAATACAGTAAGATCAACATTTCAGGGCCATAGTGAGGGCTCATTTGAGTTTTACAGTCATGAATGTGAAATGAGTGCAGTTGGCTTATGTGGAAGAGACCATACTTGTGTCCCAACAGTTTCTCTTCTTCCTTAGTAACAGAACTGGCAATTTTTAACTAGGCACACTGTCATTCAGAATGAAGACCACACTTCTCAGATTCTTTGCAGCCTGGTGGTGTGTTACTATGGCAGAAATAGTGTGTGCAACTTCTGTGAAGTGTCCTGAAAGGAAGAGAGCATGCCTTTCCACTTTCTTCTTCCTCCTTCCTGCTAGCTAGGATATGGACATGATTGCTGGAATAGCCATCTTGAATCATGAGGTGACCTAGAGAATGGAGGCCACACAAAGCAAAGCAAAAGACAGAAGGAGCCTAGACCCCTGATGATCATGGAACCATCACAATCAATAGTCCTAGACCTTCCACATCTGGATTTTTATGAGAAAGAGAAGTCCTACCTTATTTAAGCCACTGTATTTTAAGTTTTCAAACACCATCGTCTGACCTAATGTAATACACATTAACTGTGTGCTCTTCCCCAGCAATGTTCAGCTGCTTGGGTGCAGATGCAGAGTAAGCAGATAATCACTTTCACCAGGGTTGGAGGTTAGCCAAATAGGCACCACAGAAGAAAGGGAGACAAGAAAGTGAAATTTATGGGGAAATGGTATTAGCACAGTCCAGAGACTCTATGTGGAGAAAGATGAGAATAGCAGACATGAGAGACAGAAAGAGCCAACAGACTGCTGGTTTCACAGCTTCTCCTTCATTTTGATCCTTCCACTAAATCCACTAAAATTTGTGGAGTTTATGTCACTTGGGAACAACAACAACAAAAAAAGGGTCCCAAGTAACCTATCTTTCTTGACAAATGGAATTTTTCCATTTCACAAAAGAATATCATACTAACACTACAACCCAAGCCTCCAACCTCATCCTTCTTTTCCAGCTACCCTTATCTGTAATAGAAAGAGAATCGAAGAGGTATGGGAAAGCAATTGAAAATCAAACAAGCAAACATTCATAAAACAAGACAGTATCAAAGAAAGAAAGAAAGAGAAAAAGAGAAAGAGAGAGAAGGCTGAAAAGCCTATGACAGATTGCACCCAGATCATTCACATTGCTGCCGAGTAAGAACTACCCCACTTAGGAAATCCCTAGGTAATGCTCAAAGTAAGACAATCCCGAGTCAGGACAAGGTCAGAATGAGTGGAATCTTAAAGCCCCCAACTTGCAAACTGATTGTTTTGGTCAGATGGACAGAACAGAAAAGTTCTGAGTGGTGGCAAAATTTCCCGGCCAATCCACAGAAGCTACACGCCAGAGAAATCAGCATCACTCAGCTGCATGCCATGAACCATGGCTCCTATGACTCAAGATGACAGATGACAGCAAGGACAGAAAGCAGCACAGAGGGTGAGGCACTAAGGAACAGGGGGAGGACATAATACTGAACAACATCAGCAGCAGAAGAATCACCCTCTCGCCACCTCTCTCTTTTGCAGATGCCTCAGAGCTCAGTGTTGGAAAAGCAGTCTTGATCCTGCCTACCTCATCAGTACATGTACTGCCAGCCTCTGGTTCCAGGGCAAAGTGGATATGAGGGAAAAAAGAAGATGGCAATAGCAGACCTGTGGCAGTGTGAGAAGAAAAGGAAGAAGGAAGAAACACAGGAAGGAGGGAAGAAAGGAGGAATATCCCCAGTGAAATGGGGAAAGGAAAAAGGGGAAAATCCAACAGCCATTCAGCTGGACCTGCTAGTCCAGGGCAGGGATGCAGGAAACTGGAGCACATGTAAGTCAGGGGCATCAGAGACCTTCAAAAGCGTGCTGATCTCTGACAGAAAGAACCAACAACTCACTTAAAATCACTTACACTTCCTGGCCTCTCTGCAGCAGAAAACTACTTGCCCCAATGTAGCCCAACCTCACCAAATTCCCAGAAAGAACCCTTTCAGGTCAGGAGAGAAGAGAAGAAACACAAGACGGCCTTAGACAGGAGCGGTCTAAAATTTAATTCAAGGTGCTCTTCCATAGCTCAGGTTGAGAAACATTTTTACTAAAGAATTTCTCCAGGAAAAATTTCATTCCCCCAAATTATCCAACCCAACACCCATTTCACAGTGCAAGTCAAAAGCGCGAAAGGACACCTACCTTCACCAGTACATAATCCCCAGGCTGAGCTCGGACCCTGAGCCCAGAGTTAGTGACATCCTCCATCTCTGCATCAGGAAAGATCACCTTAAGGTTTCCATCATTCCGGCCGCACAGGTCAGTAGCAGAGCGTTTACTGAGCTGTGGAAAGAACAGAGGAGAGTTTATGACTCTGTCACAGTCATCAGTTCTTAGAGGATAGAAATTATGCTTTCTATGTCTCAGATCTCCATAGGTCTGATCCATAGAGCATTCCTTATCAAAGGAATCACTGAAGACTAAATGCTTTACTGCTATTTCACCAACAAGGGCAACCAATACACAGCACACAACAGAAACTCAATAAAGCTTGCTGACAATATATTAACAAATGACTCAATCAATGAGTATCATTACAGAATTACCTTCCACAGCCATGGACCTCCAAAAGGCCTGACGCCAAAGACATATGGGTGATATACTTGGCAAACTGATTGCCATTTTACACAGTCTCAAAGTAATCACTCAGGAATGTTCCAGCGTGGTCTGGCCTGGGTTTTTTTGTCCCAATGAATAGGGAGACTCAAAGCCAGAGTCTCTATCACAACAAGCATAAGATGGGGCCAGAATAATAAAACCAGTATAATGGTACTACCTTCCAGAATATACACAGGTCTTTCTCTTCCAGCTATGAGGAAGTGACAAAAACCAAATTTATCCTCAGGCCTTACATAACCAAAAACTGAACAAAATATATGAAGCACCTATTTGCAGGTACTGGAAAACAGATTGTGCAAAACTATGAGCCTCAAGAAGGGGAAAACAAGTGAGATGGGCCCTCCAATCACGCCTGCATTCTGCCAGAAGACACATGCTAGACCAGAGAACGCAACACAGGGAAGGAACTCTCAAGGCAGAGCATGGTAGTTCTCTCTGGATTGAGGAAAGATGGATCAAAGTCCAAGGAGTCTGAAACAGCTAGAAATTGTGGAGAAAGTTCTAGACAGGAGGGAGCTAAGCAGGAAAAGAGCTATAGAAATGTGTGTAGGGGTCCCTTGAATCTTTGCTGAAAAAATAACATATCCTTGTGTGGAGTGAAACACCATGAAGTCAGACAAAGAAAGAACCTGGGAAGTATCAGCTGATCAGCTCCCAGAGCTCACACAGGGCTAGGAACCATCTCACCTACCACCAAATAGTCCTCACTGATTCCTTGGGACATGCAGTAGCAACTCCAGAAGAGCCACACCTTAGTACTGAGGCTAAACTATCCCTAGAATAAAAAAACTTTTCTGACAAAGCTTAAAAACAAGACCTGAAAGGATCAAACTAAACTGCAAGCAACATAACTACCTACCAGAACAAAGACCAATGCAAAACCCAGACACTCAAAAATAAACATCACAATGTCCAACAACCCAGTCAAAAATCATGCCCAGAAGCAGAAAAATGTGACTCATAATCAAGAGAAAAGTCAATCAATAAAAACAGACCTAGAAATGATAGTAATGACGGAATTATCACAAATATATTAAACAGCTATTATAATTAAGTTTAAATACAAAACTAACTTTCAAAAGAAAACAAGAACACAGGAGAGAAGTAGATTTTTAAAAAAAAACCAAATGTATCTTAGAGATGAAAAATACCTAAAATTTTTAATTCAATAGGTAATAAACAGATGAGACACTGCCAAAGAAGAGAATGAATCTGAAGACAGAAAAATAGAAACTATTCAAAATGAAGCACAGATATAAGAAAAGATAGGAAAAAAAATGAACAGTATCAATGACCTATGACACAATATTAAGCAGCTGGACATATAGGTGATTGGAGAAGGAGAGGAGAAACAGTGGAGATGGGGGGCAAGAAGCAGGAGGAGTACAGAAAAAAATATCTGAAGAATAAATGAAAAATTTCCAAATTCAGAAAATAATAAACCCACAAACTAAGTAACCTCAACAGATCCCAAACAAAACACAAAGAAAGCCATGCCAAGGTACACCAAATTTCTAAAAAAAACAGTGATAAAATGACAACTAATGCAACATGTGATACTGAACCAGATCCTTTTCCTATGAAGGACAGTTCTGAGACAAGTGGAGAAACTTAAACGGGGTCTAAGGATCGGATGGTAGTAATCTAGGGAGATTAATTTTCTGATTCTGATGGTTGCACTAGTTACAAAAAAGAATGTCCCTGTTTGCACAAGATATACAGTACAGTATTTGGGGAATTGGGGGCATCAGGTGAGCAACTTATTCTCAAATGATTCAAAGAAAAAAGTTCTTTGTACTATAATGCAGCTTCTCCATCAGTCTGTGATTGTTCTACAACAAACTTTTTAAAAGAGTGTTCAGATTTCATGATTTGAATAAACCAACTGTAAAAGAACATTTGTAAGACCAGCAGGGAAAGTAGAACACTGACTAGATATTTAGTAATATTAAGAAACTATTGTCGGCTAATGATCCCGTATGTCAGCCAGGGGTGTTCACACAGTTGAATATTTCTCAATGTGTCTGCCACTAGTGACTGTGTTCCCCAGGTCTCTCCAAGACCAGCAAAATTCCTGGAAAACTCAAACAGTTCATATTGGACTTACATTCTGGAAAACTGCACAGAGAATTCCATCATGGTCCTGATCCAACTGATACAGCCTCAGGACAGGAAGTGCAAGATATAGCAAGCATCCCATCTGAGAGCTCCTTTGAGAAACAAGCACCAAGCAAATGTAGGTACACTTTATTGAGGGATTAAGATAGGCTTTAAAAACTTGGAAAACAATTAACAAGCCTTTTAAACAGAAGCATCACCTTATGTGGTGGAAACAGGAAACCTACATTTTCATAGTTCTATGTGTATTTTTATTTTGAATAAACTGAAAGAAGTTTAAAAAAAAAGAAACTATTGTCAATTATTTCCAATATGATAATAGCATGTCTGTTTTTTTTAAAAAAAGAATCCTTATCTTTTAAAGATATATACTGAAATATTTACTGACAAAATAATATGGTGTCTTGTAATTGCTTCAAAACTACTCAGCAGGAGTAGTAGAGATTAAACAAGATTAGCCACAATCAACACTGTACTGAAGACTGTTGAGTATACTGATGGGTATGTGGGCATTCATATACTATTCTCTCTATATCGACATCTTTTTATTAGATTCTCCATAATTTGAAAAAAAAAAAAAAGGTGGGGTGCTTACAAACTCTAGAATGAGACAGACCTGGGTCAAATTCTGGCTTTGCTACACTAGCTGTGTGACCTTGGGGAAGTTATTCTACTTCTCTGAATCTCCTTTCTCTATCTACAAAAAAGGGCTAATAACAGCATTCCCTCCAAGGACTGCTGGAATTCAATGTGCTGATGACCATAAGTACATAGTTCCTGGCAGACAGTAAATGCTCAGTGTATGTGACTTATCATCATCATCTTCTCTGCCACTATGAATACTGCAGCCCAGTGTTTTTAAACTGGCCATGACCAGAGGAAAGAAAGCTTCTTCTAAGAAAAAGTAAAGATTTCAACTGCTGGCCTTGAAAAATCCATTTATTCTCTAACCCCAAGTGAGTACTGGCTTATGTTGGATGCATTAAAAAAAAAAATCAAAAGGTTCATTCAATTACCATGGGCTCTCTGTGGGACTGATGAAGTCATGGGCAAAGATTACTAACCTTTGAGTACTTATGCATTCTGTCAAAAGACATGTACACTATCCTGCAATAGACTCTGTACGAAGAGAGCTGGGAATACAACAAAACTAATTCCTACTAGATAAAATGTGGATTCCTAATAGACATACTCATGTACAGACCTGCAGAATCACAGCTGACACTCTCAATAACAAAACATTTAGTGAGACAAACACCTTTGAGGTATTTCACCAGCTCAGCATTAGTACCTGCTGGAGCAAAACACAGGAAGATTCCTACCCCAAGCTGCGTTGATCAGGTTCCCTCTTCTGGAAATTTGAATTAGAGCTGAGAGACACAACTTTGGTCTATGAATAGCTGAAACTCTAACATAACACATAAACTACAGGGCTTCTGTACTCTGCCGTACAAATGAAGAATCAGGAAAAGCTGGTCTGAGGAAGAGAGAAGAAAGTCTGAGCCTCAGGGCCTCCCAGACTGGGTATAGTCCCTTCCAGACACCTGGCAGTATTCCTGCCCTCGGGCTCCACAAGACTCTCCTGAAGTTTTGTACAAAACAGAATTCTCTTTGGCTCAGGCTGAATGGTTTGAACAAATTTCCCACTGTTATTCACAACCAGAGCCCTAAGAAACACAAATACCAAGGAAATGGTGATTTTGATGCTGCCATATCCTAAGTCATGGAGCAGGACTCTCCTTTCTCAAACCACAACTTGTGAGGGGTCACAGGAAGAGCCCTGTCTCTCCCTCTTTCCCCTCCACTGCAGTGGCTGAGGCATGCAGCTTTACAGAAGGTCAGGTTCCCAAACTCATCCCTTATCCTATGTGTTTAGCGCTCTAAATGATGGCGAGGGTCCCAGGCTTGACCACAGAAGCCTAGAGAACCACAAACTTCCTGAAGCGCAGTACATTTCTAAGTAAGTGTGATTTTTAAAAGGACTGAAAATGGACAATAAAGTTGGTTCTAAAAATATACATATGATACTGCCTCCAGAAAGACAGAGTAGAAATACTTTTTCCTAATTCTTCCACTAAATACAAAAATATGCTTCAGGAACAAAGAAGAAATCAAGACATTATAAGGTGAAGGAAAACAAAGAGAATCTGCTGCCAGAGTGTCTAAAGGAAGTTCTCAAAGCAAAAAGGAAACAATAAAAGAAGGAACCCTGGAACACCCAGAAGAAAAAATAGATGATGTGATGATAACTTACAAAGAAAATCCCAAGGAATCTACCCAAAAAATTCCTAGAACTATTGATCACAGGATACAAGATAAACTTACAAAAATCAATTATTTCTATACAGTAACAGTGAACACATGGATACTCAAAATTAAAAATACAACAGCAACTACAATAGCTAAAAACAAAACAGAATAAAACACTTGGGTGTAAATCTAACAAAACACATACAGGAGTCTGTATGCTGAAAAATTCAAAAACTGCTAAAAGAAATCAAAGATCTAAATAAAGGGAGACACACTATGCTCTAAACAAACAAATATATGTATACATATGGCCTCACCCCCTCCACCAGCACCAGCTGGGTACAACCCACAAAAGTCTTGTTGGCTTTTGTTGCTTCTTCTCGGAAGACAGTGATAAGTTCTTCCAAACGCCTTAACTTGACCTCTTCCGGGATATCATCCTTCAGTCTGTGATATGCCCGTGTCTTCTATTAAAAAAAAAAAAAAAGGGAGAGAGAGAGAGAGAGAGAGAGAGAGAGAGAGAGACACAGAGGTCACCAAGAACTTGTAGAATCCATTCTTGAGGCACAGAGGGGAACATGCTTATCTGATTTGCAAGTTACAGACACATGTACAGGAACTCAAGCCACACTACACGGGTTCTCTAGCTCTGGAGCCTTCTAAGAGAAAAAGGTAACTATGCAGTAGAGTCATGTTTTTGCAAGGGTTAAATTCTAAATTTAGCACATGAAAATTATAGACTCAAAACTGTTCTTGGTATTTCTATAGGACACATATACTAAATAAATCATACACCAGGTTACTCAGCACCTGTTTATAAAGACGCAAGATACAAAGCAGAGTAAATGTTTATCAGTAGGTAACCAGTAAAACGAATTAGGGTTTATTCATATGATGGAATATTAACACAGCTATGAAAAAGAATGAGATAGCTCTATATCTACTGATATCACTGCTCTCCAAAATATACTCTTAACAGAAATAAGCAAAACACAGATCAACATGTATAATAATGTTGGTGTAGAAAGAATACAAATAAACATATTTATAAATACATGAAATATCTCTGGAAGATTACAGAGGTAGTTGCTAAGAGCACCTGCCTTCAGGGAAGGAACTGAAAAACTGGGCAACCTAGGAAGAAAAAAGAGTAACTACTTTGCCCTACATACTCTTCTGACATTTTGAATTTTATACCATAACCATGTATTACCTAGTTAAAAAAAAAAAAAGATATTTATCCTTGAAAAGCTTTTAAATCATCCAAAATCACAGAGTATATACATGTTTATATATATAAATATATATACACACACACGTTTATATATAAAAACGTGTGTATATACCTTTATGTACATGAGCTCATAATATATATAGTCGGAGAACCACCAAGCTAGACAAAAGTGGAAAGTCTATACACCAAAGTCTGGACATTCAAATCAATCTGCCTTTAAGGGAAATACCAAATCCAGAAGAGAATGAAGAATGGGATTCTCTTACAGGGTTTACACTATTCTGTCTTATTATTAACAACAACAACTTACCTCTATTGCATACTTACCTATTACAAAGCACTATTTTAAGTACTTTATATATATTATCTTATTTAATCCTCAAAATAACCTGATGAAGGTTGGTACTAATGTTACTCCCTTCCACAGATGAAGAAAGCAAGATCACATAGTAAGCTGGGAGAGGCACAATTTGAGTGCTTGTTCTCATCCACTACACTACTTGACTAAGCCTCTGTAATCTTAATCCTAACCTAGGAATTAGATCCCGAAGTAAACATCATATTCAATGCCCATAGGATATGTTTCCATCACATGCTGAAAACTCATTTCCCAACTCTAGCATTAAAAGGAGTATCTCTTGCATGTTTGTAATGACAATGCAAAAGAAGCAAATTGGAACACAATAGCTCCTCTGATGCTTTCTCCCTGAAACAATTCTGTAAGAGACATAAATATACACATCAGCCCACTTATACTGCCTACAGAACACCAGGCAGTAGGCTTTAAAAGACATGAATTTGCTTGGTTGATGGCAGCTGAGTGACAGTCATGGTCAATCATTCATCAGACAGCTTTCCTGAGTCCCCTGGCCACAGAGGCCCCGCAGCCTCCAGCCCAAACACAGGGCAAGCTGCTCCTGAGGTGACGGGATGAGAAGTGACCCATATAAATTCATCCCTACCATCAAGAAAATGGCAGACACCCAGGACTACCCCCTCTCTGAAGGAAACATGCATTACTCTCCCTCTCCTTCCTCATCTCCTTCTGCTTTGTTTTCCTGGGAATCTGTTACAGGAGAAACTCTAAAGTGGACATCGGTGGGTTCACTTGGCCTAGAAAACCGGAAATTAAAAACAGCTGAGGAGGGCAACAAGGGGCCTCTATAAAACAAAGCAGACCTGCAGGCCAAAAAAGAAGTTCCACATGTTAATAAATGATTTCAGGTTTCTTGTAAAGACAACAGTGTCCCTCCTTCCACATTCAAACTCTAAAAAACCTAAACATAATTTCTACTGAGGAGGAATACTGGCACAAGTAATTGTTTTTCATCTCAAATTGCTAAATTGTATAAAAGAGTAGACAGGTTTATTAGAAACAATACAGAAATGAATGGTAAGACCCTTGTGGTTTCTCAAGGACGCCTTGCTGCTGCTTTCTTTTCTTCCCAATAGTCCACAATCAACCAGAAACTGCTCAGGAATGATGCCAGTCTCAGCACAGGAGTAGCTTCACCCCATCCCAGGGCTCACCTGTCTCATGCTGTAGGCAAAGAGGAAGCCCATGTTGTACTGAACTTCCTGAAGCAAAGACATGGTCTGGAAGTGATCTTCCTCCGTCTCACCACAAAAGCCAGCAATGAAATCACTGCTGAGGCTCACATCTGTCACACACAACAAAGGACAGCATGTCACTGCTGCTTACCTTCAACAGAGGCCTTTGGCACTTGTGGGTCCCAGAAGGAGGGACAGTAACTGTAAGGCCTTCCCTGGAGCTGCTCAACCCATGTGCAAGTGAAAGAGAAGTCATTATAGGACAAGAGGGGAAAGGCCTGCTCATGAACAGTGTTCTCATGCCAGAGCCCGGCTTCTCAGTCTACATTTCCTTCAGCACCAGAAAAGGTATTTTTCACTTCACATGTTGGATTTAGGGACATAGTTGGAGCCCATTTTTTTCAACTTTGTCCTGTTTTTACTGGTGAAGAACTTATAGTACCTCATACAAACATATACTTTTGAAGTTAAATACAATTGTTCTAACACACTTTATTTAATTATCCCAACAATCCAAGGAGGTGAGTACTACTAACTCCATGTAATAGATGAGGAAACCGCAGCCCAAGCACTACCCTGCCCCATCCACATGAAAGTATCTGTGCACAATGCAAGTTACAATAATCAGAAATTCATTTAAAAAAAAAAAGTAGACCCCGCCAACAAATCTAAACTAAAAGACTACAGAGTAATTTTATTAGGAGGAAGGGAAAAGAGAAAAGGGAGTAAAGGTTATGATAATAGGAAAGGAAATTACCTCTAAGTACACATTTTTAAAAATATCAATTGCCCCCAAATCAGAACTGGGGGGAGCATACAGCTCAATGGTAGAACGTGTGCTTAGCATGCACCAGGTCCTAGGTTCAGTCACCAGTTCCGCCATAAAATAAAATCATAAAACCAAACTAGAACTAATTGAGACCATATCTTTGCCAGTTAACAAGAAGAATCAAGGTCTCTTCCATATGCTCATAAACACAAAAACTATAGAAAAGGAACCACTTTAGCCTTGAGAACACAAGCTAATCCACACCTCTGAGTATTTCGACCAAGACCAAGACATTAAGAAATCAGAAAGGAATAAAGAGAAAGAGAAAAATGCAGAGGATCAAAAGAAGTGTAAAAGGTGACACGATGCGCTCCACAGTGCTGCCTGTATCTGACCAAGAAGACTGTGGTCCCTGGTAGAGTAACAGGCTCAACAAAATATGTTTCTTAAATGTACCTGGAATAGACTCTCTGATATGATGAACTAATTCCACATAAGCTTCTCTTGAATATCTACAATAAAGAACAAAAAGAACAAGCTTAAATGAATCAACCTTCTTTAAATTAATGCTATATAAAGATAACACTATGAATTACCACATGTAATCACTTCTCATTCACATAAGACAGTACAGGGCTAGGTTAAAGTATCCAAAAGAGCCCTGTTAATCCAAATCCTGTACTGTAACCTAATCCAGAGCTTATAAATTCTTAATTCAAGAATATAAATTATTTTAAATAACCCTTTTTATTTAACTAAGAAATGAAGACAGATTAAACATTTAAGATCTCTAAAACTCTTTGCCAAATGTGGAAAACAAGGCAAATCACCAGTTCCATACAGCTTGCCATTTGTCACATTTTCCTTTCAGTCTTATTTCTGCATACTGACTATTCCCAAAGTAAAGGAATGCAGAGAGCTACATTTAAATTCCAAGACCTAAAAAACTTGATAAATGTTAAAAGCTTAATGACTAAAATCTCAGTGTGTCACACAGTAGGTACATAATAAAAAACATGCTAAACAAACGAAATGAGTGATCCAGTCCTTAGTCTATATTTATAGAGTGAACAGAAGCAAGTTACAATATCCATGGGTTTACTCATAGAATAAATATTTACTGAGCAGCTACTATGTGCCACATACTATGCTAGGTTCTTAGACACTGCTGAGTCCTTAAGGAAACAAGGAAAGGTGTGAGATGCCCCTCCCCAAGCAAGTCTGACCCCCTCTGCATAGCCTCCAATACACGGCTGCTTCCACTCTGGGCTGGTAGGTGGATCTGTTTACAGATGTTGTCTCTCTCATGAATCAGCTGCAGAACCTGAACAAACAGAGCACATTAAAAATCATCAAAGTATCACCAAAGAATCTTGCAGAAAGGAACATCATCCCCACTGTTTCTCCACCGAGGTTAATTTTCGAGAGTTAAGAAGCTGTTTAAACCAAACACACAAATTATCCAATTCTTTACTTTTGCAAAAGCCATGTAATGTCTGTCCCAGACACTTCACCTCATGGCATCTCTGCTTTCAGAGTGAAGAAAGTAAGCAGAGGTGAGAGCTATGGGGCTTTTTAGGGGTAGTGCTGACACAGACAAGAAAGGAAAAATGGCATTTGTTTCATCTAGCTTAACAAACTAATTAGCCACTTTAAAAGACACCCACCAAGAAACTGAAACTAGGAGAAAATACTTGAAAAAATACATTGACAAATGATTTGTATCAAGAATATATAAAGAACTTTCACAACTCAATAAGAAGACAAATAATCCAGAGGGAGAAAAGTAGGGGTGGGGCCAAAAAGACAGACATTTTACCAAAACAAAAAAAACCTCCCCTAAAAAATTTCACATGTGAGCTACATCCTCCATACCAATCACTTTGCTGAGTACCTTCCACATATTATATCTATTTCCCAGTAACCCAAAGCAAGAGGTGATTACTAACCACTTTACAAAAGAAGATTAGCTGAAAAGGTCACCCCTACTAATAAAGCAGTGGAAAAGCCAGGATTGAATTCAGCTCTGTCTGACGCCAAAGTCTGGACTGCTTTCCACTGCATCACATTACCTCCCTACCTGTCCTTCCCACACCACCTTGTGTGGTCTTAACCTCGTGCGGTCTTAACCTCCCATTAATATCAGTCCTATACCTGCCCCCACCTTGGTGGACTCTAAATCTTTCCAAAGGACCAGTAGATTCAAGAGGGCAATACAGCAATACATCATAGGATCCCCTGATCCTCTGAGGGCAGAGGCCTCTGCTGACTCCTACTGGGTCCAACCTTTGGCATGCTTACGGATACTGATATCAGTTTGACACAGTAAACTGTCAATACACACCTCATCAGGAAAATCCTTGGGGTGGGGAGAGGTAAAACGGATCCTCATTTCAGGATCTATTCTGGAGACCTGATCTAGAAGGTGAGCAAAACGAAGGCCCCCTTGCTTGGTTTTATAGTTGCTGGAAAAGCCACGGCTGAGGTTGGTGGACACTGCATTGTTGAACTGGACCTCTGAAGTGTCCCGAAAACTATTAACATTCTGACCAAGGAGTGTCACTTCTTTCAGCCCCTGAAAAAGGAAAAAAAGTATATCGAATACAATTGAAAAGTTGTCTAGAAGCTTCATGCCAAATCACTAATTAAAACTAGTTAAACCTACCAAGAGCCATCATAAATGTGTTCTGTCATTAACCCAATCATTTCATATTTGAGCATTTTGTCTAAAGAACTGAACTTCAGGATAAAACTTTATATAAAAATTTGCAAAGTATTTTTTAGAATAGCAAAACACCTGGATGCAAATCCAATGTTCAATAATAACGGTTAGGGGGAAAGATACAGCTCAAGTGGTAGAGCGCATGCTCAGCATCCAAGAGGTCCCGGGTTCAATCCCCGGTACCTCCTCCAAGCGGAAATCAATGAAGAAATCTAATTACCTCCCCCTCAGAAAACAATAATAATGGTTAATTTATAACAGCACAAATCAAATTATGACACAATTCTGTCAGTTGAATGTTACATAATCATCACCTATGTAGTATTCTTCCCAAAAATATTTAGCTTAAATCAAAACAGGCTTTTACACCTAAGTTTCAGGTTACCAGAATTCAGGGGAATATTTTAAGTGACAATATGAGGAAGCAATCAGACAAATCCAGACATGTTTAATGCATCATTTAAAGCAAACAACAATAAAGTAAAAGGACTGTTTTAGATTAAGACAGACTGAAGAAATATAACAATCAAATGGAACTACACAAATCTTGATTGGATCTTGTTTTGAAAATAGAACAGCAATAAGATGTTTTTGGATAATTATAAAGTTGAAGATGGGTTACATATTAGATATTAGTTAACTGTTTTATTTTCTACATGTGATAATGATATTATGGTTATAAGGGGAAAATTCTTTATTCTGAGAAGATGCATACTAAAGTATACAGGGTTAGGTGATCTGATGTCTACCACTTACTTTCAGATGATTCAGAAAAAATATATTTATATAGCTATAGAGATAGGTAGACAAAGGACATATGACAAAATGTTAATAATCATCTTTATTGGACTAGACTTTCAACTTGTCTGTATCTGAAATTTTGCATTATAAAATTTCAGAAAGAATAATGATTGCTATAAAGACTATCTTTTGTAACTTTACTTTGACATAATTTCAAACTTACAGAAAAACTACAATGGTACAAAAAACTCCCATATACTCTCTGCCCAGATTCAATGACTGTTAACATTGTGCCCCATTTGTTTATCATTCACATCCACACAATCATATATACACGCTCTCTCTCTACACACATATACGTAAGCACACATTTTTCTGAGACTTCTAAGTTACAAGCATTAGCCTCTTTCACCTCTAAATATTTTAGCATATATTTCCTAAAAATAAGAACATTCTCTTACACAGTCACAGGGCAATTGTCAAAATCAGAAATACTGATACAATACTATTATCCAGTCCACATTCGACAAATTAAATTTTTACTAACTGTCCATACTACATCCTTTATTATAACTTTTTTTAGTCTTTATTCAGTAGTGACATGTCTAGGAATTTATCTTATGGATATAATCATTAAGACTGACAAAGATTAATGCATAAAGATATACACAGCACTATTTTACCAGGGGAAGAACTGAAAGAAATTTTAAAGCTGCTGTCCTACAAGTAATTCCAGTGCATCTATACCACAGAAGGCCCCACAACTACAAAAATAAAGCTAAACACTGCTAATGACATGAGAAAATGTTCACATTATTATGGAGAGGATACAAAACTGCTTAGGCAGTGAGATCACAACACATAAAAATATTATTTTTTATAACTTTTTTTTCCCTGATCAGAATCCACTCCAGGATCATGCAATGCATTTAACTGTCTTAACTCTAGCCTTCATAAAGACTATTTATTTTAATAAGTTGTGACATAATGTTAATTTAAAACATACTAAGTGCATGTGGATCCTGGACTGGATTCTGAAAAAGAAAGAAGACATTAGTGGGGAAGCTGGCAAAAATCAGAATAAACTTTAAAGTTACTTACTAGTAATGTACCAACGTTAATCTTTCAGTTTTGAAAAATGTACCAATGTTAAGATGTTAACATTAGACGTAACTTCATCTTTGCAACATTTTTATGAATTTAAAGTTATTCCAAAACAAAAAAAAATATTTTTTAAGCAGTGTATAAAATTAAGTAAAATACACGCACATATAAAAAGACATAATGACCAAATGCAAAACATGAACAATTGGGAAAATGTGAATATGGGTGGATTAGGATGAGATGAAATTTAGCAATTTTTGTTAATCTTGTTAGAATTAATGGTATTGAAAATATCCTTATTTTTCAGGGATGTATAATTACTCAAGGGTAAAAAGCCATGCTGTAATTTGCAATACTTTATCAACAACCCACCTACTGTCCTCTTCTGCAGGGCTAGAAGACTAGGGTCTAGGGTTAGAGAGAGAACTCCTCAAAGACTGAGGAACCAGATCCCAATAGGAGGAAGACAGACAGTATCTTCCTTTTGGCTTCTGATCTGACTCACTATCCTGACCAATCCTCTGTCCCTCAACTAGTGAGCTGGCTCAGTGATAAAATGAACAAAAGATTTGGGAATACCCTAGAATACACAAACTGATAAATCATTCTCCGAAAACTTACTGTGTGTCAGGGTAGTTTAAAAATATTTAAATTACGGGGGTGGGGTAGAGGGTGGGAAGGGATAGACTGGGATTTCAAAATTGTAGAACAGATAAACAAGATTACACTGTATAGCACAGGGAAATATACACAAAATGTTATGATAAATCACAGAGAAAAAAATGTGACAATGAGTGTGTATATGTCCATGTATGACTGAAAAATTGTACTGAACACTGGAATTTGACACACTGTAAAATGATTATGAATCAATAAAAATGTAAAAATATATATATATATTTAAATTACTATATCCTTCCAATAACAATCCTTCCAATAACCCAGCAAAGAAGGTATTATTTTACCCTCTTTTCACAGATCAGGAAACAGTGTTTTGAAGAAGACAGTCAAAAAAAAAAAAAAAAGACACAAATGAACTTATTTACAAAACATATACAGACTCACAGACATAGAAAACAAACTTATGGTTTGTTAAGGGGGTGGGAAGGGACAAACTGAGAGTTTGAGATTTGCAAATATTAACTACTATATAAGAAATACATAAGTAATAAGTTCTTTCTGTATAGCACAGGGAACTATATTCAATATCTTGTAGTAACCTATAACAAAAAAGAATATGAAAAGGAATATGTATGTATATGTATGACTGAAACATTATGCTGTACACCAGAAATTGACACAACATTGTAAACTGACTATACTTCAATTAAAAAAAAAATTTGACACAACATTGTAAAATGATTATAAATCAATAAAAAATGTTTAAAAAAAAAAAAAAGATAGTTAAATGACCTGTGCCAGGGCAACAAGCCAGAGAATGGTGGAACCAGGACTCACAATCATCTAATTCTAAACTCATGCTCTCTCCATTCTACTGTGCTGCCTCCTAAGCAAACATCTCAGTGGATCTGCCTATAATTTGTTGGCAGCAAACCAAAGAGGTATACCTAGGTACTTCTTTCTGGTCAGATATTTTTCTAAACTTGTATAGCTTAGAGAGAGCACAGACTGCAAGAATAGAAAAGTTGTCCTCATCCTCCCACAGACATGGTCACAGTAAGAAAGCCTGGAGAATTTTTCACCTGCTCAGAAAGCTTCCTCACTTCCTCTAATATAGAGGCAACAGGCCGACTCCTCTCCCGGCCACGTGTGAAAGGTACAATGCAGTAGCTGCACATGTTGTCACAGCCTCTCATGATAGACCTGGGGAGGAAAGCACCAGAACTTAGCAACAGGAGTAGGATGACTTGGTCCAACCCAAGGAGCAGGTCACAGCTCCCTTGGCATTATCCTTTGGCTCTGAATTCTCTTGGCAACATGCTCACATTGGACCAATCTAAAGATCTACAAAACTATAAAGCAGACATTTTTTATTGTTAAAAACTATTATCTGATAATCACAGGATATAAACCAGACTACCTGGTAGATATAATGGTTAACCTGAGGTGAAGGAATGGGGTGCAGATGTACGACACCTGGACTTTCTACTATTTATATTTATATAATTTTGAACTTTTAAAATCTACACCAGAAAAAATAGTATTAAAACCACATATAAGGAGTGGAGACCTTGGATTTAAAACACAAGGTTCTGCATTTCTCACTCATTTCTGGCCCAAATCATAAGCATCTAAATTATACCACCCTCTTATATTTGCATCCTGTATATGAAAACCTCAATTTATCTTAAGGAAATAATTATAGATAGGTATGTATCAAAGATGTTCACTGAAGAACTATTAAATGTTAGCTATTAACTTTTATTAAGCATTCCAACAACAGAGTATTAGATAGCCATTAAAATGAGAGGCTGGTGAACTTTTTCTGCAAAAAACCAGATCGTAAATATTTGAGGCTTTGCAGACCACATAGTAGAGACTTATCCTCCTCACAACTACTCAATTCTGATTCAGATACTGTAATGGCAAAAGGAGCCATAGATAATTTGTAAACAAGTGGACATGGCTGTATTTCAATACAACTTTATTTATAAAAGAAGGTTGTACGTCTATTTGCCAATCTCTGTTACAGGAAGTCTAATGACATAACAAATGTCCATCATTTTAAATAAAAGAAGGCTGTAAAACCAATACACCAAGAGGTAATTTTTATAAATACACACACATGCAGAAGAAAGGACGGAATTAATATACATCAAAATGATAACAGTGTTTATCTTAGGAGGCAGGAGTATAGGTAATTCTTACTCTCTTCTTTATGTTTTTCTATCTCTCCACATATTCTTCAACAAATATGAACTACTTTGTCACCAGATCTTTTTTCTTTTTTTAACTTAGAAGATCAGGGGAAGAAGAAAAAAAAGATCAGGAAAGCCCAAGATATTTTCTTGAGTGACAAAGTAAGAGTGTAGAAAGGAGGGTAAGAAAGATTCCACATTATGTAGATGAATGCAAATGCAAAAAATACTTCTGAAAGGATTAGACAAGAAATTACTAACATGGCTGCCTCTGAGAGGTAGTCTTGGAGACTGAAGACGACAGGTATAAGAAGAGTCTTACTACATCATTTTTTGTCTTTTGTACTTTTTCCTATGTGCATTAATTTTTCTCAATGTAATAAAGTTAACATGTTACTTTAAAAGTGAGAAGGAGAAGCTGACTCCCTGTCTCTTGGTCAGGGACTCACACAAAGGCAGAAGTGGCACTGGGGCTCGTCTGGACTGGCATGACATCGGCATAGGTCTCATCCAGAGACAGCAGGACGTTGGCAGCTTGCTGGCCTGATTCGGCAACAGCAAGGAGCCGAGGAAGGTCCCGATAGGCATCTGGACCAGCCAAAACATCCACCATCTTCTCCCTGCTGAGAATCTCTTCCTTTAATCTCTCAGCCATGCAGCCTGGGAGGGAAAAGGAAACAAGCTAAGCATCTGTTTCCAAATTCATCTGGTCTCATGGCTTCTTCTCAAGGACACATCGTCCCCAGGTGGATCAGAGACTAGAGCACAAAAATTTCTCCAAGAGTTTAGCATCATCCCTCAGATCTGCCCAACACTTTCATAGCTCTGGAACCTGTATCTTCCTATACAAGAAAACCATGAGAAAAGGGCTCTAGAGCAATTCAATTAAGTGCCTGGAAAAAAACCAAACCACCATCCAAAAACTTATGTAGCCACCTCTTTTTTCAATTGAAAATTACTTGGTGCTACAAATAAAAACTATTTTGCATCAGGGACTTATTATTTAAAATAAAACTTGGGGGGAGGGAAGTATAGCTCAGTAGTAGAGCACATGCTTAGCACATAGGGGGTCCTGGGTTCAATCCCTAGTACCTCCATTTAAGAAAAATACCTAATTACCTCCCCCTATGAAAAAACAAAATTAGTTTTTTTTAAAATAAATAAAACTTATATACAATAGACTTATGCCCTTTACCCCTCTTCTTGCCCATTAATACTTACTAAAACCTACAAGAAATGAGTTAACCATCTATGCTGGTCTCTTTCATAACCAAAAAAACATTGCTGTTAGTAAGACTATAGAACTTAAAAGCCCATTTTATTACAAACACCCTTTAAAAACATTTGTTTAAGAACTATTCTTGGTTGGGCAACCATGCTTATAGCAGCATCATTCACAGTAGTCAAAAAGCAGAAGCAAGTCAAGTGTCTTATCAATAGATGTGGTATATAAATACAGTGGAGTATTATTCAGCCTTAAGAAGGAAGGCAATTCTGACACACGCTACAACCTGGATGAACCTTGAGGACATTGTGCTAAGTGAAAAAAGCCACAAAAATACTGCGTGACTTCATTTACGTGAAGTACCTAGAGTGTACCTAAAATTCATAGAGGCAGAGAGCAGAATAGTGGCTTCCAGGGACTGAAGTGAAGGAGGAATGGGGAGTTGTTATTTAGTTGGTTTGTACCTATTACTTTCAAGGCACTAAGAAAAGCCCTTTTATGAACTTTATTTCATTTAATCCTACAGCCTCTGACATGAAGTACAAGAGTTGAATGGGATGTATGATTTCTTCACCACTGGGAATCCAGCCTCTGAGGGAAACTCTAGCATATAAAGCTACATGGAGCTCAAGTCTCAAAACTCACAAAATCTGCAAATTACCAGGTACCTAGAATCCCAATCCTCAGAGGCACTCGGGAGCGGAGCCGTTTTGACTTCAGAACTTTGAGCTGTTGTAAACGATTCCAGATGGTCTGTTCAGCCTTTTCCCTACAGAGATCAGAAGAGGTAGACCTGAATCTGAAAATAAACTACAAAGCAATATAAAAGAGTAAGACAATGAGAAGAAAACAAAACCAACCTTCAAACCTTTGAATGAATATCTACCTTTGAGGCTTAGGGAACATAGGCAGGGAGCGAACTGAAGAAGCACGACCTGCTGTAATTCACCATTTCTAAAATCAAATCCTCCCTGCACATTTCCACAACCTGACAAGCCTTTAAGCCAAACTCAGAAACAACCTACTTCACAAAGCCTTCCCCAACTCTCCTCTGTTGGAGAGTTTGTTCTCCTATCATTTTAACTATATTTTTCTCTGTACCCAGCAACTTCTCTTTTAACTGTTTGATTTCTTACCTAGTGCTTTCTGCCAGATGTAAGAGCTATTTGTGCATCTTAGTTCCCACCTCAGACTAAAGTCCTCAAAGCCAGGCTCCTTGGAAGAAGTGTGCATTTCTGAATCTCCCAAAGTACCAAGTCCAGTGTCTCACAACAGAGACCCTCAGAACAAAAATGCTGGATTAATTGATAGTATAGCCAGCTGGGGAAACAAAACACTAATGTGCCTTGTACACAGAAACAAAGTAATAAATAGGGTATGTTCACTTCTGATGGATGTCCCCATCTCCATTCAGAAGAACTCCATCCCTAGCCACTGACTGCATCCAGCCCTTATAATGTGAGCTACATCATAAACATGTGCTATTGGCTGCAAGAAAAACTCTAGGGAAAGTTGGGTGACTTAGGACACTCTCAGTTTCCCCATCAATAAAGTGAGTTTTATAACAACACCTACCTCACAGGGTTGTTGTGAGAATTAGTGCACGCATAGCACTCAGCACAGGACCTGACACAGAATACGTGCTCAGCAAATGCTGACCAGTTCTATCATCACTATCTCTCCTGCTGTAAAACTGCAAATCCACTGGCTCATCTCCACAGGTAGCACCAGGCTGGCACTATTGGCTCTGGCATTATTATGTAAGATATATTCACTCTCTAGTTAAAGAACAAATTCCCACCTGATAGAACACGTGACAAGGAGAATCACATCAGCCTGAGTGGAAAGCATGGAAAAAAAGGAAAATTAATTATCTGTGACATTAGCCTTGTAGAATCACTGCCTACAGCCCTTTGTCTTTTAAATTATGGTAGAACTCACATAACATAAAATTCACCATTCTGACCATTTTTAAGTGTACAGTTCAGAAGCATTATGTACATTCACACTGTTGTGCAACCATCACCACCATTAACCTCCAGAACTACTTCATCTTCCCCAACTAAAACCTGTGCCCATTAACACTAACTCCCCATTCCCCTCCTCACAGCCCATTTTTAACCTAGTTCTCTGCCTAAAGGTGAACACCACCATAAAAGTTTCAAAAATAACTGGAACAAAAGTTCACCTTGGTCCCATGCTACACACTTTCCTCAAGGGAACTCACTCTCACTAGGCCATACCCTGCTCCTGAAACGCCACCTAAGAACCAACACAAATGCAGAATCTCGTCCAGGCCCAGGCAACCAGGGGAAACAGGACACGTGTGTATACCTCTTGAAGGTTACTGGTCCGCAGGTAGCCACTCTTCTGTAAGATGGACCAGGCTATCTCTGTGTCATTCACATTCATCTGGCAGCCATAGGTCTCAAGGTAGACTGCATTGAGAGGGCAATTGCATGGTAAGCAGACAAAAAAAGGAGCACATGTCTCAGTCTCCTTCCCAAATGCCCCAGAAACACCTGAGGCAACTGGTTTTCCACCATGTCCCCTGTCGCCTCAATTCTAAGATACCATCAGTTGCCAGATACACCCCCAAATTAATGACAGCCTTTCAGAACAAAAGAAATACTATATTATATACACATGCCAATTATAAGCCATGTCATTTAAAATATGGGAAAAACATGCATCTAAGAATCAGAATGGCTACAAAAACAATTAGAAAAAGGAGGACTAGCTGACAGCAATGATTATCAACCTGGGGGAAAATAATTTAAATCCACATGTTATGCTCCTCCTTCTCAAAATGAGGTTCTCCAGCCTCTAGGGGTGGCAGCAGTGGCCAGAGGGTACAGAAAACCACAAAATAAAAATGAGGCAACTTCCTACAGTGACTTCACACATCTTAAGCAAAAGCAAACACGGCTATAATTTCATAAAACACATTTGCACAAAGTGTTAAGAACATTAATTTCACACTCTGACAAGTCCTTTCAAACTGAATTCCTGTATCAACTTCCCTGCCCCCACCAGCACACTGCAATCCACAGACCAAAATAAATTCTAAATGGAGTTAAAAGTTGAAGGACAATCACATGAAAACCAATGGAAAATAACAGTAATTTTTTTAAAAAAAGAAAGCGACAATCAGGATATTTTCTTAAAACTTCCTTGGCTCACTTTCCTTGTCTAAAAAAAGAAAACACCAAATTTACGTCAGGGAGAGACTGAAGGGAACAACAAATTATAAAGGACCACAAAGTTCCTAGCAGGAGTCACAAGGTATACAGACTGCTTGATTTACCAATTCAACTCTTAGAAATTTATTCTAGAAAAAAAATTTTTAAAGAAGTAAAGCTATCTATATATGTGTATGTGTATAGATATATATGTGACACTTACTACAGAGTTATTTATAACATAAAAAATGTTGAAACAACCTAACGTCCAACAATTGGAAAACATCATGGTATATAGCACATGATGTTTTACACCAATTTTTTAAAATTCAATTATGAAGACTGTAGTATTTGGAAGAATGTTAAATAAAAATAGCACATTACAAAAGTTCAAAATTGGTAGATACTGACAGGTATATGTAGAGTAGATAAACAAGATTATACTGTATAGCACAGGGAAATATATACAAGATCTTGTGGTAGCTCAAAGCGAAAAAGAATGCGACAATGCATATATGTATGCTCATGTATAACTGAAAAATTGTGCTCTACACTGGAAATTGATACAACATTGTAAACTGACTATAACTCAATAAAAAATGTTAAAAAATAGCACATTACAAAATAATTTGAACCATATGACTGCAACTAAATTATTAAGAATCATAAAGGGAATTTTTTTTTAAACAGTGCAAAAGAGGAGAAGTCTGGTTGTCTCAATGTCTCTTCAAAGTTTTTGAAAGGCATAACTGCATTATGTTTCTAAGAAAACCTCTGACTGAGCATAAAGAATGAATTTTTACAGCACCAATCGTGAAACCTGCCTCATAACTTAAGATAATCTAAAAATCAGAACAGTGGTTATAGAGTTTCCAAAGGTAAACAAAAAGAGGACTCCCCAGGACTTCTATCCCCTGGTTGCATGTACCAAAACTGAAAGATTCTTTATATTATTGTTACTTGGTGGAGTTTAAAGATGCCATAACTTAGCAGCCTTCCCACTCTGTTAACCCTCCAAAGCCAAGACTATAATAAAAGAACAGTAAAAATCAGACCATGGATGCTGGAATGGAGCAAAGCAGGAAGCCTAAAGAGAAGAAAAGTAAAACCAACCTTTTCTCTGTCTTCCTGAAAGTTCATCCACTGTGAGATACGGGGGTGGGTCGTCCACTTCTGAAGACGGTTTCTCTTGAGGAACTGAAGCATTTCTTAAAAAATGCTGAAAAGTCGGTCCAGTGGCCAGCCTGGAGTTGAAATCTTTCCAAACTCCAGCCTCCTGTTGTCTCTCTGGACTGGAACATGCAGTACTGGGGAGACCACTGTGTGCCCTGCAGGTCCTGAGCAGAACCCAGGACACAGAGGCCAAGGGCCTCCACCTCTGACATCTCTGCATGCGGAGGACACACTGTAAAGGGTGCATGGCACAAAAACAGCCCAAAGTCTACAAAAGAATGACAGTCATCACCAACATTTATTGAACACTATGTATAGGGCACTGCTCTAAGCACTTCAAGTGTACTAATACATTTAATCCTCACAATAACCCAGAAAGAAGGTACCCTTAATATTTTACAGGTGAAAAAACTAAGGCAATTTGCCAAAGACCACACAAAGGAGTGCCAGAGATGAGATGCAAATCCAGGCAGTCTGTTTTCAAAACAAAAGTGTAGTAGAGATGAAATGAGAAGCCCTGACAAAATAACAAAGCAACACCTTATGCCATAACAGTTCCAAGGGCTTTAAGTATATTAACTCTTTAAACTTTCACAGCAATCCTGAGCAACACAGGCAATAGACACTATTATTATCCCCACTGAGAGGAGGAAATAGACACAGAGAGGCTGAGGGACTTTCCTAAGCTCCCATAGCCAGTAAGCAGCAAAGATGGGATTCAAACACAGGTCTGTATTACTGCAAAGTCTGTGGCCCTAGCCACCTTGCTACACTGCCTCCCCATACTGTGAAAACCACTTGCTGAGGGCATCTTCCTTTGGGTTCCTTCAAAAGGAAAGTATCTAACATGAGGGCAAGATCAGTGACTCCCTCCACCCTCCAAGACTCTCAAATTACTGCCTTCAAACTTCCCACTCTCTCACATATGTCTGGGGGGATGGAAAAATAGCATAACCTTTACAGAGGGCAATTTGTCACCTTCCATCAAAATTACAAACACACAAACCCTTTGACCAAGCAGTTCCATTCCTAGGTATTAATCCTACAGATATACTCCTACATGTGCAAAATAACCTACACCCAAGGATATGTGATGCAGCAGTGTTTCTAATAGCAAAGAAGTGGAAAAGATCATTAGGGGACTAGTTAAATAAGTCATAGTACATCCATACAATGAAATAAGATGGAACTCTTAGACAGTAAGCTGAATCTATACATGACAAAAGAAAGGTAGCAAAGTGCTATACTACCTGTACTAGGCACTACATGAATCTGCGGAGGAAAGAAGGCATGAATATTCAAGTATATATCTGAAAATGCACACATTATCTCTAGAATGCATAAGAAATAGTGGGTGCCTCCTAGGAAGGAAATTAGGTGACTCAAAGCACGAAAGGAGACATAATTTCCACCACATATTCTTAATGGACCACACACCTCCAGCCTGACTGCCTCACTCCAGCCATATCAGACATCTTTATACTAATCTTCACTAGCTTCTAGGCTTTTACACATGCTGTTCTCTCTGGCTGGCATATCTTCTCTTAACTGACTTGACCAACTCCTACGCTACTTTTAGGTCTCTGCTTCCTCCTGAAAGCCCTTCCTGGCCATCAGCCCCAAATTCTAGGTTGGGGTCCACCTCTGGGTTCTCAAAGCCTCTTTCTAACTATCACAAGACTCATCACACTTTGCTGTTAATTACTTCTTATCCCTTAGAAGCTGGGAGGTCCCTGAAAGCAGGGAACAAATTTCATTCATTTCTACATTCTCAGTATCTCCCATTCTAATAACTGGCTCATGGCAGGTACTATACATGTCAAATGAGCAGGTGTGGCCTGTTACTTCTCCAACCTTATCACCTGCTGTACATGCTACCAGCACTTCAGGCGGGAGCAAAGACAACCTACTTTCATGAGACAGAGAACTTTTAGTGTGAACTTTAAAGTCACCCATTTCTGCCCCTTACTTGTTGTGAGACATTGGACAAATCAAATTCCTGTCCCTGAGCCATCAATTCCTCCTCTGTAAAATAAGTATAAAAATGGTACCTACCGCTCAGAGGTGTTACGAGAATTAAAGATATTGAAACCTAACTTGACATACAATAAATAAATTTTCAGTAACTGCACACTTTCAACCCCCATCCCTTTTCATGGTGGGTATAGAGCACTGTGGTTAAGACCCTAGAGTCAGAGTCTGTCTTGCCTGGTAACTTTGGGTACCTGGAAGCTTCTTAAGTTCTAGGAGCTTCCATTTCCTCATGTGTAAAACGGGGATAAGAGTACCTATTATAGTACCTATCTCTATGTCTGCTGTGAGGACCAACTGTGACACTTCAAATAAAATACTTGCATAACACAACGTAGGGGCCACTGTAGGGCCCTACATTAACTGACAGTCGACGATAACAATGAGACAACAGCCTCATCTCAACATAAATAAACACAGAGCATCCCAGAGATTTTACTGGATGGTTATAACGTATCGGGCATGGTGCTAAGCGCTTCCCATGGATTACCGTATTTAACCTTCACAGCAACTGTGAGGCAGGTTCTACTGTCAGCCTCACTTCATAAGTGACAAAACTAAGGCTCGGAGTGGAGGGTGACTTGTTCAAGGTCACAAACAAGTATGCAGCGGGGGTTGGGGTGCGAACCCTGACAGGGTGACTCCAGGGTCGGTGCCGTAACCACCACGCCATCCTCCCCTTGAACACCGCGCATTCCCCAGGCTCCGCCGCCGCTCCACCCCCAGAGGTGGCTGGTGGGCGAGGATGCAGGCCACCTCCTCCCGAGACGCGCCGCTCACCTCCCGCAGCCAGAGGGCCGAGCGTCCCGCAGCGGAACCACTTCTCAACGAACCGGGATCCCGTCTCAGCCCTCCGCGGCTGCGCGCGCACACGCGTAACTTCCGTTCCGCCGCAACTTCCGTCCCGGGTGTTCCGACGGAAGTGCTTCGTCCGTACTGCCCGGGTGGGTCTAGGCGCTTGGCTTTGAAAAACCTTCACTGCTGTGCTGAACCAGAAGGTACCCCCTAACCCGCGTGTGGCAACTGAGCGCTTGAAATGTGAGGAGTGTGAGTGAAATGTGTTCTAAATGTAAAATACATACCAGCTGTGGAAGAAAATGCAAACGACGTCACTGAAAATTTTCATATTGATAACGTGTTCAGATAATATTTGAGATGTATGGGGTTAAATAATTATATTATTTAAGTTAGCTTCACCTATTTCTTTTTACTTTTTTAATGTGGCTACTGGGAAATTTTTAATTATATACGTGGCTCACGTTCTATTTCTGTTGAACAGCGCTGCGCTATAGGTTAAAGACTTCCGGATTCTTGTCTCCAACATGGACCCCGGCCTCGCCTCCGGAGTTACAGACCCATAGTTCCGCTGCCTACGTGACACCTTCCTTTGGGTGTCGTACGACCATCTCTGACGTACACATCCTCACCCAAAACCTGTGCCTTCCCAGTCTGGCCCATCTCAATAATGACCCGAGCATCCTCCCACTTGCACTAGGAGAAACTGAGGAATCATTTTTGTTTACTATCCTTCAATCTCCACATGCAATCCGTTAACAGGTCCCATCAGCTCTTAACTCCAGAATGTCCCAAATCTGTCCACCTTCCGTTTTTCTGATTTTCCGGTGCTGCAACTCTAGCCCAGGCCAGCATAATCTCAGAAACGATTACAGTAGTCATTTTACAGGCAAGAAACCTGAAATTACAGAAAGTAGCCCTGTGTTGAAGCTCACACAACTAAAATATGGCAGAACTGGGATTCACCCTCAGGCCAGTCTGATCCCAAAACCCTCTTCTTACCACTGACTGACTAATTCAGGGTCAGACTGCCTGGGTTTGCAGCAAGGCTCTGTTGCTTATGACAGCCATAGCCAAATTTTTAGTCACCCCTACTGACTTCTAGATTCTTTGCATATAAAGTGGCTGCTGTGTGGAAAATTCACTGCATTCTGGGTGGGAGGGTGGGGAGACAAAATCAGGACAATATTTAGGAGGCTGTGGCAGTTGTCCAGAGATTGTGGAGTGCTGGACCAGCGTGGTATCTTGGGGCAGAGAGGATGATGGGAACAAACCCGGGTTTCAGGAGTTTGAGACACACTACAATAAAGTTCACACTGTCTCCTTAGATGACTGCTGGGCACCAATTCAAATATCCGAAGGCAAACACAGCCCAAAGATTGTATTATGGTTCTTGTTTTTTACTATGGTTCTCCAGATAACCTAAATGTGATGGTGGGAGGCCACACCTCCATCCCAATAGGAAGTTATGTTGAGAAGGGAAGCCTTCCACCCACCCTGCCAAGGGCAGACAAAACCCCTTCTCCCTCCCTGATGACCCAAGCCCAAACCCTGTACTTCGAGACATACCAGTTCCCTGCTTCAGGTCCTACTTACTGTTTCACCATGGCCCTTCCCTCTTCACTCTCAGTCTTGTCCTATTAGGATCACAGGAGAGAGGAGTTCTAGAGCTGGAAGGAAGCCACTGTTAGGGATTCCAGTGTGAAAGTCAGGGAGGGGCCAGGATTTGAACCCAGGTTCTTGACCTCTGAGAACTGTGCTCTTTCAAATCTATACCTTCCCCGAGCAGCCCAAAAGGGAGGTGTCCCACTTTGTGGACATAGCAGGAGACAGCAGGTCAAAATATGTCAGAGTTACCCCTTGCCAGTTCTGAGGGATGTTCTCTGGTGCTATGTTGTCCCCACCTATATGTGTACACACACACACACACACCAGCCATTCCAACATCCCTACTATTCTACCCCACATACCAGGCCCAGATGGTTAGGGACTATTTCCCACCACCCTCCCCATTGCCTACCACATTCCCACTACAAGAGTCCTCTCAGTTGCCATGTTGTAGAGTCTTGGACAGTGCTGTGTCTTGGGCAAAGAAGGTGATGATAAAAAAAAAAAAAAGATCCCCAGGCATTTGGAAGGCTCCTGTTCCACCCGACCTTAGGAATCTGTCATCTGGGATGCTATTCCCCCTCCCACCTGACTAACTGCTGCTGGTTGATGACTGTTTTAATTGCTACTGAGCAATTACTCCTCCTCTCTACCTTCCCCACCAATGCCAGGTCCAGTGAATTGACTTCTTTTAGCCAATGGAATGTGGACAAAGTGCAAGGAATGTAAATGTGCTTTGCACCATGCTTATCTTTGAACTCTAGTGACTTGCCAGAAGAAGAGCATGCCCTGGGAGTTCATGCCCCTTCATCCTGAGCACCAGAAGGAACAAACATAGAGCAGACCTGAGCCCAACCCATAGCCTGGACCAAAGCCACCCAGTCAAGTCCAGCTTCTAACAAACTGCAGTCAATGTGCAGCCCCAGAAGCATGAAAATAAACACCTGTTGCTGTGGTCACTGAGATTGGGGTTGGTTTTGTCCATAGCATTACTGCAGCAGTAGCTAATTTTTAGCATGCTCCTTTGGATGGACGTCAGCTTCAGATCTCCTCCTGAGAGAAACCTGCCCTCACTTCCACAGCAGGTCAAGGGGTGGCCTCTCTGGTATTTCATGCCATGCATCTACCCAGTCAAAGTCGCACATTTGACTGACAGCTTCTGATGAATTTCTTTTCCCTGTGCATGGGGACCTGTTAGTCATGCTCCCAGAAAATCAGCTCCTGGCCCCAAGGACTAGCACACAGTAGGTGTGCCCTGTATGTTTCTCAAATGAACAGTGGATTGACAGATGTGTGGACAGATTGAGTTGGACAAAGCTGGAATAACTCTGCTTTCCTGCATTTCCCCAGGTTTCTAGAACCAACTCTGATTCTGGCTTGTTACATGATTTCATATGGGCCTCAGTTTCCTCATGTGGAGCCTAGAATTAGAATTGCTTAGTCTAATACAATAGCCACTAACCACATTTGGCTACTGAGCATGTGATATGCAGGTAGCATGAATGAGGAACTAATTTAATTCCATGCTAATTAATTTTAACTTAAAAACTGATACTCAATTAAGTTATTAGAAAACGTTGGTACTTTTGGAACTATTTGATTATGTGAATCTACTTTTTTCAACTGTAAATTTTATGAAATCTATATACAAAGATTTCCAAGGAAAATTTGGCATCTGAATAGAGATGTACTATAAAATACAGATTTTGAAGACTTTGTATGAGAAAAAGAATGTAAAACATTTCATTAATATATTTTTATATTATGTGTTGAAGTGATAACATTTTGTATCTATTGAGTTGAATAAAATATATTATTAAAATTGTTTTTATCCTTTTTTCTTTCTTTCTTAAATGTGGCTACTGGAATATTGGTAATTACATATGTGGCTTGCACTATATTTCTAGTGGACAGGGCAGGGCCAGAAAGTGTCTAAGGTAAACAAGGTCTCTGAAGTCAAAAAGACCTAGTTGGAATCCAAGCTCAGATATTTCATAGCTGTATGACTTAGGGCAAGTCATTCTCCCACTCTGAGCCCCAGTTTCCTCACTTGTGATATAAAGATTGCCATGCCTATCACATAGGTTTGTGGCTAGGATCCAATGAGGAAATGTACGCACAGTGCCCAGAAGATAGCAAGCACTCTGTAAATGACAGCTCTCATTACTGTTGGACAACTCAAGCAAGTAGGGCTCACTTACAGCCAGCATGATACAGCTTCCAAAGAAACATTCCACGAAGTACAGTCCAAGCATCCTCTTTTCTGCAGGAAAGGGGCCAGAGGCTCTCTATGATGGTTGTTTGTTTGTTTGTTTTTCATATGATGGTTTTAAAATAGGTCCACAAATTCTTTGACATTACTTTCTTCAAGAGGTGGGGCCTAATTCCCCTCCCCTCAACCTCAAGTGTGGGCTGGGCTTAGTGAGTCACTTCTAATGAATAGAATAGAGCAGAAGTGACAGTATGTGGCACCCAAGACTGGGTAGTAAGAGGCACTGTGGACTCCTCTTGATTCTCTCTTCTGTGTCATTCACTCTGGGGAAGACAGCTCCCTTGTCCTGAGCACACTGAGTGTGCATCCCTATGCTTAGGCCCATGTGGTGAGGAACTAGGGCTTCCTGCCAACAGCCATGAGTGAGAAATATTGGAAACAGATCCTCTAGCCCAGCCAAGCCTTCAGATGAGTGCAGCCCCAGCCGACAGCTAGATTATAACCTCATGAAAGACCCTGAGACAAGAACAACCCAGCTTAGCCCCTCTCAAATTCCTAACCTGAAAAACTTGAAAGTTAATAAATGTTCATTGATTTAAGCTGCCAAATTTGGGAGTAATTTGTTATGCAATAGTAGATAACCAATATGCTCTTTTCTGGCTCTGTGGTTAAAGGTCTGCTTTTCTCCAAGGAAAGGGGCTCCAGTCCTAGGTCTGGTCCATCTTGGGACTGCAGGGGCCACCACAGGACTCACAGGCCAAGGTACAAACCACAGACACTGGGCCAGGCTGCCTATGTGCTCACAGGCTGTTTATTTATCCAAGAGTAATGAGGAGAGAGAGGATGAAGAGACAAACCAGATGCTCCAAGGTGGTGGAGCTGAGGGGAGAAATGAACAGAAAGGCTCCTCCTCTTTCTCTTGCCACAGACTCCAGGGGAATCCAGCTTGAGGTGGGGCCACTGGGGATGATTTAGGGGCCCCTTAGAAGGCCTGGCAGTTGTTGGCTGGAGGTCAGGATCCCCACAGGGGCAGGTCCCAGGCTTGGAATGGCTTCTCTATACACAAAATATCTATCCACAAAAGGCACTGGTGGGGTTGGGGGCAGCAGGGAGGCCACCCCATCACTGGCAGGATCCCCTGTGTCCTGAGTCTGGGTCCCGGTCCCCCAAGATTATCCCAGCATCCCGCAGGGGCTGTGTCTCTGCATCCTTGTTCCTTTCCTCTCCCTTCCCTCAGCCCAGCAGTAAGCAGGCATCAGTGGAGGGCCAGGTCAGACCACATCGTGGATACCCCCTCTTCAGGGCTAATGCATCTGACGACCTCTAGGCCAAGAGTCCCAGGCGGGTGACTTTGGCTGAGAGGAAGGAGTGGATGATGAAGACCATAGTTTTGGGGCACGAATGCAGGTCCAGCTGCTGCAGGGTGGATGAAGAGAAGTGTCAGGAGCCCCATCTAGCCTGGCCTCCAGAAGAGCATAGCCCCCCTCCCCTTCCACTCACAATCTCTCCTTCAGCGCCCCCGAAGTCCAGGAAAAGGAGACTGGCACCATCATCTGAGGACATCTGCAGCTTCTCAAAGGGCTGTCGGAGCAGCACAGCTCGGGCCGCACCTGGCTCAGCCGCCCACAGTGTGAAGCCTTTGTCAATATGCACAGAGAGGGTGCAGGGACGGCCGTTCCACGTGCAGGCTGTGGAGAGGACGTGGGCACAGGGAGGATGCGTGGGCATGGGTGCAGCAGCACCTCAGAGACCACAAGCCCTCCTCCAGTCCCCACTGGCAGCTCCAAAAGTGAGGCTTGCATACAACTGTGGGTGGGATGCTCACTGTCTGTCGTGCCATTTGTACACCCACCCTGTAGAGAGATACCCACACTCTAAAATACAGAAAACCTATACCCCACTTCCAGTACCACTACCCGCAGTACCAGAAGTGGAAAGGGGGAGCATCAACTCTGCCACGGACAGGAGGCCCACTGACTAAAAAAGGTATCAGCAGGCCCACCAAGCATGGCCTTTGAAGACCTAAAGACATGTAGAATTGCCCAGTTAAGTGTGAATTTCCAATAAACAATGGATAATTTGGACATGCATATCCTAAAAATTTATTTGTTGTTTGCCTGAAATTCAAATCTGAGTGGGTGTCCTGTATTTTTTCTGGCAATCCTACTCCAAGTGCCATCTCTTATACCCTCATCAGTGGAATCACAAAGCCAGAACAAGAAACCCCCGGGAAAAGAGTCTCACTACCTACCAGGGCACCTGCATGTCCAAAACAGAGGACCCTCAGAGACCCCAAATCCCACTTTCTATCCCCCTCCTGAAGCACCCTAGAGAAGGAAACTTGAATGCCTCTGGGGATGAGAGGCTCATTACCAGAAAAGCACTCCCAGATCCACCCAGCCCACCTGTAGACACCTCCTGCACACCCTCAGCGGCCCGGTGACAGCCATCCACCAGCTGGCGGGTCCAGGCAGCCAGCTCCTGCGGTGACTCCACGCTGAACAGGTGAGTATCCACACCATGGCGCGTGCCCGTGCGCAGGGCAAAAGAAAGCTCTGCATCGTAGGGCACCGAGCCCTTGGAGGGGCCTGAGTGCACCAGCCTGGGGGCAGGGGGCAGAGGGCTAAGCATGAGGCCTTGGGCAGTGGGGAAGTAGTTCTGGGCCAAAGGATTGGTGACCTGGGAAGGGACCCTATGGCTCCTTCACCACTTAATGGGGGGACAGAACTTTCAGACAGGCGCTGACTGACTCACAGGAGACCATCTCCTGCCACCCTCCCCCTAGCCCCTCAGCTCCAGCCCTGCTGGTGTCTTCAAACACAAGCACTCTCCTGCCTCAGCACTTCTGCACATGCTGTTCCGTCTGCCGAGCACTCTCTTCCCTGGTTATCTGCACTGCTCACTCCCTCACTTCCTTTAGACCTTTGCTCAAAGGCTACTTCCTTTGAAAAGACTTCTTTGACCTCCCTGTCTAAAACAGCACCCCGTCACCCACTAGCCTTACTTTTCATCATGGTACCAGAAATTGTAACTATTTGTTATTATTTCAGTCGGTTTTAGACTGTCATTTTCACTAGACTATCACCTATGGTACAAATTTTTATCTAATTTGTTCATTACTCTGTTCCCAGCAACTGAAACATGCCTAGCATATAGGAGGTGCTCAGTAAACACTTGGGGCCTGAATTGATGAGTCACTTGATTAGGCAGACAATTCATGGCTTGCTTGTCCCTGGTAGGCAGCAGGCTCCTGACATATGTGCCAAAGCCCAGCCTGGGTTGAGGCGACATGGACAACAAGGGCCCAGACCCTGTAGCTTGACTCCCACGAGCTCTGTAACTTTGGGCAGCTCACTGCCCTTCTCTGGGCAGCAGACCCCAGAGTTCCGGCCCTTAGTCCTTCCTGCTTCTTACTCCACACACTCTCCAGGAGCCTCGGTTCCCCCTTGGAGCTGCTGCTGATACCCAGTCCCCCACTTTCCAGCCCTAAGCCACAGACCCACAAGTCCTCAAGTTTCCTAGCCAAGCTCCCTACCTGTCCTCCACACACTTTGGACTCAACTCAGCATCTTTCTCTGACCTCCTCCCTTTGTACTCCCACCCCCAGTCCCACTGCCAATCCCACCGCCCACCCAGACACAAGCTCCAAACCTCCTTTTCATCCATTCATCCCAGACACCTCCCTCACCCTCCCCATCTGGCAAGTACTAAGCCCAGTTAATTTTACCACCCATGTGTTTTCCAATGCAAATGCAGCCTTTCTCCTCCATCTGCTGCCTCCACCCACCTCCATCATCTCTCCGGAATAACTGCAGCAGCCTCCCAGCTTCCATCCCCCTCCTCTAGTGCACAGTCCATGTGGCAGCCACAGGGATGCGTTTAAAACACAACCCCAGCCACCTCACTGTCAGGCTGAAACTTCCACTGCACCACAACTCTTAAGATAAGGCTAACATTCCTTAACCAGGCAATAGGGGATCTGTAAGATCAGGCTCCGCCCATGCCCTGTCTCATTTCTCTCCATTTCCTGCACAGAATCTACATGCTGGTTACAGCACACTCATAGTTCCATGAACATGCGGTAGCCCTTCATGCCTCTTTACCTTTGACTGTGTTGTTCCCTCTGTGTGAGATGCTCTTCCACCCTTTCTTAAATACAAAAATTCTACCCATCTGCCAAAGTCTAGCTCAAAAGGCACCTTCTGCCTGAAGCCTTGCCCGACCAGGCCAGGTTGAGTTAAATGGTTCCTACAACCCTGCGTTGTGAAGGCTGTTTATGGGTCAGTCTCCCACACTAGCCTGGGTGCCCCCAAGGGCAGAGACTATGGGGATCAGCCCTGCACCTGGGCCACGCAGCTCAGGGTTGGGCAGAGGAGGTGTCAATGCACAAGTGACTGATGGGATTCACATCCTTCCATTCTGAGCCCCCACTTTACAGATGAGGAAACCAGTGCCCAGACAGGGCAGACTTGCCTCAGATCACCTGGGGAACAACTCAGGACAGAATGGGACTGGAGTCCCCAGCTTCTGAGGTCTGTCTAGAACATCAGCCCTCGAGCTCTTGGTGGGACACACACTCCTGCCTTTCCGCCGATACCTTGTGGTGATGAGTGGGGCGGTACGGGCCGGCCGGCTCAGGGCCTCACGGGTCTGGGGGAGACAGCAGTAGAGGAGCAGCTCCTTTTCAGTCAGCAAGGCCAAGGTGGGTGCGGTGTCCCCATTGGGCAGCTGCAGGGGGCAAGGCAGTGGTGAGGAGGGACGACGAGGGGAAAGGGCAGAGGGCCAGGGTGGAGTGGGACAGTGAGGGGCAATGGGACTGGGGTCAGCTCTGGGAGAGGGGAGGAGGGGGAAGAAGCAGCCCCGGCCCAGCAGGCACCTGCTCCGTCAGCCAGCCAATCTGCTTGAGGTCCTGGCTCCCAGCTGCGCTGGTGGCTGACAGCAGTGCCTGCAGCTCGTCCTTGACCCAGGGCATCAGTGTGTTGACCTGGGCTTGGATGGCAGTTGCCCATGATTTTGCACTAGCCTCATCCTTGGCCCTCAGGAAGAGGGTGTCTTGGCCATCTGCTGAACAGATCTCCAGATACCTGCAGGCACAAATGAGATGGAAGGGGGGCCTGTCCACTGGACTACTGGGCTGCAGCTGCCCAACCCACAAATCTGGCCCAAGAACCCCATCTATTGCAAACCCAGAAGAAACAACAGGGATGTCCGTGAGGGAATCCATAGTATCACGCGCTGCTGGGGCTCCAGCCACAGTTGTTGGAGCCTCATGGGGTCCAGGGATAAGAAACTCAGACACACACAGGAACATACACACAAATACACACACACATTCAAACATGGGTGTAGGGGCCAAAATAATCACTGTGTGAGGATTCATGATTTTGCCCTTTTTTCCTGGTTTCTAAGGAGGATTGTCTTGCTCCCAGGTTCTCTTCTGTGGTGCAGAACCAAAGTAATGCACTTATCAAGGGTAGAAAAACACAGAAACTGGAAAGGCTTGGTAGGCTGAGTTGGTCTACATAAAAAGAACTAGAGGAATGGAGAAGGGAGAAGGGACAGGAGACCAAAAGCCATGCTTGCCAGTGTAGGGGGGAGGGCTTCAAGGAAGCACAGGAGGAGTTAGTGACAGGGAGAGGACTTAAAAACATTTTGTGAAGCATTAAAATTTCACTCCCCTTTGGCTTTCCTGTAACCAATGAAGTAGGGCAGAAACTGGGGGACAGCTCACACACATTCATTCCAACCCCTTCCACCTCCACCTTCCTCTACTACACAGCTCCCTCATGGCTGGGGCTGGCCCTTGACCCAGTTCTAACCAATGAGATAGAGAGAGGGGTCTGTGGGGAAGGGTGTCCTTTCCCAGATGAAAGGTATAGCGTCCCTAACCATGGTAGTTAGTTTCCAAAGATGGACTCCACCAAATACACCCCTCCCCGTACACACAGTGCACCTCTCTCATCTAGAGATGAAGCTTATTTCTCCTCTACTTGACCTGGTGACTTGGTTTGACAATAAAGTGTGCCAGAAGTGCCATTCTGGCATTCCCAAGCCACCATGAAATCCAACCACCCTAAGGCCCACTACCCAGAGAGGAAGAACAAGCCATCCATGGAGAAAGGCCACTTGGGAAGGGAATCCTTAGCCAGCCCCAGCTCCTCCAACCATCCCCACTGAGGCAGCAGACGTGACGGTGAAGCAGCCTTCTTAGACTTCCAGCCCCAGCAGATACCACATAGAACAAAAGAACTGGCAGGCTGAGCCAGCCCAGATTACAGAATTGTGAGAAATAATGAACTCTTATTTTTAACAGTTTAGTATTAGTGGCTTATTTATCTAAGCCACTAAATTTTAGGATGCCTTGTTATGCAGCAAAAGAACAAAATCCCAGGAGGACAGCTCCTTTGTCCTTTGCCTTCTTCCTGTTTAGAATATGGCCACAGACTTGGAGGTGTAGCCACCATCTTGCTTCCAAAAAGACGAAAATCCACAAAAAAAAAAAAAAAAAAAAAAAAGATGACAGAGGAAGAAGCTGGAAGCCTGATTTCTTGGGGGCATTCTTGAGCATTAATAGCAGCCTAAACAGCTGACTGCTGTTTAGGAAACATGTGGGAAAATTAACTCATTTATTTAAGCCATTGCTTGGTGGGGTTTCTGATACTTGCAGCCCAATGTAATCCTAACACTAAGCAAAAGTTTGAAATCTTTTTCACCATAATTTGGTTCCCAGACTGTGTTCCTCTGGCTTCACCTCTTGTGCTGATATAGAACCCCAGATATATTCAAGTTACACATACAGTGGCACATGTGTGCACCACTCATGCACATGTACACACATGCATCAACACACACGAATATTAACACTAACACATACAAACACGTATGCACAAATCTACACCATGCCCATGCAGATGCTCCCATTTACATAAAAACACTTGGCCATCTACACATACACACACATAGAAATGCACATACACACACGCTTCAGGTGCTGTTTGGGATCAGGCTGGGAACTATGATTAACCTAAGGTTCTATGATTCTCAGGAAGGACTAATATCACCTCACCTTCACCCAACACAAAGTGCCCCTTCAGTGCAGCACCTATAAGTGACCTGTGAATCACCAATTCTTGCCTCATGGGGCAGTCTAGGGCTGGGGCATCATGTAGGGCCAGGAGATTTGGATGCTGAACACTCATCAGCCCTCGAGGCCAATGTTGGGCATTTGCCTGGCATTGAACCTCGGCAGTAACCAGGACCCACAGCACAAGACTTTTATGCCCGTGCCATATATACACCACCCAATACTGTACACCCCATCTGGTCAACATATATTCCATTCAACCGCCACCATCACTCAAGCACTGAAGCTACTGAAGCAGAGAGGACTACCTGGAATGAGACAAGTTCCAGCCCTTCCTGGCTGTGTGATCTTAGGCAGGTTACTTCCTCTCTCTGTCCTCATGTATAAAGTGGGGGTGAAACCATAGGACTTTGCGCATAGGGTTGCTATGAGAGTTAAATTGTGCTGGTATCAATTTTACCATCAGTGTTAAGGGCTGCTCAGATATGAAGGATGGATGGTAACCTACCATGACCCTGACACAAATGTTATCAGACAGCTCAAAACCTCAGCCAACTTGGAAGAGTCTGGAGGGGTTCACTGAGTTCAATATCCCTATTTCACAAAGGGAAATCTAAAGGTCAGTGAGGAAGAGGGACTAGTCCAAGGAGAATCAAGACCAGAATCCAGGGCTCCTCTGCAGATCAAGTTCCTCCTCAGATGTGAACATCCCAGAGAAGGAAGAGAGAAGCAAAGCACACCATCATCCCCGTAACTTCACTCTTGCATCCATTCAACTAACATTTCTTAAGCACCTACTACATTTGGGCATGGTGCTTGTCACTTGCAACACAGGGGAATCGTTCCTTTGGTCCCACCACCTAACAAGAGGGCATGTCTGTCTGAGCTGCCCCCTGTGCTAGGCTTACCTGGTCTCTGGGTCAGTGGGAGTGCACCTCCTTGAGACATATGCCATCTTCAAGGACACGCGTTTGGCATCACTGAGGTCCCGGGGTGGGGGGCCAGGGGAGGAAGACTGTCGCTGAAGGGGCGAGGCAGGAGGCGAGTCCCAGCCAACTGAGGTCCCGCTGGCAGAGTTCTTGAAATATGGTGAGACCTCCTTCATGTATTTGACTGAAGGGGACAGGTCAGCAGTTACCACTGTGACACGGGCTCCCATGTAGCACACATCACAATTGTCACTAATTCATTAAGAGTTTAATTTATGAAGAATCTACTATCACTATCCTCCTCTAGACTAAAATCTCTGACAGGTACCAAATTCTGCCCACTAATGAAAGGGACATATCCTCCCTTTCCCCATCTTTTCCTCTGACAGGGTTGAGCTGGCTGGAACACAGACTGGAGGGTCACCATCTTGACCAGGAGAACATGAGCCACGCTTTAGAAGACTGGCCAATAAAACAGAAATAAATGGATGCTGAGGCTTTGGAGACGCCATGTCAGACCTGAAATGTTACCTAAGAAAGCAAGGAGCTTCTAATATTTGAGCTACAATATGTTATAGCAGTCTGGTTACAGGGGTATGGCTTGTACGCTGGTCAATGTAGATGTCTAGGGGCCCTCTTAGCTCTAACTAATCATCACTGAGTGAGTATAGTGGACTCCTCTTAGAATAACTTTGTCCAACAAAGCTTTCTGTGATTACGAAAACGTTCTCTATATACACCGTCTGATACAGTAGCCACTAGCCACATGTGGCTAGTGAGCACTTGGAATGTGGCTAGTACAAGTGAGGAACTGAGATTTTTATTCACTTCCTCTGCCCAACTGACCCATAAAGTCATGCTCTAATATGTGACCCTGCCCTCCTGGCTATGCTTTCTGGACCAGGGGTCAATACCAACCCAAACTAAACTACTCAAATTGAGACTGTTGACGGATCCTAGACTGGTGTCTTGAACAAACCTGAATGCTATGGGGGCAACCAGCTTCTGCTTTGAGGACAGAGAAGAGGAGCGAGCTGGTTTGTAGGGAGAAGTAATTAATGGAGGGGAGGGTATAACTCAGTGGTAGAGTGTGTGCTTAGCATGTATGAGGTCCTGGATTCAATCCCCAGTGCCTTCATTAAATCAATCAATCAATCAATCAATCTAATCCCCCCCCCAAAAAAACAAAAATAAAGTGAAATGATTTTTAAGAAGAAATACATGTTAAAAAACAATGAGATAATTAATGGAGATGCATGTTGAGAAACAGTGGGAGAGCCCTGCCAGGCACCTGTTAATGTTCCGGTATCTGATATTCCTCCTCTAGAAAGCCAGTCTGCCATCCCAACAGGAGTTATGATATTTGCAACCAAAAGAGTCTTGAGTGGAGCCTGGATCCCATACCTTTCCAGAAAAGGCAGATCTCACTAACAAAAGCAGCTAGAAGAAAAATGCAACATCATGACAGGGTTGATATGAAAAGAGCTTGATGGGAATAGAGATTCATAGACAAAAGTCAGTTTTCTTGAGCACCTACTACGTTCCAGGTGTTGCACTACCACTTCTCTATCCCTTACTCAAGGAAGACTTAAACAATCAATCATAGTGTTCTACAGCAGTCATTACCAATCAATTAAGGCTGATTGGTAACAAAACATTTGGTCATTCTTGCTCTATCAATTAGTTGAGTTTGGCCACAAATAATAGAACATGCTGTTGCTGAAGGGGCGAGAGCAATAAAGACATTTATGATTTCCTGTAACAAGAAGTCTAGAGGAAAACAATTTCAGGATTGGTTCAGTGGCTCCATGACACTGCATTCTGGGTAGGCCTCTCTGCCATTCTCTTGAAATTGCCCTCATGACCACAGGATGGCTGCCACAGGCTCAAGCCAGCCGTTCCTTACATGACAAAACCCAAAGCAGGAAGGGAAGAGACAGGCAGAAAAAGGACTGTTTTCTCACACCTCCCCTTTTATCAGAAATGTAAATATTTCCATGAAGCCTTATATCTCATTGGCCTGACTAGGCTGCATGCCCTCTTCTAGAACAATAATTAGTACAAGGGAATAGTCATGATTGATTTAAACCAATCACAATTCAGCCTTTGGGGCTAAGCATATTCCCACCCAATTAAATCAGGCTCTGTTAGCATGGAAGAAGGGGAAATGGTTGGTAGGCAGACAACCAACAGCGTCTGCCACATTTGTCCTGGCATCTGAATTGTTCCCAATTCTGATGAGCAGCAGTCTCCTGTCTCTAAAATGAGCTACTAGGAAGACAGTGTGTATGTCAAGGTGGTTAAAAGACTTGCCCAAGCACTGGTCTCTCTTCCCTCAGCCAGGCTGTCCCCTTTGCTGCCCTAGTGAAGGATGCCTATGCCCTCGGGCAGCCTCCCTTCCTCTCCTCTCAGCCACCCCTACCCCCTTGGCCATCTGGCTCACCAGCCATCTAATATCTGCAGTCAAGTCCAGTCAGTATGCTCTACCTGTGAGTAGACAGGCCAGGAAGGGGTAGAGAAGCAGTTCTTGGCCCAGCTTCCTGAAAGAACCAGTTAAGAAACTATTTCTATCCCAGAAGACTGCCCTTGATGCTCAGATAGGATCCAAGGCAAACAGGGATGAAAGTAAGAGGGAGTCACAAACCCTACTGGGGCTGAAAGAGAAGTTATGTTGAAACAAGAGCTAGTTTTTTGTGTTTTGTTTTTTTTGAGAGAGAATTACACCTAGGTCTAAAGTTTGGGAACTAAGACTAAAAATGACTCATCCTTATCATTACAACAATGACTTACCCCAGGACTAGGTCTCAAGGGGCAATGGAGGAGGGACATAACAGCTTATCTGACAGCCAAACCATTGCCCCCGCTCCTCTTCTCCTTGCTAACAGCACGCTGAGCCCTATAGGCTGGGCTTCTCCCCAACCCAGGGGGAGAATCTTGACTGGTCAAAGCTAATCATGGTCATTCCATCCCTCTTGCTTGTGATTGGCTTAGAAAGGAGCAGATGATACAATTTTGTCCAGTGAGTTGTGAAGCGAAGTATGCTCCCTCCCCTTCCCCTCCTCCAGCCTTTAGAAGTTGCTGGGAGGGGTGGTTGGTCCTGGAGCAATGACAGTCAGTTTGACCACAGGATTGGGGTCCACACATTGAGGATGCTGAGGCCTTAAATTAATCCACTTGGAGCTATGCTGACTTTAGGTATTCTGGAAGAAAACACATTTTCTTCAATGTTTAAACCTCTGTGAACTGGGTTCCTGTTACCTGCAGACAAAAGTATCCTAACCAATACAGCACCCACCCACCTCCCCACTCCCTACCCTCTCACCTCCACTCAGGATGCAACTGATATTTCTCCCTACTATAACTAGCCACACCCCTTCCCTGCTCAAAGCCCTGCTCGGGCTCCCTGCACCCTTCACCACCTCAAGGTTCTCCAGGACCTGGGCCCTGCCTTCCTCTCTGGCTTCACCTCTTGCCATAGCCCTAATCTCACCCTCTAATCCAATCATACTAACCTTCTCAGAGTTCTCAGAAGCTGCAGGAGCTTCCAAACACCTTTGAAAATGCAGTTCCCCCTGCATAGAATGCCCTTAGTACATGGTGTAGAGACAAGCACTCCTAGATTTGAATTCCAGTTCTGTCTAGCTGTATGACCATGAACAAAGTAATTCCCTCTTTGGCCCTCAGTCTGCCAGTCAATGAAAGAGGAACAATGTCAACCTTAGAGAGATGTCAAAATTACATGAAATTATATAAAACATGTGACACAGGTTCTGCCCAGCCTTAGAACTCTGTTGTGATTTTGTGGGTTAGGGCTGTCTCTCTCACCAAAATGGGAGCTCCCAGAGGACAGAAATGAGGTTTGATCTGACACCAGAGTCAGTGTCCTGTGAATGGAGAAATAAACGCCAGGACAGGACAGGTTCGTTCAGCAGAAGGGAGAAGGCGCCACAGCCCAGGCGTTCCCGGCTCAGCGCAGACATTGCCCCTCGAGGAAACCTTCCCAGACGCCCACTCAGGATCCTCCATGCCCATCACCTCTGCAGGCCCCTGGGCCCCAGTCTTCTATGTGTCTGTGTGGGACTCTGTGTCTCCCACCAGGCTGAGGGCACTGTGTGGGCAGCAACCTTGACAGACTCAGTTCTGTATCCTCCGAATCCAGCAGGAATCTCCTGTGCTCCGCACTCGGCAGATGAACTTGTCAACTTTGAAGCCAGAGAAACTACAAGAGGCCCTGCACACCCAGGCCATCCCATAAGTGGATCCTCCTCCTTTCCCACAGGAACGTGCTATAAATGGACAGCACACCAGCTGGTGTCCGAAATGGGGCTTGGATTTCACAAACCAATCAGCTTGCCCCAGAGTAGGGGTGGGGACCTGGGGGCCCCAGAGTCTGGCCATAAATAGCCCAGCTCTGAGGCCTCCTCCCTGCTATGATTTCTGCCTGAGTCACCCGAGCAGGCAGGGTGGGGCTGCCCAAGGGTGGTGGCCTACAGAGCTGAGGGCAAGACCATGGCCTTGTGGCCAGCATTCTTGAGACTCCAAGGACAGGCTCAGCAGGTGTCCACACCCTTCCCAGCCAAACCCCTGGCCCAGGAACCTGGCAAAGCAATGATACGTGGACCCTTCCTCTTCAGGGAAGCTGAGACAGATGCACACACAGGACACCCTGCCTCTTCCAGAGGCCCCGGTTCCCAACTCCGCCAAGGAGAGAAGCCAGTCCTGGCCTCGAGGAGCCAGGAAGAGATTCCACTAGAAACACAAGGAACAGAGACAAAGCAGGACCTTTAGCCTGGCTCAGGACAATTGGGAGGGTACGTATGTGTTGCAGAGAGAAGAGAATACATCTGTTTTGGCTCAGCACAGTATCCCCAGGACTTATCCCAGTGCTCAGTAAATGTTTGTGACTGAATGTCTTGGCTTTGAGTCTTGGCTGAAGCCTGTCCTCTAAGCTCAAGCTGTCTCTTGTCTGTTCAGTGGGTGGTCACTTACTTGCCCCTGCCTGAAATTACATGATATATCCATTTGCTTCTTAGTCTACAGTCTCTCTCCTCTAACCAAAATGTCAGTTCTGTGAGGGCAGGGACCTGTTTACTTGTTTACTAGGGTATCCCCAGCTTCTAGAATAATCCTGACATATACCAGGTAATTAGTAAACAAGAAATGGGTTAAATGAATGAATATTAACAGTCCTGGGGCTTCTAAGCCTGGACACAACATTGAATTCAGCTCTAGAGTGAGGCAGGCTTACATTTGACTTCCTTGCTCCATGAGCTTAGACAAATGACTTGACTTCTGTAAGGCTCTATTTCTTCATCTTCATAATGGGAGTTAAATATATCTACCTTCAGCATTTTGAGAGTCAATACTTGTAAAGTGCTTTGCCCTGCCTGGCAAAGACTAAGTCTTCAATAAACAGTAGTGTGGTTATTATTTCTGCTGCTATTCCTAGTATGATAATATAAGGGGATGGGTACAAAAAGTGGTGACAAAGATTTCAAACCAGGTTCTGTCGCTTACTATCTGGCATTGGCAAGTCCCAAGGTCTCTCTGAGCCTCAGTTTCCTTGCCCATATAATGGGCACTAATACACCAGCTCTCTGAGTAAGATATTGTGAGGATTCAAATCCAGGCTGCCCACCTGCCCACTCAGGATGGTGTGCAGAGGACTTGGCATTGCAACAGGCTCTGGAAAGGATGACCTTTAAGGTTCTGCTGGTTCAGCAATAATGCACTATAAATAGTTCCCAGCCACTGGCAAGTCCTGCAGCAGCACTGCCCGGAATGCCACACTCTGGAACGTAAAAATCTCACCTTTCACATCCTTGTGCTGTGTAGGAAACACCGTCCATCAAGGTCCTAAAGGTCCGTGAACGCTTTGACCTTGCAATACTCTTTGCAGGAATCCCGCTTCAAATAAATGCTCACAGGTGCACAGAGGGGTCATGGCCCCATTGTCTGTGGTGCTTGAGGCTAGGAATAACTTGAATTCCATAAATAGGGCCTGCCAAAAATGAGATGTTTCTGACTGGCAGACTGCTCAGTCTTGTTCACAGCTATATCCCTAGTGCCTACATCTAGTCCTGGTACAGAGCAGGGGCTCAGTAAATATTTGTTCAATGTATGAATCCCAATAATGGGATATTATGCAGGTTAAAAGGAATGAAACAGAGCTACATGTGCTGAACTGGAAAGATGTCCTCAATTTGTTTAATGATAAAAACAAATATGGAAACTTTTCTCTGGAAATGTGCGAAAATAGTAACAGCGGTTATCTCTATAAGAAGATCATTGCTTTCTACTCCCTTGTGGTTTTTTTATAAGCTTATATTATTTTTTACATTTGTTAAAACTCTAGTTCGTTTTTCAAAAATACATCACCACATTCCAAACCATCTTAGCCAGGATCCAAAGATAAAGCTTTCATCAACTCAGTATACCTACTTGGATCTTAGCAATGGGAGAAAGAAGCACTTATTGAGTGCCTACTATATACCAAGCATCAAAGCTCAGATCTTACTAACACATCTTCACCTATCACACCAACTCAATGGGACCAGTCCATGTCCTATTTAACAGGCGAATAAATTGAATAAACTGAGTCTCATAGGGATGACATGACTTGCAGTGCAGTAAGTATATTTAAGAACATGGGTTTTGACATCTGACAGATCTGACCTCAAATTCCATCTCTGCCACTGTGTGACCTCCAGCAAGTCGCTTCACCCTTTCTGAGTTTCAGTGTTCTCATCTGTACAATGGATGAACAATTTACCTTGAATTATAGAGGTGGTTTTGAGAGTTCACTGAGATAACATGTGGAAGACACTTACTTCGCACAGTGTCTAACACATTGCAGGTGCTAATAAACAGCAGACATCATCACTATTATTAACCTTCTCCTCATTATCATTATTATTTCCTCCACCCCCATCAGCAGCCAGCTTCACATTGCTAACCGAGGCCAAAACCTGCCTCCAGAGCCCCACAAGCATTTTAATCAAAGATCTGGGGAACACGCCAGGGCTGGATTAAGCCAAGTTTCGTCTGTGGGGGATCACATGGCTCAAAGCCCTGTGTGCGTGTGTGTGCGTGTGCACACAGCCAAATTAATGTTTTCTTGAGAATAATAATTAGAACAACAGGTCTTTGCAGTCATGGGAGGACTGGACAGGGGCTCCATTCACATCTCTGTTTCAGGTCAGGAGTCCTTCAGGCATCTCTGAGGCACAGCATCCCTCGACTAAGCTGAATAGGGTGGACTCAAATTAGCTGCATCCATTAATAATATCCACTTTTGACGGTGGTGATGTACTGAGCCAAATTTTCAACAGGACACCTGGCAGTGTCCATCTCCCAGGGGATGAGCCAGCAGGCACTGGGCCTTGGAGTTCTGAGGACTCATAATGGAAACTGTCAGGAGTCAGTCAAGCCCAGCTTGAGCCTTAAGCCCCATCTTAAACATCGACAAAAGTCAACTGCAATTGATGAGGTTAAAGGCAAAGTAGGAAGGGTCAGAGATGTCCCCTAGTGATCACTCTCCCCAAACTCACCAACATGTAATGTGAGCTGGGCATGGTGCCAGGCCTGGGGCTCTGAGATAAACTACATATGATTCCTGTCCTCAGAGACCTTCAATTTTGCTGGAGAAAACACCAATGCTGTTGACGTGATGATGATAAAGGTTGACATTTATTGAATGCTTACTATGTGGAAGACATCGTGCCATGCACTTCAAATGCATTGTTTCATCCTTATAAATAGCAAATAAAATAACTGAGTACCTACTTATGCGCACTGAGCTTGGCACGTTATCTACATTATTTTTTAATCTTGCAAACAATCATGTGAGGTAGATATTATCCAAGGCAGAGACAAAAGTTGGCCTCTACAATTGGAGAGACCTAGGTTTGAATTCTTTTTTTTTTTTTTAGGTTTGAATTCTGAGTCTGCCAATTTATTAGTTGTATGACTTGAAGAAAATTATTTATTCTCAATAAACCTTGGTGATCTTGTCTGTAAAACAGAGATTATAGCAATTCCTATTACTCTCCGTGTCTTTATGTACTTATTACTCTATGCCTGTATCTTTTAAAAGCCTGATCTTTATGTGAGATGAACCTTTTCCACTTTGTACAAAGCACTAAACTTGACTTTATTCATTTTTACTGTCCTTTAGTATTATTTTTTAATGCATCACAGGTTCCCTTCTGCCCCTATCTTGCCAGCCACACTAGGGGTGGGGGGCATTTGGCTGTCCCTCCCATTCCCCCCCAGGCCTGGTCTCCAAGGGCCCAGGCTGGCCCAGGCTCCAGATCTGCACACAAAATGGGCCTCTCTAAGCAGCAGTCAGAGGCGTGTTGGCGGCCAGCTTGGGCCCAGATTCTGGTCACAAACACATTCCTGTGGCTGAGAAGAGGCTCAAGACATTTGTGAAAACCCCTGAATTCACAGAGGGAAAGGTCCAGGAGACAGGTGGAGGTTGCTGAGGCCCCGCTGAGACCCTGACTTAGGCCAGGGAAGCAGGATTCAGGCTGGGAACCGCAGTTTGCCAGTGACATCTTTCCTTCTAGGATGTTCTCAGGGAATTCTGTACACATCAAGCACAGGCCTTTGGAAAGATGCCCAGCTGCCCTGCCAAACTCACAACCAAAGGACAGGCCACCCTTCTGTGGCCCCTTGGAGATGACCTTAGAAGTAGGATGGGGGGTGGGAGTGGGGAGAAGCGTGAACAATGTGACCAGTGATTGAGGTCTAGCGGGGAACCTAGGCCCAGAGAGGCTTCCAGGAGCTCTGGCTCCAGACTAGGGCAGCTGCCCAGTCTCCACAAACTCCCCTAAATCTCAAGGATCAGCCACAACCCAGCATCCTAGCTTCCTCACGTCCTCCAGGCTTCTCAGATCACCCCTGCAGTTCAAAGATAGTTGACAGCAGGGCCCACCCCCACCCCTTTGCTGCCATGGGTGGAATTACCTCTTTCCACAAGCCTGTGGGAGAGCAGCTTGAGAGATTTCAACTAATAAAAAGCTGGGAAAATCTAATAAGAAGGCCAACCTCCAGACTCTTCCTTTTACCCAAGCCTGCTTAGGTCGACCCATCCCCTTCTCCCTCCTGTTCACAGCCCCAGCCTCCTTGCTGCCCTTCTGTATCTACATTCATCTTTTTCCAACCAAACCAGGTTGATGCAGCTAAAGCACAGAACTGACCACGTGCACCACTGCTGAAAGCTCTTTAATGGCTCTCTGATTCCTTCCAGAAAAGTCCAAGCTCCTTAAGTCTAAAATTCAAGGTCCTGCAGGATCTGTCAGTCTGAATAGCCTCCTCTTTCATCGCTCACTTCCTCACACCCTAGGCTCAGATAAAGCTGAATTATTTCCCAGGCAATTCCCCAGGTAAGTCCAGTCATTTCACAGCTCCATTATTTTGCTCACCCGGCTCCCCCTCCTGGAATGCAACCCACACCTGCTTATTGTTCATAAAGTGCCAGCATCTCCTCCTCCAGGAGGCCTTTCCTGACCACCCAGAGAGAGGTGACCACTGCCTCCTCCAATCCCTGGGCAGACTCCACCACAGCACCTATGACAGGTCAGGGATCTGGTAGGTTTGCTTAGCCATCTGCCCCATGAGACAGAGAGTCCCCTTGAAGCCACTAAGTGGAGCAGTATAAAGGGAGGAGGGAGAAAGACAGCAGGAAAGGGCTCTCATCTAAGAGAGAGGAAAACAACGGGAAGATTATAAACAAATTTATGCCATGAAATTTGACAATTTAGATGAAATGGACAAATTCCTTGAAAGACATAAACTACTAAAGTTCACTCAAGAAAAAAGATCATATAAATTACCCTATTAAAGACATTAAAATCACAGCTTAAAAAACTTTCTATAAAGGTAGCTTCCCTGCAGAATGCTACCAAACATTTAAGGAGGAAATAATACCAATTTTATATAAATGCTAGGACAGGGGGAGAGTTGCTAGCATTTAGAGAGTGCCTACTGTGTGCCAAATCCTATGCTGGGCAAGATGCAGGCGAGGCTCCACTCAGAAACCTGGGGCAAGGTTTGCCAAGGAAAGGTCTTGCTCTATGAAGAATCTCCTATGAGTGCTCAAGACCATCAGTCCTGGGATGGTACACATGTTACTGCTCTTCCCTACTCTATCTGCAATGGACATTGCTAATCAGTTCCAGCTACTTTCTGCTGAGTCCAGATAAGGCCTCCTAATCTTTCTAATATGGAATTCCCAGTAGCCACTAGAGAAGCTGACGTACGCTCAGAATGAAAGCTATTAGTCATCTTTGATCTAGTCTAACCACAGCAGATATGGAAACTGAGGCCCAGAGAATATAAGGCTCTTACCCAAGGCCAGATTCATCACAGAGCAGACGGGATTTTAGACACTGACTTTTAAATAGTTTGTGTGGAGGAGAGAGTATTTATATTTTATCTTCCCCACCCAATGATGAGCTCCTTCAGGAAAGGGCCTAGGTCTGGTTTAGCTTCTGACCCAAGTTTTGGCACACCAGGTACATAGTAGGTCCCTGGAAATGTTTCCTGCTTAGTGAGGAAGGAATGGAATGAATGAGTTAGACAGAAGGCTTGAGTATTAGCTTCTAAATCAGGAGATGCTTCAAATATCTAACACTCAGAGATGCTACCTTCTCAGAATGATCCACACTGCTAACCCAGATAGCGGCATTCTCAACCTAAAGATGAGGAGGTAAGAGGGACCTCAGTGTGGATTATAAGTGTGTCTATGGTAGAGATGTTACCATCTATGGACTAAACTTTCAAACAGCAGAAACTAAAAGCTTTTCAAGTTAACAAAAATATGTCATTTTAATAAATTTCAGCTGCTTCAAACTGCATTACTGGCTAGACATATCAAGGCAATGAGACACATGGGAGGAAACGTTTCTTATATCCATATCATTGATGTGTGATCTCATTATTTAACTTTGCTGTTAAAATATGATTGATATACTTAAGCTTTTAGGGACCAATACTGCAGAGTCAGCTTTAAGTATTTTCAAAATGCAATAGTAGCATTTAAATAGACACAATACATTTAAATAGATAATAAAATATAAAAATAAAATAAAACAAAACTGAGAGAGAACTGAGGTCAGGGCACAAGAATGCCAAAGATCACCCAGAGTGTGTTGGTTTCTGTGGCCTCTTGGAGACCTCTTTGGGGAAACAAAGGCAGTCTATCAGGATCTGGGCTTGGGACTCAGCTCAGCAGCTTCACTGGCCATGGCATTCTCCATCAGCCTCCGCCATCTCCCTGTGCCTGTTCTGGGCCATGAGCCAAAGACACATTCCTCAGGCCCCCACAGCTTCCGGAACTGACAGAGTGGAGTTTGAGGAAAGGGCTGAGCAAAGCAGAAACCTCCTGAGAGACATGGCAAAAGGCAGATATGGGACAATCCCAGCAAGAGACTATCATGATCGATGGGAAACTGAGGTCCAGAGAAGATAAAGGTCTCATCTAAGACCATACAGACAGGGGACAGTGGAGGGGAACCACCAAGTTTCACCTCCACACCCCCATCAAAAAAAAAATCTTCTCTGATCCTAGCTGGAAGTACCTGATGTTCTGCCACATAAAGGTCAGTCTTCTCCCAAAGCAGGTTCTAGGACACCTGGGTGGGAGGAGAGCCTAGAGTTGAGAGCCCTCTCAGTTTCCCAGGAAAGAATCTTAGCCTCCCCTTCCCCAGTCCCTGCCCCGCTCTTCCCGTGAGTCATTCACTGGGTGGCAAATCCTACTGTGGACCAAAAGCCCCTGCCGTGGACCTTTTGTCCTATTTCCACAACCCAGCAAGGCAGAAGTTACATCCCTGCTTTACAAATGAGAAAACTAAAGCTCAGGGAAATGAAGTGACTTGTCCAAAGCCACAGAGCTAGGAAGTGGGAGAGAGGAAATGAAAATCAAATCTATCTGGCTCTGTGCCAGTTCTTCCCCCACCAACCCCACATGGTCTCAATGCAGAGCCCCAAGTTTTGTTTTTGTTTTCAACCCTGCCCACCTCTCAGCCCCCACTGCCTGAGACTTGGGGGAGGTAAGGAAGAACTGAACATCCCTGGGGTCCCCAGTGCTTACCCTCCAGCACCACCTCTTTGCCTGTCTTCTTCAGGACTTGTACAGCCTCATCATGGGTGGCAGAAGAAAGGTCCTCCCCATTCACAGACAGGATGGCATCCCCCACAAAGAGGGCCTCTGTCTGGTCAGCTGCCAGGCCCTTGAAGATCTTGGAAATGAGAATAGGCATCTTGTTCTCTCGGCCCCCTGCACAGGCACAGAAAGAGGAAGAAACTGAGGCAGACACTCCAACATTTGGGAGACATATCTAGGAAGCAAAATTATTTCTGAAGGCCTCCTGCTGGGACCAGCCCAGCACTGGGAAAGAAGGGGTAGACAGTAAAGAGAATCTCAGAAAGGAGTCTTAGGAGCTTGGACACTAATAATACTTATGTCATTTTTTAAATTTATAATGTTATAATGGATCTGGTTAAACGCTTTGGGAGTTCAGCAGTATTTAAGTAATTTACAAGATGCTTCAATAAACTTTTCTTAAATATTTGGATTTTAAGCAATTTTCCCACAATGGGAAAGCCCATTGATAGCTTCCAACCTGCAACAAAGATAGAAGTCAGCTATTGCTATGGCTTCAAAGGATCTCTTTAGCAATCAGAAAGCTTTACAACCTAGAACCCAGGCTAAAAACCAAGGCCTTAAAGTCTAGAGATTCCAAAAGCCTATCTGAACTGTGTCTCTGATACATTTTTGATACATTATTGAATTGCTTTATTGCTAACCTCTTGAATGTCCTTTTAAAATAAGAAACAGTAGTAACAGTTCACATTAGTTCCACATATCAAGTGTCAGGCACCATGCTAAATGCTCTCAATATTGTCTCATTGTATCCTCACAACACCCCAACCACATGCTCAGATTCCTAGCAGGAAAACTGAAGTGTGGAGAGAAGCCCCTTGCCCAGGGTCACCCAGCTGGTTAGTGGCCAAGCCGGTATTTAAACCTCAGTCTCCTGGATCCAGAACCAACACCCTTAACTCTGTGGTAGACTATAGGTCAGACCCTCAGCTATCACACTACTGGTCCAAAGATGAGGTGCTAATGGCCCAGGGAGGAGGTCATAATTCCGAGGTCACACAAGAAATTGGTGGCCATAGTAGGACAGGAATGCCCCTTCTGACCCCCACACAGTTCCAACAGTTTGCTCATTGCATCGCACAGAGCTTGGGGCCTAGGAAAGGAAGGGGTTTCTATTTATATCTGCCCTCCTCCACCTGAAAGTACGGACTTCAGTTCATTTTGACTCTATGATCATTCCTGGCTGCCTTGGGCTGGGCTAGACCCTAGAGGAAAGATCAACATGGCAACAGGAGCATAGTCTCCATACGTGAAGAACTGAATGGAGCTAGTATTTCCTCTGATAACTCCTGGAAGTACCTTCACCCCAACCTGGAAGCATGAAGCTAGGGAGTCACATTATGTGAACTTAGACCCTTCTCTCCAAGCCTCAGTTTGTCCATCCGCAAAATGGAACTCTATATGAACTCTAAATTTCTTCCTGCTTTGACACACTGAGGATCCAGTTTCTAGATTGATCTGTTGGCCTAGCCCATGCTGGAGTTTGAGGGCAAAACTGGTGCCTTCTCCCTGGTTTTCCTATTTCCCACTTTTAGATCTCTTTGGTTGACTGCATGGGAGTTTGCCCTTCAAAGGGGAGAAATGACACTCCTGGGTACCGGCTTGGCCACTAACCAGCTGGGTGACCCTGGGCAAGAGAGTACACACTGGGTACTCTCTAGCAGCCTGATAATTGAGGTTAACATCCCAGCTCTGCCACTTACTAACTGCGTGACCCTGGGAAAGTCATTTTACTTTTCTAAGTCTCAGTTTCTTCACCTGCAAAATGAGGATTATGTATGCTCTCTACCTTTTACCACTTGTTGCCAAGATGAAATGGATCATGAGCCTAAAGTACTGGGCACAGTACTTGGCACACAGTGGTAGTAGCCAAGTCACCACCATCCCCGGCCCCTCACTGAGACCAAAGGGTCTGGAAGCACCAGGAACAGAGCCAGCACCAGGGCAACGGAACAGTGCACATCCAGGGTAATATGAGGACAGACACCACCCTTTCCCAAGGCAGCTAGTGCTCTTCTGGGGGCTCAGAGCCTGAGAAATAGATGGGTAGGAATGGTGAACCATTTAGCACTATGGTTAGTTACTTTGGGAGTTTCTCCTGGCCTCCATTTTCCTGTCATCGAACAGCAAAACTTAACCAGGTACCTACTATGTGTTGGCAGGGTGAGTACTTCAGACTCCTGTATTCATAGAAACATCCCAACACTATTATTACCCTCATTGCATAGTTAAAGAAACGGGTCCAGAGGGAAATGACTTAGGTCTGAGTTCACACAGCTGATCCTGGACTGAAACATAGTCTGGGTTGTACCCTAAAGAAAGCTGTCAGTATTGGGGGCTGAGAGTCCCTCTCAATCCTTTGCAAGGTGTAAATGGTCAAATCAGGAAACTCAAACCCAACTGTCAGAGCTCTTCACCTAGGTACACAGCCTTCCTGGGTCCTCTGATTTCTAGGCCCTTCCTGGCTCCCTGCCTATGAGCCCAGCCAGTTACCTTCACTTACCTTTCCAATGCCTCCCTCCCTGTGCTCCTGACTCCAAGTGTTACCCCTCTCTCCCACCTTGGCTGTGTCTTGAAGACTTCCACTTCCCTGCCCAAGCAGCATCCCAGGCCTCATTCCCCTTTCTCCAACCTTTGCTCTCCTCGGAGTTCTCTTGTCCTTGGTGTCCATGCAACCTCTGAGAGGGAACCAGTCTCACGTCTCTTAGCCTCCACACAGAACTCCCCACCCACGTGTCCTTGGTGCGCCCCCAACACCCTCCACACCTGTGCCTTCCAACTGCGACCTCTGATTTTCAAAATCTTCTCCGACCTTGGTGCTCCGGGTGCCTTCGTTTCCCTCTATTTTCTCAGATCTCCTTACCCTCGACAGAAGTCCTCCAACTCCACGTCCTCAGTACGCGCTGCCAGCCCGAGACCCCTACGCCCTCGGCAGTCCCACAGACACCACGACCCGTGCCCTGGGTGCCCCCGCGCCCACCTTTGATGCTGATGCCCAGCCCGCCCGCGTCGGCCTTGCGCACGGTTACGCGGCGCCTCTGGAGCAGCAGCGCCTCAGGCAGCTGCGGGGGCGCGGCGCCCGGTTCAGCGGCGCCGTTGAGCCGCGCGGGCTCTGGCTCCCGCTGGGCGCCAGGCTCGGGGCCGGGCTCGCCGTCGGCGGGGCTCACAGTCAGCACGTCCTCCGCTAGACTGAGCAGCACCCGCTGCCACCGCTCGCCGCCGGCCCCCGAGCCCTCCCCGGCGCGCAGTTCCAGCAGCCCGGTGCGCGGGGCGCGCCTGCCTGACGCCATCTTCGCCTCAGAGCCCCCGGACCGAGCGCTCGCCCTGCCCCGCTGTGCCCAGCCGGCTCCGACCCAGCGCCCAGGGCCGAGGGCAGCGGGGGCCCGGCTGGGCCAGCCGCCACCCTACCCCCGGCCGCTGGGGGTGGAGCCTCGAGGGGCGGGACTATGTAGGGGTGTGGTTAGCGGTGAGGGGAGGGGCCACACGCAAGCTGGAGTTGGGCTGGGGAGGGGCCCAGAAGCCCAAGGAAATAGTGTGAAACTACACGGGGGTGGGGTCGTAAGGGGGCGGCCACGAGTTAAGGCGAGGAGCAGGCGAGGTGGGGAGCTGGGCGGGGCCATTAGGGGCGGGGCCTCGTGCCAGGGACAGTCCTAAGATTCTGTGGAGGAGACTGCGCTGCGTATGGCAGTGGAGTGCCAGGAACTATAGTTTACCAACGTGGGAGCACAAGAAATATCAAACAAACAAACAACCCAAGCAAAAAATGAGCAGAAGACCTGAATAGACATTTCTCCAAAGAAGACATACAGATGAACAATAGGCACATGAAAAGATACTCAATGTCGCTAATTGTCAGAGAAATGCAAATCAAAACTACGATGAGGTATCAGCTAACACCTGTCAGAATGGTCATCATCAAAAAGTCTACAAATAAGTGCTGGAGAGGGTGTGGAGAAAAAGGAACTCTCCTACACTGTTGGTGGGAATGTAAATTGGTGCAGCTATTGTGGAGAACAGTATAAAGATTCCTTTAAAAACTAAAGAGAGTGTTACTAATGATCCAGCAATCCCACTCCTAGGCATATATCTGGAAAAGATGAAAACTATTAATTCAAAAGATATATGCAACCCAAATGGTCATAGCAGCACTACTTACAATAGCCAAGACATGGAAGCAACTTAAATGTCCATAGAGAGATGAATGGGTAAAGAAGAAGTGGTATATATATATATATACACAATGGAATACTTCTCAGCCATAAAAAAAGAATGAAATAATGCCATTTGCAGCAACATGGAAGGACCTACTTCATTCATACTAAATGAAGTAAGTCATACAGAGAAAATGTCAGATGATATCACTTATGTGGAATCTAAAAAAACAATATAAATGAATTTATTTACAAATAAGAAATAGACTCACCAACAAAGAAAACAAATTTATGGTTACCAAAGGGAAAGGGGGAAGAGGCATAAATTAGGAGTTTGGCATTAACAGATACATACAACTATATATAAAATAGATAAACAACAAGGACCTACTGTAAAGCACAGGGAACTATATTCAATATCTCCTAATAACCTATAATGGAAAAAATCTGAAAAAGAATATATATGTATGTTAACTGAATCGCTTTGCTGTACACCTGAAACTAACACAACATTGTAAATCAACTATACTCCAATTTTAAAAAAAGAAAGAGAATGAGACAGAACCATGAATCTGGCGCAAGGCTTCGAGTATTGGGGTGAAGCTGCATATGGTGGAGAGCAGGACTCCAGGGACAGGACCTGAGTTTAAGAGGTAGACATCTAGCAGGGAGGGACTTCGCAGGCGGGTTGCTAGTGGAGGAGATTTGGATGGAAACACGGTGGTTTCCCACTGTGGAGCTGGAGCTTTGGCCTGTGGGAGTGGCTTAGCGTGGGGCGTGGCTTCTAACGCTGGCAGGCCCCGCCCACTGAGAATGAGCTCAGCGTTGGCTGTTTAGGGCTTGGGGAAAGGGTGATCACTGTCCCCAGTTGGAAACTAGAAAAGAGTTTAAGAGATTCTGTTGTTAACAGTCAAATACAGAAAAGCCTGAAGTTTCACGCTGAGAGACCTGGCCAGAGAAGAACCCAGAATTCCTGGTGTGAGGGAAGAGGGCTGGAAGTTAGGGCTCTGGATCAGGGTCTCTGGAGACCTGGTTTATGATCCCTGCTCAAACACTATTTGCTCCATATCGACCTTGGTCCTGGCACTTCAGTTCTCTAGACCTTAACGTCCTCATCTGTGAAAAGGGGTCATAGTAACCCCTACCTCACAGGGGTGGTGTCAGGATTAAATCACTGGGAAAACGTATTGTGAACTGTGATTCTTCTGCAATCAATATAATCACTTCTATTTATTGAATGCTTACTATTGGCTGGGCCTAGACCTGAGCATTTTCATGTGTTATTTCAACTGTGTTATTTCATGTGTTATTTCAACCTCGTGGAGGAGCTATGGCTAAGAACACTCCCATTATACAGAAGGGAAAACTTGGATCTAGAAGGTCTCATTGGCCCAGGTGACACATTTGTGGGTAGGACAGAGCTGGGATTCGAACCTAGAACTGTTTGATACCAATGTCTGGGCACTGACCCACTCTGCTAGACAGCTGCCAAATACACATGTGTGATTGTTATCAGAAAAATCTCACCACTGCACAACTCAATCAGCCCTCACATCTGCCCCTTGTCTTCATCTTCTACTCCTACCTGGGATGTGTTGGGAAGTAAATAGTCAAGGCCACATCAATGTATAGATTCCCTGCATCTTCAGGTAGAACCCACCATACCATCAAGAGGAAAAAAAATTCACAAGAAAACAGATACCTATACAAGTTGTCTACAGCAAACTTGTGTTTGCAAATAATTAGAGACTAACTCAAGTGTCCAACAATAAGGGAATGGCTCTACACCATTGAAAACCCACTGGGTCCACATACACAATATATATGTATTTTATACACATGTACATTTAATACATAGGTGTCATTTACTCTGCCATACATGTCACATGAGCTGGCTGATTTATATACATTGTAATTTAAACCTCACATAAGTCTTACAGTCTATATATTATGCCCATTTTATAGATGAGGAAAGTGAGGCAAAGCACTAGTAAGAACAGACTTCTATTTTAACCTGGGTCTTTCTGACTTCCAAGCCCATATCCTTCCTACTCCTCCTTTCTGCAGCCAAAATAGCAACAAGGAATGAGTTTACAATTCATTCATTCATTTAACAAGATTTATTAAATATTCATCATGTGCCAGACACAGTGGTAAGTGTGTAAACCAGATAGTTGCAAATAGGTAGCTGTAAAAAAAGATAGACAAGATCTCACCTCACAGGACATACAGCCCACTGGGAGGCAGGATCCCAGGATGCTTTGGAGCACAAGTTTGGATTCTGATTTCTAAGTTCAAATTCCTACTACACCTTTTTTCCCAATTTTATTGAGATATAATTGACATATAACACTGTGCCACTTTCTATCTCTTTGGTCCTGGGTGACTTATTTAACCCCTAAGCTTCCATTTTATGATATATAAAATAGGAATATTAACATTACTATCCCTGGGATAATTATGAGGAATAAATAAAATGATATTAGTAAACTGCTTAACACAATTCCTGTATATTCAAAAAACAAGAGTTGTTATTACCTTGGAAAAAAGACATCAATCAAACAGCTTTAATTTAGAGTGATAAATATCAAAACAGAAGACACAAGTAAAGGAAACAAACTAACCAACCCAAGGTCTGACATATACATGACACTCAATAAATATATGAAAGAAAGAGAGACAAAGCGAGAAAAGAAGGAAGAAATGATGGAAGTAAGAAAGAAGGAAATACAGCATTATGTATGGGCATTGATATTTTTAAAGTATGGCTGTGCTTTAAGATTGTAGAGCAACCTGAGAAAATTGAGGGTAAACTCTTCTGATAAATGAGAACTACATTTCACTTGGCATTTGGAAGCTTCAGAATGAAGCTGGAGAAGAGAGGTGGGGGAATTAGAAAGGAGGCAAAAGACCAGAGGAGAGATGACACTCCTTTCCCAAGACCAAAGCCTGAGGCCAGACCCTTAAAAGTCCCCCCACGTACTGCCCTGCTTAAAAAAGACTTAATGAGCCCCAGACAAGCTTGGTGAGAAAGAGCTCTGAGAGAGTCCCTCCCCTGGGGGACTGTTTTCTATGGTTATAATGGAAAGGGAGGAAGGAGAGGGTGATGTGTGCAGAATAAGAGGAGGTTAGCAGAGAAGGAAAAAGGAGGTAGGGCCAGAGAACAGTGATGTGTGTGTGTGTGTGTGTGTGTAGATGTGTATGTGTGTGTGTGTAGATGTGTATGTGTGTGTGTGTAGACGTGTGAGTATGTGTATGTATATTTTATGTGTGTATCTGTGAGAGAGAGAGAGTATGTGTGTGTGTCACATGATCACACAGTACGGGCAATGCTAATCAGCTGTGTCCCTGTCAGTTCACCCCCAAGAGCCCTGTAGCTGGAGGAATGTTCTACCCCTCCACTGTGATCAGCTGATGCCTCTCTGCTGTGGCTCAGAAATTGCCCTTCCAGGCACATGCTCACAGCCCTGGCTCCCCACCAAACCACAGGCCAGAGCTCACAGAGGATACCAGTTCATTCCCAAGGGATAAGAGAGAGGGAATGGAAAAGGAAGGAGGGAGAGGAGCTGATCAGCTCACCAGTCTCAAATTCCCACTGAAGTCCCTGCAGGCTCAAGTCCTTGGACCAAGAGTCTGAGTCCCTGGTCAGACAGAGAGGCTCCTATAGTCAGGCTCCAAGGCAGGTAGCCAAGATTCCTACACTCCTGGCCTCCCAGACCCAGTGATGGCAGTAATAATGAGAGTTATATGACCAACTGATTAACATAACTGTTTTCCATGGATCATCTCATTTAACCTTCAAGACAATCCTAGGGAGTAGGTCCTCTTTTTATTCCTATTAGGCAGATGAGGAAACTGAGGCACAGAGACATGAAGTACTAAGCCCAGGAAATCTGGCACCAGAGCTCATTGCTCAGTGGGAAACCATAATGCACCCAGGCAAAGGCTGGGATCTTAATAAAGCATGGGAGATTTCTAAAGTCTAAGACTCTGTAGTGTATTACGGGATGGAAACCAAACCAAGTGCTTCCATTACACACCACCTTTTAATCTTCCTTGCAGCCTTGTGAGGCAGGCATATCATCTCCATTCTGCAGGAAGGAAACCAAGGCTCAGAGAGGGAAAGCAATTTGTCCAAGGTCATACAGCTAATAAAATGACAGAGCCTGAATATGAACCAGGTTACTCTTGGCTCTAAAGCTTTGGCCCTTTGTGGGCTGCCCTGGGATCTTAGTTAAAATCAAATTCTCAGAATGTTTAGAGAATTCCAACTGAAAGCTTATGGAATTTAGAATAAAGGAAAGTTAGCATCCAAAAATCTTGGCATTTAGGAGAGGGACCCATCAAATGTCACCAAATCCAATTCCTCCACCCCACCTCGAGAAAGAAACTTCTTTATCACATCCCTGAGAGATCCCCCTCTAGCCCATGCTGAAATGCCTCCAGTAACAGAGACCTCACCTCCCCACAAGGTAATCCTTTCCAGTGGAGAGACCTCTCTCCACTATTCAAGCCAAGGCAGAGAGCAGAAACTCACACTTTTTAATCTTGCTGTCTCTGTACCAGGGAATTAAGGCTGCATCCTTAAAAATGCCTGTTCACATGAAAGCTGAGAGAATGCCTAATAATCTCCCATAACCATCCTGCTCATTTCCTTCACAGGACTCATCACAATTTGTACTTCACATTTCATGTTTTTTTACTTGATTATCGCCTGTCTTCCCAACAGACTGGGCACTTCTTGAGGGCAGGAGCTCTATCTGGCTTATTGCTTGAACCCCAGAAACTAGCATACTGCGTGGCACAAAGTAGATGCTCAATAAATACCTGTTAACTGGATGAGTGAGTGAATGAATGCATAGGTCCTGAAGGAGCATAATAGGAGTTTATGTCCCTGAAAGATGAGTTAGGGGGATGGTCTGGGAGACGGGCTAAGCCTAGCAATTCATCCCTTTAGGCAGGCTCAGTAATCTCCCTCTGTTAGGGGGTCAGGCACAGTATTGCCCACCACTAAATCCCCAGCACAAGACATGGTAAATGGTAAAATTCCAGTAATGTTTGGTGATGAATAGCAGAAAAGGGTTCTGTTTCTACTTAAAAGGATGCCATCCACCACTGGAATTCTTTCCTTCTTACTTTCAGTTATTTGGCAAATTTTGTTTAGTGGGGCTGGGGGGGAAACATAGGCCTAAAATAACACGTTAGACCAAATGGACTTCATTGATATTTATAGAGCATTCTACCCAAAAGCAGCAGAATACACATTCTTTTCAAGTGCACATGGAACATTCTCCAGAATAGAGCACATGCTAGGCCACAAAACAAACCTTGGTAAATTTAAGAATGTTGAAATCATACAAGCATCTTTGCCAACAACAAAGTTATGAGACTAGAAATCAACTATAAGGGGAGAGGATATAGCTCAAATGGTAGAGTGCATGCTTAGCATGCACAAGGTCCTGGGTTCAATCTCCAGTACCTCTATTGGAAAACTAAATAAATAAATAAATAAACCTAATTACCTCTCCCTTGCAAAAAAAAATGTTTTTAATGTAATGAAAATGTAAAATGAGAATCTAATTAGACTATGGGTGACGGTCACACAACTCTGTAAATATACTAAAAACCATTGAATTGTATACTTTAAATGAGTGAACTTTATGGTATATAAATTGTATCTCAGTAAAACTGTGTATTTATATAGCCCCAGTTTTACTACAATGAAAGAAAGATTTACAATTTTTAGAACAAAGATTTCACTGTCTTAACCTGACTCATGTCCTCAGATATGATAGAGAAGATTCAAAATGGATGATAAAATTACTCTTGTTCAATCACGTTTGAGGTTTACATGTAGCGAGCCTTAAGGAGTTTATCATCCCCTTTATTTACATAAGTTGGATGACTCAGATGTTACAGAAATACTCATGTATCAAAATAGGTTTTGCCACATCCCTTTCATTCTCAGCAGCTCAGTAATGCATTTTTAGATTTTACCCAGCACGTTTAGATTTTTTTTGAGCAGAAGAGTTGTTCAGTGTATCTAATCCATTAAACTGTTGACTGATTTATGTTTATTTATGTTATGAAAGTAATAGAATATGGACAGTGTGAGGTTGGGGGGTGGATTGGAAACAAGGAGACTATTTTATGAGGGAGGCCCTAGACAGCCTCACCAGCCCTGTCTCTCCAGCCTAGTATTTGTCACTCACAAAAAAACCACTGTCAATGAGCCGGAGTCAGGTTGCCGGTGGGGTCATATGGAGTCCAGATCCTAGTGCCTCATCTGACAGGTGCCAGCAGAGGGCAGCAGAGAGCCAGGGCTGCAGGGTCCCAGGCCGGCTGGCCACACAGATCTGGCAGAAGAACGATGGGAACCTAGAATGGGGTAGGAAGCTGGCATCCTTGCAATTGCCACTTCTGAAGCACTTTCTTCCCTTCCTCATGTAAGGATTACACATCCACTTCACAAATGGTGATAATAATAATAATAATTATGGTTACCATATTATACCAGTCACCGTTTACTGATCTCATCCCATCTCCACATTTCCAATCCTCACAGACCCAACCATTGGAAAGAGAACTAGTTTAGGAGTCAGGCAGATTCGGCCTCAACCCTGGCTCTTGATATCCCAGATTGGCAGGAACCAGGAGAGCATCCCTGTGTGGGAGCAGGTCCCCACCAAGTCTATTTGGATTAAGAGCCAGGGTTTCAAATTTCTGCTGCCTTGTTTTAAATTTTTGTTATACCCCTCAGTATATGACCTTGGGCAGGTGACCATGTCTCTCTGAATCTCAATTGTATCATCTGTAAAATGGGGATAGCTGCAGTACCTAGAGATCAGAGAGACATTTAAAGTGACACTACATAGCAAATGCACAAGGTAAGTGCTCAGTAAATTTTAAAACAGTGTTAATCTCCCTTAAAGGTACTTCTCCTCTGAGCAGTCCTTATTGCTTGCTTTGGTCACCAAACTCCTCCTCAGATTTACCAAAGTAGAGAAGAGGCAAAAACCCAGCATCTGAAGACCGGCTCCACCACCTGCCTACCACATGGCCTTGGGCATTTGGCCTCTCTCTTCTCCAGTTTCCTATCCAAAAAGTTGGGATCATAATAGTAACTACCTAATAGGGGTTTTGTGAGGGTTAAATGAAGATAACACTTAGAAAGTGCTTAACACAGTGTCTGACAGAGTAAGTGCACAAGACATGTTCAGTTACTGTTAATATTATTGTTGTTGTTATTATTATTACTATGACTACTGCTATCACACTGTCTTCCACATTCACCCTGGCATCAATTCCATTGGAATCAACCTCCTAAAAGCCTCTCAAAGCCATCTCCTTTCTCAATTTCTCAGGCCTGGCCCAGCCTATTGTTTCACGCTTCTATTAGGGGCTAGTTAAAACACAGGTTGCTGGGCAATTAATAAATCCAGAGTTTATGATTCTGTGGGTCTGCAGTAGCCTAATTTGCATTTTCAGCAAGTTCTCAGGTGATGATGATTCTGTGGTCTAAGAATTACTCTTTAACAATCTCTGCTTCTGAATTCTTCTCAGCCTCTCTGATTCAGGAGTCTTCCAGCTAACCCTTCTCCAGACTGGAGGCCTCAAAGCTGGGGTGACTTGAGAGTGGAGATCATTCAAGGAGGGTCAGAGGTTGCAGGCTGGGAGATGAAAGGGGCTTGGCCTCTGGTTCCAAGATTTGTTCTTCACCCTGGCATTTGCTAGGGTGATCATAGGGCCTGAAATCCCACCCTCTGGTTCCTCTCCGACCCCCACTCACACACACACACACACAGAACTTTCCCCTTACCCCTCCTAATCACTCACTCCAGGAGGAGTCCCAAACTGGAGGGAGCCCCCCTGGGCTCAGAGCTCACCCACCCTCATGCTGTATCCAGAACAACCCTTCATCCCTTTCCTCACAGATGTTTCATTCACCCTCCTCTCTGGTCTGAAATTCCCTCAAAAGCATTCACTAGTAATTTTTCCAAATCATAGTAATTACCTCATTACTTTGGTATTAATAGACTTCACTTGGCATCAAGGAGCCAGTTGAAACATGCCCAGACCCTGTGTGCAGAGAGGGATTCCTGGAGCAGCCCTGCTGCTCAGCCCTGTTCACCTCCCTGCCCACCACTCTCCCCACTCAAGCCCTGGCCCACATCACAGAGTATCCTGGAACCACAGACTCATGAGAAACAGCCAAAGCCAAACCATCCACTCTCCAGAGGCCTAGAGTGACCCAGCAAAATAGAAGTGGCACCAAGAAGGGAACCCAGGGCTCTTGACCACCTGGGGCAGGCTTCCCCCTTCCTCCCCTTAGCTACACCTGGGACAGATCTGACTTGAAGACCCTCCAAAGCCTATCCTGGATGAGGAATCAGAGGTGACTCCTCACTTCCCAATAATAAGGAATACTTATTTTGTATGATTCATAAACTCTCCACTAAACTTACTTAAGCCTTACAGCCTCCTATGAGGAAACTGCTGTCCTTTAACCCATTTTACAGATAAGGAAACTGAGTCACAGCCAAGAGGAAGGTCACACAATTATAACTGGAGTAGTCCTTGGGGAGGGCACCAGACCTGAATCAGTTAACTCCGGATGCCTGGGATCCTCCTCCTCTCCCCACACCAAGGCTTTCGTGTCTCTAGCAGCACCTGCAACCTCTTTCTAGATTCCAGGACAATAAGAAGATTTAGTTCATATGTATTGAGGGCTAACTCTGTACCAGCTGCTTTCCTTGCATTATTTCCCTCTCCCCCAGGGCTCTTCTCTGTGATAAAAATTCAATTAGCCCCATTTTAGATGAGCAATGAGAGCTTAGGTGATCTGCCCAAGACCCACTCTCAGTAGCAGACCTGGAATTAATTCCAGGCAGGCCGGACTCCCCAGCCTATTCTCCTAACCAAGACTCTGCTACAAGCACCTTCCTCTGTAGGCTTCAGCATCCACATCTTTAGTAATCAAAGGGACCATGGATGAGGGCTCGCTGAGTGCCAGGCACCAGTTTGCCACAATCCCTACATGGCCCAATGCGCTTGAGCTTATTCGTGTATTTGAATCTGTGACTTGTTACAACCACAGGACTCTACTACCTCAGTCATAACCTGCCCACCCTCAGGTGGATGGTAAGTGGGTTTCCAAGGACAAGGCTCTCCAGGAACATTACTTGGGAAACTTCCTCCACAAATAGGATGGGGGAAGGGAAAGTTTCCGTGGAAAGGCTGCCCAGGGCAAGGCTGGCCAAGGCTGAGAGTGACTGAGCAGCCAGAGACTAGACTAGCCAAGCTGGTCAGGGTGGGGGGGCCAGTACAGAGGATCCTTTGTCAGGCCTGAAGCTGCAAGGCTGCCCCATCCCCACCATCTGGTTCCAGCTCCAACCCAGTGATGCATGATGGGGAAAATGGGGGTGGGGGTGCTGGGGGCTGCCCACCTGCTCTGCCTCCTGGGATAAGCCAACCCAAGACCTCCCAGGCCCATCTGGCCAACATATCCCCGAGCTCTGACTACCCCTGGGGACTCCTTTCGACAGGCTGAAATTGGCCAGGAGTGTGGCCAGCCTGTCAGGGTCACAGGTCACTGTTAATCTGCCAGAACGAGGGAGGGCGGGCAGGTGGGCAGGCAGCCAGTGTGGGCAAAGCCCTGGCAGTTTCTGCCGTCTGCTCTGGTGGCCTTCGAGGGAGATTTTTCCTCTTCTGGGAGTCAGGGAGGTGGGCTAGAAAGGATGCAGACCCTAGGAAAATTGCAAGTGCTTGTATTGCTTGCTACCTAGCAATCCTCTTCTAGGTGAGAATTCCAGAGAAACTCTCATCCATGTAATCAAGATGTCATTGCAGCACCCCATATGATGGCTGAACATTGGTAATAAATGCCTATCAATAGGGGACTGGATAAACAGAAGAACCTAGACCATTTTCCTCACTGTTACTCAACTGTTGGGTCTAAGAACTGAGACCACCCTACATCCACATGACTAGACTGTTACAGGAAATTCTTGCCCTGAAAGATAAGACTGTCAACCAAGAAATAACTTTGCTATTTGCCTCAGGAAATTCTTGCAAACCAATTTGTTTGGGCAAACAATTTGCTCACCTTGGCAAACAGCTCTCTTATCAGACAACAGTTCACTTGTCAAAGTTTCTAAGAGCCTCTTCTCAGGTGTCCACCAACTCCAAACTATTATGTCACAAACTCTGCCAATCTTGATCAGTTTTCTGCTTTAAAAGACTCACACTTGAGCCCCAACTACCCCTTCAACCCTAGAAATATACTTCCCTGATCACGCCCTTTTGAGGCACTGCTAAGACTCCGTGAAATACTGTTTCCCTTTGCTATAGCAAATTTCATAAACTCAGCTTTGCTTAATCAACAGTTTTTCCTGGTGGTCTTACTGGAGGAGTTGACCATAGACAGAATGTGATCTATATATATGACAGAAAACTTCACAGCAGGTAAAAAGAATGAACTAGAAATGGATGGATCCTGCAAATATAAGGTTAAGTGAAAATTCAAGTTGCAGAAAGATGTGAGAAAAAGTGTGAAGAACTAGGTAACATTTAAAAACACACAAACAATATTTTGTATGATTTTAGGATAGACTCATATAAAAACAAGTACAGGTATAAAAATATGCCTGTGTTTGTGGAAATCCAAAATTAAAGGCATTGATGAACAGTAATGTTTTATCACTTCTGTGAAAAAGGAAAACAAAAAAGATTTGAAGAAACATGACTAAAATTGTAGTTCAATTTAATTATTTGGGAGAATAGGTACCCAGGTGATTTTTTTTAAATTTCCTTAAATTGCTTTTTTTTTAATGTCTATTGGCCACAAGCTAATTTTTTTAAGTCTAGTAAAATACACATAATATGAAATTTACCAGTTTTACCATTTTTGAGTGTACAGTTCTGTGACTTAAGTTTATTCACACTGTTCACCACCACCATCCATCTGCAGAACTTTTTCATCTTTCAAAATTGAAACTTCGTATCTATTCGATAGTAACTCCCTCTGTCCCTTTCCCCCAGTCCCTGGCAACCACCATTCTACATCCTGCCTCTGTGAATTTGAGTACTCTCAATTCAAATGAAATCATACAACAGTTCTCTTTTTGTGACTGGCTTATTTCACTTAGCATAATGTCTTCAAGATTCATCAAGTCGTAGCATGTGCTAGAATTTCCTTCCTTTTTAAGGCTGAATATTATTCCATCCTGTGTATACACCACATTTTGCTTGTCCATTCATCCGTCCATGGACACTTAGCTTGCTTCCACATTTTCACTATTCTGAATGATGCTGCTATGAACATGGGTGTACAAATATCTATTTGAGATTCTGCTTTTAGTTCTTTTGAGTAAGTACCTAGAAGTGAAATTGCTATATCATATGGAAATTCTATGTTGAATTTTTTAAGAAATTACCATACCATTTTCCATAGCAGCCACACCATTTTTCATTCCCATCAGCAGTGCACAAATGCTTTTAAATCCACATCCTCACCAGCACTTGTTATTCTCTGTGTTTTGATAATAGCCATCCTTAATGGGTGTGTTAAGTGGGCTTCTTTTTTTAATGCAAGTACTTTAATGCAAAACACCTTGTCTGCTTTTCTGTATCAGAAAGAAAGAAAGAAAGAAAGAAAGAAAGAAAGAAAGAAAGAAAGAAAGAAAGAAAGAAAGGGAGAAAGAGAGAAAGAAAGAGAGAAAGAAAGTGAGAAAGAAAGAGAGAAAGAAAGAGAGAGAGGGAAAGAAAGGAAACATTTCCAAAGTTGAAGGAGGGCAGGTGAGACCCAAGCCCATGATCCAGGAGTTAGTTCTGTGTGGCATTGAACAAGTCACTTAACCTCTCTGAGCCCCAATTCTGTCACCCAGGAAAATGGAGCAGTAGTTATTCCATTTCCAGAATAAAGGAAGTAACAAATGGGCAGGTGTTTGTGCAAAGAAAGAAATTTGGCTAGAAAATCAGTAGGTAGGTTTGGTAGTCTGGTGCAGAGGGGAGGCAGTAAGGACTGTAAGTGAAATCTAATTACGCCAAACAGGTAGGAAATCATCTTGGTCCCATTTCACAGATAAGGACTTGGAGGCATAGAGAGGTTAAGTAAATGTCCAATGCCTCTAGTTAGTGGGCACAAATTTGCATCCAGGTCTGTCAGACTCCAAAGCCCTCACTCTGTGACTGTTACACCAGAGGTCAATCAGTAAGTTCCTGATCCAAAACACAGCCTTAAACGCTGTCTGAAGTTTAGACTTTTTCTCCCTAGATCTACACTATGCAATACAGTCACCATTAGCCACATGTACTTATTTGTAATTAAGTAAAATTAAAATGTCAGTTCCGCTGTTGCATTTGCAACACATTTCAAGTGCTCAATAGCCACACCTGTCTACCGTACTGGACAAGTGCAGACACCTCTGTCATCTCAGAGATTTCTACTGGAGAGCACTGATCTAGATGTTGGGGAGGGAAGGCATTGAAGGGTATAAGCGCAGGAATGTGACCAGGCAGGTCTTTGTGCTGCAGCCATCACTCAGGAGTCAGGGAAGGAGGAAGCAGGTTAAAGTGAACAGGTTATGGTGAAGGCACTGAACCAGCGGAGGCAGAGAGGTAGAGGCTGCGAAGAAGCAGAGAGGTATTCCGATTCTGCTTTCTGATTCTGACGGACCTGGAATCCCCTTCTGCCACTTGCTATGTGGCTTTGGGCAGTGTGTGCATGCAAATTCTCTGAGCCTCAGTTTCTTCAACTATAGAATGGAAATAATTAAAGTACCAGCTGCACAAGGGTTGTTGTAAGTTTAAAAGGGATAATATGGGTAGAGCTCAAACACTGGTCCCCACTATCTGTGATAAGGGACCAGTTTACTGTTTCCAATCCACTGTGGACTGATACTTTTGTAAAATACAATTAAAATGAATTATTCAAAAAATAATCACGTGCTTGGATGTCACAGCAATGTCAAATAAAAGTTTTTAGACCTTCTTCCTTATTTTGTAGTAACAATCAGTTTAGGGACTAACACTACGTGCAATTTGAGCAGCAGTGATTCTAGGTCACTTAATTTTATGGCTGACAAAGTCAATGGCAGTCATTGCTATTATTAATAATAATATTGGGGTGGATAAATTGGGACTTTGGGATTAACATATACACACTACTATGTATAAAATAGATAAACAACAAAAACCTACTGCAGAGTAAGTGTATATTCAGTATCTTATAGTAACTATATTCAATATCTTATAATAACCTATAATGGAAAAGAATCTGAAAAAGAATATATATGTATCTATAACTGAGTCACTTTGCTGTTTACCCAAAACTAACACATTGTAAATCAAATATACTTTAATAGAAAAAAACAATATTGGATAGAGCAGTGAATAATAAATAAGGAGTATGTGGAGAAAAAGGAGTCTTACATAATACCATGTAATACTAATACCCATAAGGGGGAGAGGTAGGAGTGACCCCAGATACAGTCACTCCAGGGTCCTCTCTTTCAATGCAGTAGGGAAAGGGCTACAGAGGCCACAGGCCTGATTTGAGGTAGAACTGGAATTAGGGCCTAGCTCAGCCCAGTTGTACCTCTGGGCTTGTTATTTTTACCAGCCTCTCTGCTGTTGAAACTCTGGTGTTACCACTCAAAGGTGGAGAAATGGTTTCTTTTGCAATAGGTTGTCCTACCAATTGAATGGCTGGATGAGGGGCAGGTTCCAGATCCCAACCTCTCCACCCTCCTGCCACAGGACCCTTGTACATGTTATCTGTCCCCTCCTCCTGGGCATTCTTCTTCCCTTCACCTGGTTAACTCCCACTGATCACTGAGATTTTTGCCCATCCCCTTCCCCAGCTGCTTTTGCAGGAAAGTTTCCAGATTGATTAGAATTTCATGGCTTCAGAGTTCTATTAGAATTTCACAACCGGAGAATTCTATTGATTAGAATTTTATGGCACCAGAGAGGTATTGATTGACATTCCATGGCCCCAGAATTCTATTACTTAGAATTTCATGACTTGAGAATGCCATTGATTCAAATTTCATGCTTAGTGTTCCAGTAATGCATGCTTCCCCCAGATACCAATGCAGATCACTCAGCCCTCTGCTCAAACTGTCACCTTCTCAGGGAGGCCTCCCTTGACCTCCTTATTTCAAATTGTCTGCCACCTGCTCCAGCTTTGTTTTTCTCCATGGTGGTGATTCCACTTAACATATCAAATACATTACTTGCTGCTCCCTGTAATAGAATGTAAGAAGCTCCACCAGAGCCTGGATTTTTATGTCTTGTTCACTACAGGATTCCCCAGGGCCTAGAACAGTGCCTGGTACACGGTGGAAGCTCAATAAATATTTGTTAAATGTTTATAAATGAATAAACTGCAGAATGAATAAACTGTTTTAATTATGGTATAGTTATTATACAACAATTTTTAAAAAGAGTGCCCATTTATCCACCTACCTCCTCCAGCAAGCTACATCTCACTTAATGCTTCAATTCACTATGGAGAAGAGAATGCCTCTCCTTTCCCTAGTTGAGTGTCTCTCCCTAAGACAGGGGTCTCATCTAAGTCAAGATCTAGGATTCTAGGAGAGGGAAGGGAATTGAAATGAAGAGGAGAGAGGGATGAGTCTAAAAGAGGATATTCTAAGGTCTGGAATCTACTAATTTTTCAGAACTTAAATGTTACTATCATCTCCAGGAAGCTCTCCCTGATGGCCAGATTAACTTGACTCACCTGTCAAACGCTCTTCAACAGCACTCTATACTGTACTATTTGTATTTAGAGACATGCTGGATGATTGTTTGATTGATATCCACAGATAAAGACCACATCTGCTTTGTACCTCATGCCTAGACTAGTGCCCGGCACACAGTAGGTGCTATCTGTGAAATGAATGTATGAACACCTCATCACACTCCTGCTGGCAGAATGGAAACAGACAGGCTCAGGTCAATAGCTGTTAAAGGTCAGGGAATGACAGAGGGAGAAAGACCCATAGGGGACTGGAATCTGGGTTCCCAGCCTCCTTCTGGAGCCATGTCCAAGGTTAAGGAGTAGAATAGGAATGGTCAAACTTCTGTAAATGAACAGATAGTAAAACACTGTCTGCTGTTGTAGCAATCAGTCATAAACAATATGTAAACAATAAGCATGGATGTGTTTCAAAAAACTTAAATTGGGCGCTAAAATTTATAAACTTATTATAAAGTCTCATGTGTCACAAGCAACATTCTTACTTACTTTGGTTTTTTCAACAGTGAAAAGTTGTAAACACTTCGTAAACAGAACAAAACAGCAAATGGGCAAGGATTATAATGTGCAAAACTCCAAAATAAAGCTTTAAGTAGAAAGTAAGGGTGGGAGATGAGGTGAAGAAGAGATGTTTTCTGTCTAAGTCACCGATGTAGGGCAAGTCACTCAACTGCTCTGAGCCTCCAGCTCAACGTTTGGAAAAGAGCGATAATAAAAGTCCCTGGTTCCCAAGGCGATCCTGAGGATTAACTGTGATAAAACCTTCAACTCCAGCCAGGAGGGCTGAGCCGTAAGCCACTGGGTGGCTGTAGTTAATAATGATCGTCATAATTACCAGGGGGGACTTTGGAATGGACAAATGGAAGGACGTATGCAAACCCTGCAGAACAAAGTCTGGCACCCATAGAAGCTCTTAACCTCCTTGGACCTTCACCCCCACCTCCACCCACCCTAGGTCACTGGAGACAGACCTCCCCAGGATCCTCCACTGGCTTCCCAGGCTCTCCTGCTCCCTGCAGGCTTCTTCTGAGACAGAGAAGGTGCCCACAGCAGCTGGCGAGGGTGCGGGGAGAGGGCCGGGTGTGCAGGGAGGAGGGCTCTGACCAGGCCCTCCGCTCATTGTCTGAGCCCAACGACGGCCCGCCAGCCAGCTGATGTCATGGGTCCCGACACCAGCTGGCCCGCCCCACCCCCACCCAACACTCCCTCCTCCCCCGTCCCTCCTTGTCACTCAGCCTCCACCCCAGCCCTCCCGCAGCCTAGAGTCAGGGTGTGACCAGAGGGTCTGAGCTTTTGTCCCCCAAATCATGGGCTGATTTGCATCCCTTTAGCAATCTGCACACCCCATTCATTTGTAGAAGCTAGACTGCTGCAAAGCCAGCAGGATTCTCGGGTTTATTTTATATGTGATGGGTTTTGAAAGGTGACTTTGGGTGTTCCCTTTCAGCCTTCAGCACTTCCTTGTTCTGGGACCTTGGCTACTCTGATCCGATCCTCAGTTTCCTTACCTGTAAAATGGGGATGGTAACACCTTTCCTATAGAGTGGTTGTGGGAAGTGAACACAATATACCTGGCACAAAGTGTGTGCTCAACAGATGACAGCTGTAATTATTTAAACATATTAGCATCCTCATGTCCTCCAGAGCCAACCATTAAAGCCTGCACTGTCTTATAAGGTAAGACACATACCTAGTGTGTGGTTACTTAAATTAAAATTAATTACAATTAAGTTAAATTGGAACTTTAGATCATAGCTGCACCAGCCATATTTTAAGTGCTCAATAGCCACATGTTTTGGTGGCCGTCATCCTAAACAGCACAGGTATCAACCATCCCCATTCTCAAAGATTGTGTTAGATTGTGTGGATTCCAACCCTCTAACTGACCTGAGATTTTCTCCTTTTCCTGAATAGGGTTCTGTGGTCTTTCTCCCCACCCCCATCAAGGTAAGGACCTTGGTGAGTGGGTGTTCTTTTGTTCTCTGCACCTGGGCAGGAGGGAGGATAACAGGTGTGGAGCTGTGCCCTGGGGCACCGAGGGGGTGGGCGCAATTGTCCCTGTGGTAAAGCAAACAGCTGCACCCAGCTCTGTCTCAGGTTCCGGCAGGAGCCTCCACAGCCCGGATGTGGGTCACCATCTCCCAGAGGCGGTTTAAGGTCACACAACATATCCCAGCCTGGGATGAGCAGTTTCCAGCACAGCTGACACCTGGGGAAGGTGCACCAGATGGGAGGCCCAGAGTGGAGGGGAGGGAAAGATTAACAATCTCTCAAAATGCCAAGGCTCATCTGCACCAGAGCCTGAAAGGCCTAGATAGGTCCCATTCAGACTATTTCGAACTATGTGCATCGCTGTGGTCCCACCTCACCTCTGGAGTTTAACAACCACAGTAAGAAATGCATATTTATGACTGTCTATTGACATCTCGAAGTAAACATCCCTAAACCTGAGATTTCCTTTTGCCCCCCAGGATGTGTCTGTTAATCCCACATCTCAGGGAATGGCAGCCCCATCCTTCCAGCTGTCCCACCCAAAAACTTCAAATCATCCTTGACTCTTCTCTTTCCTGTACCTACGAAGGAGCCATCAGCAAATCCTATTGGCTCCATCTTCAAATATATCTTGAATCCAACCCCTTCTCACCATCCCCACTGCTTGTCACCAGCCTGGTCCAAGCCACCATTGTCTCCCTCTGGCAGCTTCCCACCTTTGCCTACCCCAATATACTCATCACCCCAGAGGCATGAAGACCACTCCTCTGTCCAAACTGTCTAGTGGCTCTGAAATCACTCAGAACAAAGTCTAATTCCTCATTGTGGCCTACTGGGTCCCATTTATCTGGCCTTGGTCCCTTTGCCCAGCCACGTACTGTTGTCTCTTCTGTGCCATGTATGCTCCTGCCTCAGGGCCTATGCCCCTGCTACCCTCCACCAGGAGCCACTCTTTCCTCACACAGCTTCTGGCAGTTCTCTTATCTTCTCAGGTCTCAGGAATATAAATAGCCTATTTGAATTAGACTTTCTTTGTTACCTTATATAAAACAGCAGTCTCACTGCCATCCCACCTCTACCCCACCCCACCCCACCACCTTTGTCTTCATTTTCCCTTAGGGTATCTATCATAGCAGCTATTTATTTACTTGCGGTCAGCCTCTTGTCAGCATCCCCTTATAAGGCAGCTTCATGGGGCAGGGATTTGTCTGTCTTCACTGCTCTGTATAGTGCCTGGCACATAGTAGGTGTTCAGTAAAGGAAAGAAAGAGGCACAGGGTCTGCGCTAAGAACCATGCTAAGCACCTAATATGGTTATCTCATCTAATAGCCATAGCCCTGGAGGCAGGTACTGCTATTATCCTTATTATCTGACTTTGCAGATGGGGAAATGAGACTCAGAGGCAAAAGACTTGCCCCAAATTAGTAACAGTCTTAAAGTGTGTCTCTTGTACCACTCCCTCACCTACAATAAGAATTGACAGTCAGGGAGTGGTTGGAAACCAGATTCAGAGTGACCCCGGGGGACTCAGTTGCATAGGCAGAATGTCTGCGACCCTCTGCTCTGCAGTAGGCAGCTCTCAATAGATGAGTCTTTTACACATTCTCAGAGGAAGCTCTAATCCCTAGATTTCTCCTTTCTTTTGGTATGGCTTGTGGCCAATTGTTTAAAGGAGAAAAAAATGCACAAATCAGAACCCTCTTGGGTATACTTGAAACCTTTTATATGTGTTCCATTGCCCCAGGCTGTGACTTCCCTTCCCAAGAGTCTCCAAATAGCAGCCCAGCCCTCCCTACTCAGGTCACTCTCTTTTCTAGCAGCCTGAACCAGCTGAAAGAGGAGCATGGTTGGTGGAGGGAGGTCTGAGAAGCTCTGCAGGTGGGGCAGGTAAAGAAGAGGTAAGAGGGAGGGGCCACACATATAAGATTTTGTAGGTTCTGGTTGGAAGTTTGAATTTTATTTTAGACATATTGATTAGTCTTGGAGGTTTTTGTTATTTTTTGTTTTTAATTTTTAATTGAGGAAAATATATAGAGCACAAAAAATCATAACGGTGAATTTTCTCAAGCTGAGCACACCCCTATGTCTGTGAGCACCCAGACTGAGAATCAGAGTGTCACCACCCCCAGAACTGTGTATCTGTTAATCCTAAACTCCTAATTTATCCCTCCCCTTTCCTCTTTGGTAACCATGGTTTGTTTTCTATGTCTGGGTGTCTATTTCTGTTTTATAATACTTTCATTTGTATCATTTTTTAGCTTCCACATATAAGTGATGTCATGTGATACTTGTCTTTCTCTGTCTGACTTACTTCACTTAGTATGATAATCTCTAGGTCCATCCATGTTGCTGCAAATGGCATTATTTCATCCTTTTTATGGCTAAATAATATTCCATTGTATATATTGTTGACTAAAGAAATGCACAGTCCAAAGGTTGAGAATTATGTTTTATTTGGCAGACTTTTTTAGGACTTCAAGCCTGGGAGACAGCCTCTCAGCTCTAAGGGACTGCTTCAAAGAGGCAAGGGAGGAGCCAGGATATATGGGAGTTTTTGTAACAAAAACCAGGTAGTCAAAACATCAAAAGATTACTATTCATTAAAGAAACTAACAAAACTTTGTAAACCAACTATAGTTCAATAAAAAATTAATTAATTAAAGACAACCAGATATCTCAAGTTAAGGAATATAGATAGGGCTTTTCTATGTACAAGAAGATGCAAGAGTCTGGGTTCATTGAAATCATTCCTTTATATGCACCATAGCTATCTAGGGCCAGTATCCTGTGCTTCCACATCCTGAGTCTCAGGGTGCACCATTGAGGGTGGTTGCAGTGGCTGATGGCTTGATAGCAGGCATCCTGCTTCCATCCTGAGTTCCCTCAGGGCTCACCAGGATGGCCTGATGGCTGCAACATCCTTTGTTTACTGATATGGCAGGCAATATTTTTCACTTACAATATACACCACATCTTTATTCATTCATCTGTTGATGGACATTTAGGTTGCTTCTGTGTCTTGGCCATTGTAAATAGTGCTGCTATGAACATTGGAAGCATGTCTTTTTTCGAATTATAGTTTTCTCCAGATACATGCTCAGGAGTGGGATTGCTGGATCACATGGTGACTCTATTTTTAGTTTTTAAAGGAATCTCCATACTGTTTTCCTTACTGGCTGCACCAACTTACATTCCCGTAACAGTTTAGGAGTGTTCCTGTTTCTCCACACCCTCAGCAGCATTTATCACTTGTAGACTTTTTAATGATGTTTATTCTGACCGGTGTGAGGTGATACCTCATTGTAGTTTTGATTTGCATTTCTCTAATAATTTGTGATGTTGAGCATCTTGTCATGTGCTTATTGACCATCTGTGTGTCTTCTCTGGAGAAATGTCTATTTAGGTCTTCTGAGCACTTTCTTACCAGTCACTCTCCTGGACCCAAAGACCAGCCAAAAAACAAGTAAAGATCCCTGTCCCTAAAGAACTCACAGCCTATATAGAGGGTTTAAAACTGTGTTCCAGGCACAGTTATGAGGTCTGTGTTCAGTACACTGCATTGTCTGGAGGGATCAGGGTACCTGGAGAAACATGACAAAGTTAGACAGGGCTTTAAGGCTTATTCATCTGTAGGCCTAAAGAAACCCCAGTTTGGGCAAAAGCCTGGAGGACAGTGTTAACTGGAGAAAACCGAGTATGGTGACCTGAGGTGCAAACAGGCATTCTGGAATCAGTGACTCACAGGCTGTGTGTATAGGAACAAATCACTCAACCTTGGGAACCTCAGTCTTCTCATCTGTTAAAAGGGATAACATGACAGCACTCAACCTAGCAGGACAGTTAGCTAGGCTGTGCACTAGTACATACATTTAGGAAGCACTCAGTGCAGCTCTTGTGAAATATTTTTGTGTGGCTGGAGGGGAAGGCAGGGCAGGCAGAACTGAGGGTAAGCAAGGTTAGAATGTGCACAGCCCTAAATACCATGATGAGTTTGAATAGTTTATGTCAGGCAGTGAGGAGCCAGTGAGGACATACAGGAGGCTAGACAGTGAGTAGGAAACTAGATCAGAGATGAGCTATAATAAGATCTAGCTCAGAGGACAGTTAGTGAAGGAAGAACCTTAGTGGCAGGTAAGCCAATTAGGAGAATGTTACAATAGGCAGTGTTCATTTCTGCAGGTATGACCACATATTTCATGATAAAATGTCTAAAAAGAGAACAAAATAAATAAAGAAGTGATGAGAACCTCACCCTGGGCAGTGGAAGTGAGTATGAGGAGGAAGGCACGGACTCAGGGGCATTTAAGGTGAAATCAATTGGGTAATGATTGGCTGTGGGAGTTGAGAGGAGCAAGCCTCTGTCTCATTGCCTGCAGGTCAGGGGTGGCATCCACTTCTGGTGGGCACTTCCAGGTCTCATTAATTTACCCATCAGGGAACAATATTGGCCATTAGCAATATACTGTATTTTCAGCAATAAATTTGGAAATGTTGTAAAATAATTTTAATACTCATTGTTAGATGTCTTGCCATGAGTATGCTTAACCACTACCGGTGGAAAAATGATTTGGTAAAACGAAAAATGTTGCTATTATTTGATCCAAAAATTCCATTCTGAAAAATCCATTTTAAGAATCAGAAAATAGGAAAGACTGATGCACTGTGATGTTCAATAAGGCATAATTTCTAACAGAAAAGCTAAAAAGCAGCCCTTAATGAATAGTCACACCAGATTCTACCAAAAGTACAATGAGACTATACATTAAAATGATTTTATGAATTATTTTTAGTGACATGAAAAATGCTGGTATGTGTAATAGTGAAAAAAGGAGAGATGCAGAAATGCATTAACAATATGGTCTCAATTACGTAAATAAGCCCATGAGTAGAAAAAGATTGAGAAGGATATACTGTAACATGGTGAGAATAATTTATTTCTCAGTGTTAAGAGTAATTTTCCTCTTATTCTTAATCATGTTACGTAGTATACAAATTCCTCACAATCAGTTTGTCCACATTCCTCTCAGTCATAGACAGCAATGAATTTTAATAATAGAACTCAACTTGTTTAGCTCTCCCTCTGGGAGTTCTTGGGCTCCAGCCTCCCATGGAGAAAAAGTCTTGCTTATTAGAAAACTCCCAGTCATTCCAAATATTCCTCTGGTTCAGATAGGCTTTCTAAAGTGCCATGGGCATTGCAGGCTCCTGTTTACCCAACAAGGCTCATATACCCTTAAATCGCTTCCCCTCACTGACTGTCATCTGGCCAGGCCTGGTGTTTATCCTACATTAGCGGAAGGGCATGGCCAGGGCAGATGGCAGGCAGCATGCACTTCTGCCTGCCACCCACCTTTATCCTCCTTGTCAGTAGTTAAAGAAAAACAATCCACTTGGTTTGGACAAGAAACAGCCAGAATCCCAAGCAATTTCCTCAGGTTGTTTGAGTCTCTAACTCCTTCAGAGGCTTGTGAAGAGAATGTCAGAATTCAATTGTCCCCTGAGACTAAGCTTCTGAACTCAGACTAACTTTATGCTAAGTCTCTTAACCTCTCTGAGCGTCAGTTCCTTTGGCTGGAAAATGGAGCTATTGCAAGCTGAGTTCAAATATAAGGCCCTTGAAGGGGGAGGGTATAGCTCAAATGGTAGAGCACATGCTTAGCATGCATGAGGTCCTGGGTTCAATCGCCAGTACTTCCATTTTAAAAATAAATAAATAAATAAATAAATAAACCTAATTACTCCCCCCACACACAAAGAAATTAAAAAAAATATATATATATATATATATTATGGCACTTGGCCCTGTTTCTGACTCTTAAATGTTAGTGTCCCTGACCCTGTAGGCCTTAGGTAACCAAAGAATACTGGCTAATGCTTTGTGGTTCTGATCTGTTCCAAGAAGGCCTGTCTCCCACACCTTCAACACACATACACACCCCACTGTGAACTAAGCAAGAATAATAAAGAAATAGAAAAAGTGGTGAACCTGTGGAAACTAATTGATTTTCTCTGTATCTGAAAATCAACAGAATTTGAGAAAGCTTTATGTTCAAAGCCAGGCCCGCTTCCTACACAGGTCTTCAGCAAGAAAGTTTTCTTTTCCAAAGCAGTAGTGTGGTGTATCTCAAACAATGGAGTATTACCTGGCGATATAAAGGAAGGTAAATTGCTGATAGATACAACATAGATGAATCTCAAAGTCATAATGCTGGGTGAAAGAAGCCAGACAGGAGAGTACATGCTGAATGAGTCCATTTACATGCAATTCTAGAAAATGAAAGGTAATCCATAGTAATAGAAAGCAGATCAGGTACAGATGGAAGGATGATTGCAAAGGAACAGGAAGAAATCACATAGGGGTGATGAAAATGTTCTATATCTTGATAGTGCTGGTGAATTCACAGATATACACAACTGTCAAAATTCATCAAATTGGGCCCTTTAAATTGATGTGATTTATTGTACATAAAGTATAACTCAATAAGTTGATTTCTAAAAGAGCAACCATAAGAGCTGGAGACTGCAGGATGGGAGTAACTGCTAATGAGTATGAGGTTTCTCTCTGGGGTGATGAAAATGTTCTAAAGTTAGATTCTGGTGATGGTTGCACAACTCTGTAAATATACTAAAACCACTGAATTGTACACTTTAAATGGGTGAATATATGGCATATGAATCATATCTCAATAAAGCGGTTAAATAAAAAACAATCATATAGCTGTAGTGATAGAAGCAGGAATAGTGATGACCTTGGGGTGTGGTATTGACTGAAGAAGGCCATTACAGAGCCTTCTAGGGTGGTAGAAAATGAATCTTATCTTGATATGAGTGGAGGTGACAGGGTGTTAAACCTGAAACAATTCACTGAGCTGTGTGCTTGAGATTTGTGCATTTTGCTATATATTTATATTATACTTTAATTTTTTTCACTTTTAGATTCACTTTTAAACTTGTACAGTTCTGTCAGTTTTGACAAATGCATACAATCATGTTGTCATCATGACAATCAAGATACAGAATAGTTTCATCAACCCCAGAATTTCCCCATACCCTTTAATTTTTTTTATTTTTGGGGGGGATAGTAATTAGGTTTTTATTTATCTTTAATGGAGGTACTAGGGGTTGAACTCAGGCCCTTGTACATGCTAGACACACACTCTACCACTGATCTATACCCTCCGCTCCTCCCTATGCCCTTTTATTTTATTTTTATTTTTATTTTTTAAATTGAAGTATAGTCAGTTTACAATGTTGTATCAATTTCTGGTATATAGCACATTGCTTCAGTCATACATGAATGTACATATATTTATTTTCATATTCTTTTTCACCTTAAGCTGCTACAAGATATTGAATATAGTTCCCTGTGCTATACAGTATAAACTTGTTTATCTGTTTTATGTATACCAGTCAGTATCTGCAAATCTCGAACTCCCAATTTATCCCTTCCCACCACTCTCCCCACCCTGGTAAGCATAAGTTTCTTTTCTATGTCTGTGAATCTGTTTCTGTTTTATATATATGTTCATTTGTCTTTTTTTTTTTCAGATTCCACATGTGAGTGATATCATACGGTATTTTTCTTTCTCCTTCTGGCTTACTTCGCTTAGAATAACATTCTCCAGGGCCATCCATGTTGCTGCAAATGACATTGTTTTACTGTTTTTTGAGGCCTAGTAGTATTCCATTGTATAAATATACCACAACTTCTTTATCCAGTCCTCTGTCAATGGACATTTAGGTTGTTTCCATGTCTTGACTATTGTAAATAGTGCTGCTATGAACATTGGGGTCCATATGTCTTTTTGAATTAAGGTTCCCTCTGGATACATGCTCAGGAGTGGGATTGTTGGATCATATGGTAAGTCCATTTTTAGTTTTTTGAGGAATCTCCATACTGTTTTCCATGATGGTTGGACGAGGCTACATTCCCACCAGCAGCGTAGGAGAGTTCCCTTTTCTTCATAGCCTCTCCAGCATTGTTTGTGGATTTTTGAATGATGGCCATTCTGACTGATGTGAGGTGATATCTCGCCCTTTTAAATTCATCCCTACCGTAAGTGTCTGGCAACAGTTTTCTGTTCAAATAATTTTGTATTTTAAAAAAAACTTCTGTAAGTGAAATAATCGAATATGTAGCCTTCAGAGTCTGGTTTCTTTGAAATTCATTTGAGTTGTGGGTATCAGAAATGTGTCCCCTTTTATTTGCTGAATAATGTTTGTTTGTATGGTGGATGTACCACAGTTTCTTTATCCATTCATTCATTGAGAGACATTTAGATTATTTCCAGTTTTTGGTAATTTTGAATAAAGCTGCTATGAATGGCCAAGTACAAGTTTTTATGTAAACCTAAGTTTTTAAACCAGTTTTGCATTCCAAGATAATTCCATTTTTACACTGACATATTATCCTTTTCATATATTGTTGAATATAATTTGTTAATATTTTGTTGAGGATTTTTGCTTATGTCTTCATAAGAAACATTGGTCTATAGTTTTCTCTTCTTTTTGTGGTTTTGCTATAAGGGTAATCCTGGCCTGATAAAATGAGTTGAAAATGTTTCCTCCTCTTTTGTTTTCTGGAAGACATTGTGTAAAACTTGTATTATCTCTTCTTAAGTATTTGGTAAATTAGCCAGTGAAGCCTTTTGAGTCTGGAGTTTTCTTTGTTAGAAGATTTTTAAATACAAATTTAATTTCTTTAATAAATATTGAACTCTTCAGATCACCAACTTTTTGAGTGAGATTTAGTAGTAGTTTAGATCTTTTAAGGAATCAGTCAATCTTACCTAAGTTGTCAAGTTTATGGGCATAAAATTGTGATAATTCTTTATTATTCTTTCACTATCTGTAGGATCTGTGGTAATGTTCTCTTTCATTCTTAATATTGACACATTTTGCTTCTCTTTTTTTCAACATTAGTCTTGTTAGTGGTTTCTCAATTTTATTTGTCCTGTCAAGGAACTAAAAACTTTTGGTTTCATTGATTTTTCTCTGTTCTTTTCTCACTTTAACTGAGGTCTGGAGGAGGGTATCGCTCAAGTGGTAGAGCACATGCTTAGCATACACAAGGTCCTATGTTCAATTCCCAGTACTTCCTCTAAAAATAAATAAATAATTAAACCTAATTACCTTTCCCGCAAAAAGTATTAGGAAAAAAGTTGAGGTCTGCTTTTATTTTTATTATTTCCACCAGCTTGCCTTGGGTTTAATTTGCTTTTATTTTTCTAGTTCCTTAAGTAGAGGGTTAGATCATTGACTTGACACCTTTCTTCTTTTGAAATATAAGCATTTACTATTATTAATTTCCATCTAAATACTCCTTTAGCTGTATCCCAGAAGATTTGATATGATGTATTTTCATTTTCATTCAATTCAAAATATTTACTAATTTTCCTATGACTTCTTTGACCCATTGACTATTTAGAAGTAATGTATTACTTAGTTTCCAGGTAATTGGAGATTTTCCAGATATCTTTTTTGTTATGAATTTCTAGTTTGATTCCATTCTATCAGAAAACATAATTTGTATGATTCCAATTTTTTTAATTTGTTAAGTTTTGACTTTTGACATAATATGGTCTATCTTGGTGAATGTTTTTGTCCATTTGAAAAGAATGTGTATTCTCCTGTTGTGTGGAGTGTTGGCTTTCTAGCCAACTAGAAAGACTCTTATTTCCACTCTAACAGATTCCTGTGTCTACCTTCACTTTAATACATCCCTTATTTATTTAACAGATATTTATGGAGTGCCACCTCTGTTCCAGGCACTGCAAATATAGCGGTGAACAATAAAAAGAAAATTTTTATGGAGCTTGAGGTCTATAGAGAAAGACAGTAATCCAAGAATGGGGAAAATAAATGCCAAATGACACATGGGTTCTGTGTAGTGAAGAAGAGGTATGTGGTATAGGAGTGGACATTTGGAAGACTGACAAGTCTGGAGGGTTAGAGAGGGCTTCTCTGAGGAAGTACCAGATGAGCTGAATACATGAAGGGTATGTAGGAGTGAGGTGGGTGTTGGTTGTGTGGAAAGAGGAATATGTGTCCCAAAGATGAGGCTCAGAGCCCTGGTACAGACTGGTCTTAAGTTCTGTCTGGCCAGCGTGAGAGTGATGGAGATGCTGCCATAGAATTAAGTCAGGTCTGACTTGACAAAGCACAACAAGTCTTCAAGAAGAAGGGAAAGGCATTTCCCTTTTCCTCTATGTTTAAAGGGTGGCCTTTGCTGTTCCAGGCCTAGGGACTTCCAGACCATCAGGGCCTGTGAGAATATGTGTTTCTAAATAAGTTTCTTGCTTCATATGATTTTGATAGCAGCCTTCTTCGAGAACCATTGAGTAACAGGCTAGTTTCTCACTAAATGTGTAATGAATGAATTCATGCTTATTGGCCTGAACATAGTGTTGTGGCAAAACATTGTATGTGCAGCCTCTTTGACTGGGCAACCACTTCATAGTACGTGGTCTTGGGCATGCCAATTAGCATCCCTTCTTACCTTCTTCCAGACTGAATCCAGCAAGAATTTCTTAAATGTCTGCATTATAAAAATATTTAAGGTGTTGCTCAAGGGAAGAGGGTATAGCTCAGAAGTAGAGTGAGTGCTTAGCGTGCACGAGGTCCTGGGTTCAATCCCCAGTACTGCCATTAATTAAAAAAAAGTAAAATAAATAAAAATAAACCTAGTTCCCTTCCTCCCCTCCCAAAAAAAGACAATGTAAAATAAATAAATATTTTTTAAAAAGAGTCTAAGGCTATTTTAAAAAATAAAAATAAAAGTGTTGCACAGTCATTATATCCCAGATAGCTAAGTGCTGAGAGAAGGCAAGGCAGTATATAACTGGATTCAAATGATAATAAAATTCATCAACAAGAATTTTTTGAGCACCTGCTGTGTACTAACAACTTCTAGGCATGAAGGGCAGAAGCTAGGAGGATACTGGGTGAGAAAAGAGATTAACAAAAAAAGAAAGTGCAAAAAAAAAGTGCATATAATAATAACATTTTCAAAATGTACCAAGTACTGTGCTTTTCATGCAACCATCTTGTGAACTAGGTACTATAATGAGCCACTTGCCAAAGCTCAGAAAGGTAAAATGACTTGTCCAAGTCTATATAGCTGGTAAGCATGGAGCCATAATTTATATCCAGTTTGTCTTGCTCTAAGCATTTGGGTTTAGATTTAGCACAATTTTAGAGTGTACATAGTGTGTAGGTGTTAAGAAAAATTATCCAATTATCCAAAACTTGAAAGTAAAGCAAAAGAATCAAGCATGAAACTCAAATTTGTTTTTTCAGTTAACAATTATGTCTTGGCAACCTTCTCTTACTACAGTAGATCTACCTACTTTTTAAATGTCGCATATTATTTTCTATAGTTTATTTCACTAGTTCTCCACAAAAGGCATTCAAACCAATTCCAATTTTTGTTCTTATAAATAATTTTGACACAAGCTTCCTTCTTATGCACCATTTTGTGCACTTAAGCAAGAATTTCTTTAGCATGGAGACACACAGGTGGAATTTCCAATCTAATGGATGAAATATGGCAACTCACTTGGTGTTTTCCTGATTATTAGGGAGATTGAGCATCCTTTAAAAATGTTTTTTAGCCATTTAGATTTCTGTCCTGTGTAATGTTTATTCATTCTCTTTGTCCATTTTTCTACCAAATTATCTTATTTTTCTTACTGATTTCTAGGAGTCACTTATTTTGAATACTGATTTTTTTTTAATATGGAACACTTCACGAATTTGCGTGTCATCCTTGCGCAGGGGCCTTGTTAATCTTCTCTGTATTGTTCCAATTTTAGTGTATGTGCTGCCAAAGCAAATGCTTAAATACTGATTCTTTGTTGAATATGTTGCAAATATTGTATCCCAGTCTTACTTGTCAAAGACAAGCAAAGTTAAAAAAAAAATTTTATGGTATCTTTGTACCTAGAGGAGTTTTATGTTTTAACTTTAGTCTTATGTTTTAATTTTAATCCCTATTTTTTTTTAATCCCTGGTTTTGAGACTTTGAAAGGCAGAATAGTTCGGAGTACCTCAAAGTACTGGGTCAGAAGTTCCTAGGTTCTAATCTCATCTTTGCTTTTTGCTAACAGTAACTAGTGGACTGGTTGTTGGGAAAGACCACTCCGCATGTGTAAAAAAAGGGAAAAGACTAATACCTCTTTCCCTCAAAGTGAGGATTGACTGGATGGTGTGTATAAAAATAGCTCAATAATAATAATGATATTGATAATGATTTATCAATATTACGGTGATGACATTTTAGACAATTGTAACACTGTAGGCCAAAAAGGGGAAGTGACTTGCCCAATGACGTGCGCAAAGGCGACCAGATAACCTGGAGAACTCAGGTAAGGAGTTGTCCCCTCCCTCTAAGCTCCGCCCACTAGGGCTCCGCCTCTGGGCCTTGGCCGCTGCCCTGGCCACAGCTGGAAGGCCTGCGCCTAGAATGGGCCGTGCACGTGACGAGCGCGCGTGACGCCGGAGGGGCGGGACTGAGAAGCAGGATGGGCCAGGATAGGGTGGTAGGTTCGCGCGGAAGGGGCGGGGCAGGTCAGTGGGCGGGGTTTAGCGGGAGCTGGTCTTGGGGCCCTTCCGCGTGCGTCGGTCGTGCGGGCGAGAGCGCGCGGCGGGGGCGTGCCCGGCGGGCGGGGCCAACTGGGGGGCGGGGCGGCGCGCGGCCTAGTGGTGGCGGTGGCTGCGGCAGCAGCGGCGGCCCCGAGGTTGGCGAGCTTGGCGGCTACAGGTCCCGCGGCGGCGCCTGCGAGGAACCCGGGCCGCGGGTGGAGGCAGAGGCGCGCGGCTCCGGCGCTCGGCGATGGTGGGCGTCCCTGGAGCGGCCGCCTTCCAGCGTAAGCGGGGCGGGAAGGCGGGCAGCTGAGGGGGGCGTGTGAGGGGCCTGTAGCTCCACAGGCGCGAGCTCCCGAGAGGTCCCCAGCGCGAGGCCGGGGTGGTAAACTGAGGCCCCAAGAAGGGCGGCGAATCCAAGGTCACGCGGCGGGCCGGGCCTTCCCGTGCTCCCGAGGCCGCCCCAGCGCTTACTGCACCCCTGGAGGGCTCGGAGCTCAAGGTGTGAGCGATATTGCGGGGACTGCGGCCTCGGAGTCCTCGCCGGGCTGGCGTCCACAGAACTTGCCCGCGGACAAGGATTGTTTTGTTCTCCTGGCGCCGGGGCTACTAAGTCCGGCTCCTGGGGAAACATTACACACGCCCAATTTCGAGAGGTGTGTGGCGTCTGGTAGAGGAGGTGAGGATGGCCACTCTGAGGGGCCTGTTGATTGGAGGCTTAGGGGTCGGGCTGCCTGGGTTCACATCTTGGCTCCCTCATTTACAGGCTATGACCTTGGGTCTCTCCGAGCCCCATTTCCCCCTTCTGCAAAATGGGGGTGTGAAGAGCATCTCCAGTATCTCTCCATCCTGGTTCTGGGTTTTGTGAGGCCAAATAGAAGGCTTGGCACGGACTCTGGTATATACACAAGCGAGAAAACTGCCATTGCTGTAATCGCTAATAAATCTCGTCCAGGGTGAACCTCACTCGGAAAAGCTCGAATTTGTTTAAGATTTTAATTTTGCCTTCGGTTAGTCCTGTTTTATGATCCAATAGTTTTTCTTACCTACATTTCTCCTTTTCAGCATTTATCTTCTGTTCCTACTAGAATTGTGAGATCCTTGGGGGAGTGGTGGGTGTCTTAATAACAACGATAAGATTTTAATTGTTTCTCGTTACAATAGCAATGATAGCCAACATTTTTTGAGCAGAAGACATTTTGCATTCTATTCAGTTAATATTTATTAAATCATCTATTAAGTAAAAAGTACTATTTTGGCCCAGGTAATATAGCAACAAACTAGATAGACCAAACTCCAAGCTTTGAATTTAGTTGGGGGGAGGGGAGGGAGAGACATTGGTGAATGGGAAAACAGATAAATCCATTTTTTAAGTTTTCTCTCATTTAATCCTGGTGACAATGTAGGTAAGAGTTAAGTAGTTAATACGTATGCCCATTTTGCAGAGAATGAAACTGAAGAACTGAAGGATCCCTATGGATCTAACCTCAGAGCCCACGTTCTTCAGCATATAAAAGGGAGGCTTTACCCAGCCTCTTTTCTTTGTTTGGCACCCATTAAATGTTGGATTGAAGAAATGGAAAGTAGATGCATCCAGCTAATGCCTCTTCATAGTCAAGTCTGCAGTTGCTGCTTTTGGTAGTTTGATCCATTCCTTTTGGAGCTTCTTACTAAAGAGAGGCAGACAGAGATGACCCTTTAGGTCTGACAAAGGTACATCATCTGTATAGTGAAAGGACCATTTACTGAACTTAAATTTTTTAATGTCCAAATCTCTTCTGTGCAGTTTTCAGTTTAAAATAGGCCCTAAAGTACAGTTTTTGGTTCTGTACTGTAACTAAGATTTGTTTGTTTATTGATTGATTGGTAGTATTCCTAAGAGAATTCTATATTACATACCTAGGCAATGTTCTTATTATACTTTTGCTCTTAACCTGGAAACATTATAGTAAGTTACATTAAAATGTTGAGAGGACTTTTTCAGTGAGATTCTCATGATATAGTTAGAGCCAACATTGACCATCTAGTAAGCACCAGGCCATGTGCTGATGTAGGGCTTCCAAAGATAAATAAGAGCAGGCTCTGGCCTCTAGAAGCTTACCTACCATCTTGATTGGCTGAAGTGCTAGCCAGAGAGAATGCAGGAGCTTAGAGTCCCCAGGGGAAGTAGTCTAGAGCAGTGGCCTCAAATGGTTTTAGTGTTCTTTCTGTCAGTAAATATGCACACACATTATCTGAATGTTTGTTTTAAATTATAGTTACAGTGTTGACTGTACTGTCTATTATGTACATTTTATAACAAGTGCAAAGATGGACATTTTACCAAAGGATGAGTTAAAACAAATACAAGTAGAAGTTCCCAGTATTGTTTTCCCGCACCCCGGTGTGTAAATAATAACTATACTCCCTGGAGTGGAGGCCATTGGCCTTGTAGTGGGACCTTCCCCTCAACCCATGAGGTCTGTTGAAATTCAGTTCTGGAGTTGTGCCTAGGTTGAAATCTTGGGGTCCAGTGCTTACTATCTTTGAGACTTCTGGCATGTTATTTAACCTTTCTGTTCACTTTATTTTTCTCATCTATTGAGATGATGAGAGTTCTATTTCATTTGCAGTTTTATTGTGATGATTGATATGAATATATTAATATAATGTATATGTTAATATATGTAAAGAACTTATACTGGGCTTGACACTATTTTGGGTGCTGTTAGTGGCTAAGGATACAAAGATGACTTAGAATCTCACGGTCTAGTAGGGGTACTGCACAAATATATGGATAATGGTAAAGTGCTTTAAGTGCTCAAAGTAATGGCTTTTGGGACTGCAGAGTAGGCATACTAATTGTTCTTTGAGGGTCCAAGTAAGGTTTGGGTAAGGAGGTGAGATTTGAACCAGGCCTAAGAAGGAGAGGGGCTTTTACCAGGAGGATGAGGCGTGGACCTTGTTGGCTGAGGGCGTAGAGTGGAAACTGGGACACCTTTGAGGGCTTGGTGAGTAGTTCTCCAAATCTGTACCTGCAGGGAACGTGATTGAAGCTTGGATACCTTGTTAAGTTCTGGCTGGAGTTGTGCCTGGCAGGGGCCAGATGGCAAGGAAGCCTGTTCTAGAACTTTTCATAGCACAACAGCTCTTTCCTTTCTGGTGGCACTCATTCTGCCTTCTTAGTTATCTAAGAATGTAAACTCCTAAGTATAAGCTCTTTGAGGGTTATGATAGTATCTGCATTATTGTGATTTTTATTTTGCGTAGCAAGGGAAGTGAAAAGTCCATAAGTAGGGAGAAAGGTATATAAATCCTTGGACCATCAAAGAATTCTGAATAGTTATAAGTGGGATGATAAAGGACCATACTTATTAGTGAAAAACCCACGCACAAATATTTTACGGTAGATAGGCCCTGAGCATTACTATCCGAAAGGGATGAGAATTGTCATGTTCAGTAACCCTTTCCTTATCTGGCACTTAACCCATTAGGATGAAAAAGAGATGTGAAAGTACACCTGGAATGACTTCTCTGAGGTTGAATTAGCTGCCTTCCATTTTCTTCTCTAGGTCCACTCCATCCTTTCTCACCTTGTTCTATGGCCTGGGAAGCTGACTTACCTAGACTGCATCAAAGGGGTTCCTTCCCATCTGAGATTACAGAATTTAATTACCCTACTCCTTTCCTATGGGTGTTGTCTCTGGCTCACTGTGTCCCTTGATTGAAGATTGCTGTTCCTCTAAAGGTGGTCCTTTCTACATGACTTGCTCCTTCTATGTTTGGAAAGTTTATATTTCCTTTGTTCCTCTGGATACTACAACTATTCTTTGTGATTATCTTATATCCTGGCACACCCTTCTTTGTAGTCCCCTTATTAAACCCTCCTTCATTTGTCCTTACTGGAGTATGCTATCTTTCTTGCTGGGACTGTGACTATGATCGAAGCTTGTATACTTTGTTAACAGGATAACTCCTCAAACTTTCACTCAAAGCTTACTCATATTCTGCATGTACCTTTAGCAAAGTATTTGAGCCCAACTCATAGCAGATTTAAAAGCAACAAATCAGAGAGGAGAGGGGCTACCCTATGTAAGCATACTGACAAAGACAGGGTCTCACCCTTTCCTGTGGTCCTTACCTGCTATGCCACACTGATATATTTATTCATTTTCACCCCAAAACTATTGGATAAGAAAAAAAGCAGAGTAAGATTTAAAAACACCTATAATCTGTGACCACACTCAAGACTAATTAAATTGCAGTTAGTAGCCTGTTTAAAAAGGTAGGGATGTACATGAGGCAGGTTGTTTGGCATAATGGAAAAAGCAGAATTTGGAGGCAGACTTTGGGTTTGAGGCCTGTTCTACTGGGAAGTTAATTCAGCCCCTGAGGCTCAGTAGTTTGTTTGTTTAATCTATAAATGGAGATAACTCCTGCCTAATAATAATAATGACTAATACTGAATGTTTATTTTGGGCCAGATACCACGCCAAGCATTATACTTACCTTTTGCCTTTTAATCCTCCACTCTTTTAGGTAGGTGTATATCCTCATTTTACAAATTAGGAAATTGACTCAGATGTCATAGACCTAATAAATGACCAAGCCCAGATTAAAAGCTAGATCTTTTGTGACTGCAGAGCCTGAGTTCTTAACCTTAAGTTAACTTATTTGAAATAAGGGGATGGGGAGCAGGGGGTATAGCTCAGTGATAGAGTGTGTGCTTAGCATGCATGAGGTCCTGGGTTCAATACCCAGTATCTCCATTAAAAATAAATAAACAAACAAACGTAGCACCCCCCTGAAAAATAAAATAAGGGAAGGGTTAGTTCAGATAAGATATCTAAATACTGCTGTACTACAGAACTGTTCCTGGCTGTTTCTAGCCTTTTTGAGGGGAGGATGTTCAGAACCTTTGTTGCCCCATGTTCTGTTTGTCCCCCCACCCCTGCCTCAAGGCAGAGTTCAGTGAAATGAGCTGAAGGTTTTTTGTATAGAATTGGGTGTAAGTTTTCCTATTAGGAACAGAGTTATCCTTTGATTTTGGTTGTTTTGAAGGTTGTTGACTGATTTCGAGAATTGGGACTTATTTAATTGAATCATGTCGTGGGCACTTGCAATGATTTTTATCTTCATCTCTGACTTTTGAGTACATTTATGATGGCTTGTAACCTTTTGGCTTCCATACAGACAGATAAATTTTTAAAATACGCAGAGAAATTGACTTTAAGCTTGTTCTTGAATATTAAGCCTGTTGTGTGGGATATGCAAATCCAAACTTTATCATCAGTTACTTGAATTTAATGAAAGCTTTTAGACAGAAAGGATGGTTTAAATGATAGCGTACAATGAATGACTGTAGCACTA